>NW_006399759.1:10238450-10277596 GCF_000299155.1 Elephantulus edwardii
CTGCCCCACGCCCTCTGCCGGCCGCACGCCCCAATGGGGTCCCGCGCAGGCCCGCGTCCTAACCAAGTGTGGGAGAGGAGGCCCGCCCGAACTCTTCTCCTCCCCGGGGGCGTTGCTCTGCTTGTTGCCTGGAAGCGGCCTCGAACCCAAGTGTGCCTATCTAGTCTAGGCTGGGGCACGGGCACCTCGGTCTCCCTCTTGTCTTTATCTTGCAGCGGGGGTTGTGGAGAGAGGCCCTGTCAACGTGGGAAGTTGACGCTGGGCCCATCCCTCTACTAATAAGCTGTTTCTTTGAGCGAAACACACTCCAGGAACCTTTTTTTCCTGTAAAATTGGGAGGTGGGTGTCTACATTATTTCACAGACTATTAGACAAGGAAAAGAAAGATCGTCTGCCTGCCTCGTTTTACAGATGAAAAGATCTGATTGACGTGTCTGGTTCTGCAGTTCTTTGAATTACTCAAAATGTCTGTCATTGACAGATCTTTTCCCTAAAGGGGACCCAAACCTTTCTTCTTGTCTACCTCCTTTTTATTCTATAATGGAAGTCCTACTTCCCAAACTAGAGTGTATTAGTGTATTTCTGTTAACTAAAAGGGATCTCTGGGAGCGTAATCCCGAGTTGGGCTGCGAACCCAAAGGCTGTATTTCTCTGGTTCGAATCGACCAGCAGCTCTGGGAAAATGATTGGCTGTCTCCTCTCACTTGATTTACAGCTTTGGAAACCCAATCGAGCAAAGCATCTGTGAGTCTGACCCAACTCTTTGGCAATGAATATAAGTTTTGTTACTAAAGGAATCAAACAGCTGCTTGAACAGCCTCTCTGAGACTTGATGGCTTTATCTGGAAAGCATCTCTCATTCCAAAAGCTGGCAACATAATACCTAACTCTCTTATTCTACTGCCGGTGGAAGAGCTCTGTAAAGCATATTTCTATCCTTGATGCCTTTGAACTGTGATGGAGAAAATATCCTGTCGACTGCCAAAAGAACAAACATATGTCTTAGAGAAAGTGCAGCCAGACGGCTCCTTAGAGGCAAAGATGGCAAAGCGCTTCATCTCCCATACTTTGGGCACATTGCTAGGAAAGCTATTCCTTGGAGAGAGGCATCATGCTTGGAAAGGTGGAGGTCAGCGAAAGAGACAAAGACCCTCAACTAGATGGATTGGCACAGTGACTGCTATCATGGGCTCAATTATATCAGAAATAATTAGGATGGCACAGGATAGGGGAGGCTTCAGATCTACTGCTCATAGGATCACTATGAGCTGTACACCACTCAACAGCACATAACAACATCTGCCTTTGGATAAATAAGAATGGCCAAACAAAAGATGCCTGTGAATTGTGGTACTAAAGAAGAGTTCTGTGTGTCCAATGACTGCCAAAAGAACAAACAAGTCTACCTTGAAGAAAGAACAACACAAGATGCTCCTTAGAGGCAAGGATGATGAAACTGTCTCACATACTTTGGACATACTGTGAAGAGGGGCTAGTCCTTGGGAAAAGACAACATGTGGGAAAGGTGGAAGATCAGAGAAAACAATGAAGACCCTTCACAATGATTGTAACAATGGACTTGCAAGGCAAGACGGCTAGGATAGAGCACAGACCTTACCTGTCTGTTGTTCATGAGGTCCCTGTGAGTTGTAGTCCACTCAACAGCACCTAAGAACTGCTAACACCTTGCTATACATCAGAGAGCTGAACAATGACCAAAGATGACAAAAGACGAAATGATGCCTTTGAGTTGTGATGCTGGAGAAGAGAATTGAACATACCACGAACTGCAAAGAGAACAAACAGCTTTATCCTGGAGAGGCTGAAATCAGGCTGCTACTTGGAGGCAAGGCTTTTGAAGCTCTGCATTACATATTTTGGGCTTGTGGACAGAAGGGACCAGTCCCTGGAGAAGGACATCATGCTTGGAAGGGTACAGGGACAGCGCAGGAGGGGAGGACCCCGGATGAGACGGATTGACACAGTAACTGGAGTAATGGGGGTAGGTTTGTCAGAGTCAGTGAGACTGGCTCAGGATAAGGCAGGATTCAGAGCTATTGTACATAGAGCAGGTTGCTATGAGTCGCAGGCAACTCAATAACAACAACATAATAATAATTCATGCAAAGAATTTCTTTTCTAGGATAATAAAAGGAAAGCCAAACTGTTGTTGAGTCAATTCTGACTCATAGTGACCCTATAGGACAGAGTAGAACGGTCCCACAGGGGTTTTGAGGCTGTGGACCTTTACAGAAACAGACCACCCCATTCTACCCCAGAGTGGCTGGGAGATTCAAACCATCAGCCTTTTGGATAGTAACCAAATGTCTAACCACTATACCATGAGGGCTCCTTCTAGGGTGAGAGAGAGAGAGAGAGAGAAAGCCATCCAGCTAATTCTTGATACTCCTTCTTAAATAACACCTTTCACTTTCCCCTCCTTCCTGTACAAGTCACATATTCCTGCTATGGCAGTTAGAACTCCCTTTTATCTCTCCCACTTGGTTTTTTATTCTCTGGTCATATTAAATCTCTCTTTAGTTCCTTCCACCTACTTATCTTGAACAGGCCCACTTCCTTCACTCCAGCTCCACAGGAACCCTACGTACCAGGGCAAAAGACTCAGTTAAGTTATTCCTTGAACCCCAAAGTAGCTTCCCTGAAATCTATTTGCTTTAAGTGAAAGTTCCTCTGCTCTCAAAGTACAATTACAATCAACAAGTAGGACTGATCCCAATTAAATGAAAGCACCTTGGAGAGATTTTTGTCTTAATGAAAATGTAAGATAATATTTAACTTTTACAACCCAGATAGATCTGGTTTTAGTTCAGGTTCTGTTGATCCTTATACATTAATAATAATCTTTTTGTGAAATAGAAGCCTGCTAATTATATGACCAGGAGCTAAAACATACCTGTTGTGTTTTCTCCAAAATATAATAGAGTCCTAGTTCCATCAGACATCAAGCTAATGAAATTATTCCAGTTATTAAGGTGAAAATGGTGTTACTTTTTCTTAAATAGTTTTTTCCTTTGTAATAATTACACAGAAACGAAATACACAAGAAGGAAGTTTTTTAAAAAAACTTCTAATGAGTCTTAGAAAAACATAATGAATATTTTTCTAGACAGCATTCTATGTCTATTATATATGTGTATTTTCAATTTTACATATGGAATTACACTACAAAGTTTCTTCAATTGGTTTTTTTAACTGTACAATTTTTTTTCATTCAAACCACTGAATAAGCTTTTATTGTGTACATCTTTAATCATTTACTGAGGAAAAAAATGTTCTATTTGCGTGTTTATTTTTGGAAACAATGCTATAAATTCTAATGCATGCCTCTGTGCACAGTTGGAAAATTATTTCCTTAGGGTAAATTCCTAGATTAATTGCTGGCTCAAAGGGCACACTTCCTTTGCCAAACTGATCTCTAGAAAATTGTTCCAATTTACAGGCTTACCTACAAGTCTACCATCCCCCCACACATACATTTAACTCTAGATTTTGTCAATTTTACTATTAACAGGTTTCCCATTTATATATTTGTTTGAGGTATAGGCATTAAGAGTACTAGGTTCAGAGTTAAGCAGACGTAGGTTTTTAGAGCTCTGGTGACTTCATTCACCAGGAGTTGCATTGTTAATCCAAAAGCCACACTTCGGGTGGTTCAAATCCACCAGTGACTCTGTGGGTAATAGATGGGCAATCTCTCCTATGCAATTTGCAGCCTTGGAAATTGGCTGGAAGGCCAGTTATAAAGTCAGTCCTAACTCTTTGTCAATTGGGGGGCGGGGGGAGTAGTGACTTTGCCACTTACTAGCATTGTGACCAAGGACAAATCACAGTGGCCCCATCTAAATTAGGATGGCAGCACTTATCTCAAAGGATTGTTACAAGGGATGGATGAAATAATGTATGTAGTCAAGCACTTAGTGTCTGGCATTTAGAGTTACCCTTGAGAAAGTAAAGATTAGCTAAAAACTAAGAAGGTAAAAATCTGCCCAGCCATTCATCAGGCTGGAATAACAGGCACAGATAAAGCCAGCTGCAACATTAACAAGATGCAATATGTCTCCCAAGGACGTGCTGCAGCTGTGTCATAATAAGCCCCTTCTCTGAGTGACTACTGCTTTCTCACACACTGAGAAACTTTATTCTCTCAAATCACAGATAGAAGAAACTTTTGTTAAATTTTCAGCCATAATTTAAGCATATTAAATGGCCTTTGCTGCCAAGTGACACGAATTTTGGATTAAGTTACTTAGAGTTTCTCTCCATTCTGGCAACCCCCGAGCTGTTATTTGAATGAAAAACTTGCTGAGGAAGAGGATCCATAGTACTCCATTATCAAGTAATGTTGTTGTTAACTGCCATCGAGAACTCATAGCGACACCATTAACCCAGTCCCTGAGTTCCATCTCATCCCTGTCCAAGGACTGGTCCTTCCTGACAGCATGCCCAGTGTGTCAGATGGAGCAAGTAATAGGTTAAATAAAAGGCCTTTTGGTCTCCTCAATAGATCTTGTTGATTAATTGCCATAACTTAACTCCTGTACATAATGCAGCAGATTGTTATTGTTGTAAGCTGCCGTCGAGGTGATTACCACTCGTAGTGACCCTAGGAACAATATCCTGTGCCGTCCTCACACTTCCTGACACACAAGAGCCCATTGCAGCAGTAACTGCTTCAGTCCACCTGGTTGACTGTCTTCCTCTGCTTTGCTGATCCTCCACCCTTCCCAACATCATGTCCCTCTCCAAGGAATAACACCTCTTAGCAACATGCCCAAATATGTGAGGTGAAATCTCATCATGCTTGCCTCCAGAGAGCATTCTTACTTTCTAAAATATTTTTTTATTCTTTGTTAGCTTTTTCACTTTTTGGAGTGGGCTGTTTAGCAACACCTCTCCTTATTCTTGGTGGAATGTTCTCCAGTGATACATTCCATCTCAGTATGCCAACAACCCCAAGATAATGCAAATGTGATCAAGTTTAAATGACAACAACCTTTTCCGGAATGACAACTTCACATCTTTGTGTCTCCACCAATGTTCCATTCCTCCATTCATGACCATCATCCATGAATGCTAATCTTAAAAATATTTTAAAATGAAGGTACTACAAAATTCCTTTGGTTTTCACATTGGCATTTGGAAGATTATATTCTCTATTGATGGACAATTTGGATATTTTAAAGTTTTCACTAATATTAGGACAAGACACTAAATGTTTTCTCTGCACTCTGCTGAGACTGCAATAGAATTGATTTTCCCCAAGCATTAGCAGTGTAAACACAGGCCTGCCTTCCTAACATATGTAGGTTTCAGTCAGACATGCTGTAGTGGCTGTACCTCTAGTTTTTAAGACTGAATATCAAAGCCAGTTGTATATGTAGGAGGACTGGATTGGCAGAGGCCTGTGTTGTGTGCGTTCAGAGATGCCAGACTGCTCCCACCCCCAAACTTACCAGAGTGCCTGCAATTTAACAATAAAGATTTATTCCTCTGGGGTTTTCACTTGCTTTCGCAGGATGATCCTCTAAACAAATCATTTCACCCTGATTATTGTTATTGTAGAAAACTGAGAACACACTGAGTTGACAAATGGAAATAAAAATTATCTGTAGCTCACCACCCAGGTAGCTGTTAACATTTTGGCATTCTTTTCTTTAACATAAAACTGAAAAGGTGGTCTTCGTAAAAACATCCTCCTTGGGCATGTAAACAGCTTTGCAGGAAAAAGAAATCTGATGAAGATAAACTCCAGGTATGTGTTTAAATTTATTTCTGTTTGCTACATTTATTCAATAGATAGTGTGGAATACCTACTACATGCAAGGCATTGAGCTAGACACAGATTTCTCATTGTCATCCAGGGAGAACCAGCTCACAGCTTATCCTCCAGTGGGTGTTTAGAGGCTATAAATAAAATGAGAGGAGATTGCCCACCTTTCTCCCTCAAGCAAAGTCCCTGGTGGATTCATACCACCAGAAAGGTACCAGCCACCTTTGGGATAGAAGTACAGCTCACTGTTGACTACACAGCACACCGATTAGTGATAGAAAACATGGTAGTATTGTAAAACTCAAGGAAGTGAAGAACAAATTCAAACCTCGAGTTGCTATAATCAAGGATGCTTTAGGTAGAATATTAAATGATCCAGGAAGTATTAAAAGAAGATGGAAAGAATATACTGAGTCACTGTATCGAAAGGAATTGGCAGACACAGGAGAATTTCATGAAATAACATATGAGCAAGAGCCTGTGGTGATGAAGGAAGAAGTTCAAGCTCCTTTGAAGGAAATAGCAACAAATAAGGCCCTAGGAGTAGATGGTATACCAATTGACATATTTCAGCTCACAGGAGTAGATGGTATACCAATTGACATATTTCAGCTCACAGATGCTGCCCTGGATGTGCTCACCAAGTTATGCCAAGAAATCTGGAGAACAACCACTTGGCCAACTGTCTGGAAGAGATCTATATTTGTTCCCATTCCAAAAAAAAAAAAAAGGTGATCCAACTGAGTGTGGAAATTATAGAACAATATAATTGATTTCACATGCAAACAAGATTCTGCTGAAGATTATCCAAAAATGACTGGAACAACACATCAACAGAGAAGTGCAGAAGTGCAGGCTGGGCTTAAAAGGGGTTGTGGTACTAGGGGTATTGTAGCTACTGTTAGATGGATCTTGGATTAAAGCAAAGAATACCAGAGGAATGTCTGTGTTTCATTGATTTTGCAAAGGCATTTGACTGTGTGGATCATAACAAACTGTGGCTGACTCTGAGAAGAATGGGATTCCCAGAACACTTGATCGTGCTAATGCGAAACCTATACTTGGATCAAGAGGCAGTCGTCAGAACAGAGCAAGGAAACACTGCATGGTTCAAAATTGGTAAGGGTGTACAGGGATGTGTCCTAGCTCCATATCTTTTCAACCTATATGCAGAACAGATTATCCAGGAGGCTGGGCTCTATGAGGAGAAGTGTGGCATCAGGATTAGTGGAAGATTCATGAACAAACTGCGTTATGCAGATGACACAACCCTGCTTGCTGAAACTGAGGAGGACCTGAAGCGCTTGCTGCAGAAGGTCAAGGACTACAGCCTTCAATATGGACTGAGGCTCAATATCAAGAAGACAAAGATTCTCACCACTGGTCCAATTGGCGGCATCAGGATGGATGGTGAAGAGATTGAGATTGCTAACAGCTTTAGTTTGCTTGGCTCCACAGTCAGCACTCTTGGCACCAGTAGCCAGGAAATTAAAAGACATATTGCAATGGGAAAGTCTGCTGTTAGGGACCTCTCCAAAGTACTGAAGAGCAGTGATGTCACTCTGGAAACTAAGGTGTGCCCATGGTCTTTGCAATCACTTGCTATGCATCAGAGAGTTGGACAATTACTTAGGGAGGTTAGAAGGAAAATAGATGGCTTTGAGCTGTGATGTTGGAGAAGAGTATTGAATGTACCATGGACTGCTAAGTAAACGAACAGGTTCAACCTGGAGAGGGTTAACCAGGCTGCTCCTTGGAGGCAAAGATTCTGAAGCTTCATCTGATATACTTTAGACATGTTGCAAGAGGGACCAGTCCTTGGTGAAGGACGTCATGCTTGGGAAGGTGGAGGGATTTCGCAGGAGAGGAAGATCCTCAATGAGATAGATTGATTTAGTGACTGAGCTAATGGGTGTGGGTGTGTCAGAGACAGTGAGATTGGTGCAGGACAGAGCAGCGTTCAGGGCTGTTGTACATAGGGTCGCTAAGAGTTGTAGGCGACTCAACGGCACATAACAACAACAACAGACTATAATTATATTGTCATTTCCCTATAAGTGAAAATTTGGGATTATTCCCCCCTCCTCATTCTTGGATTCTCACCTTGGATTTTACTTCTTAAAAGAAGTTAGCCTCTCCCTGACCCCCCGCCAAAAAAAAGAGGTTATCCCATCAAAGGACATTATGGTATTCATTTGAGCAATCTTCTTTTAAAACGCAAATACTTAAGGTAGGAGAAGTACATCACATGTGCCTGTCTATTAATTCCCTCCCCCGATGGTTTTCTTTTCAGTTTGAGGAGGTGGAGGCACTGTAGTGAGTGTCACAAAAGGGAAGGGAGAGGATAACTCCCTTCCAAGTCCAGGGTGACTTGGGAGCAAAAGAAATGATTGCTAGGAGTGACATCCTTCCCACCATCATCAGATAGCAGACCAGCCTGAGAGCTCACTAGAGAAAGGACTAGCATAAAGGTTTTCATCAGGTTTGACTTCTAGAAGACTCTTGTCCTTTATACACTGATATCACTAACCAGATGTTTCATTCGTTCCCATCGTTATTCCATTTGATCCCTTCACCTCTCTGCTGATCAACGGTGTCTATGAATTCTCCCATGAAGGCAGGGCCTGCTAAGCTCTTGGTGCTGAGATAACTGAGGTAAGGGGAGGAGGTTAGGAAGAGCTGACCCGTGAAACTGCAAAATGCAGGGCTGAGGAAGATCAAGAGATCTAAAACTGGGGCATAGCAAAGATCAAGATAAGTGAATCGGAGAGACACAGCTAGTTATGAGGTAAACAGACTTAACTAGAGATGCTGAGAAAGGAGACCCTGAAAGGAGCGTGTGGCACAATGCCTGGAGCAGCTCTGTGGCCTCCAGGAGCTCAGGGTCTCCAGAGACCTTGTCTAGCGCTCCGGGTGGCGACAGTAAATAGATGGAAATATTTTGTACAATCATGTAGATGTTCAAAGGTCACTGAATTTGTTGACTACTGCACAATAAAGTAGTATTTTAGAGAGAGAAAATAGATTAAGTAGTACTGTAGGACCAGAGTTAGAAAGGATAGCACTTCAAGACACAACTTAAAGGCTGTCAAAATAATTTTTAAAGCACCCAGTTTTCTTTTTCTCACTCTTAGCTCATTAGCGTGCCTAACACATGTAGTATATAATCTGTAAATGTTAAATAAGGAATGAATGCCTATGGAAACGGACTGCTTTTCTCCTTAGACTAAGCATCCCTCCTAGAACTCGAAAACTCCTCCTTGCTATCAAATCGACATCCACCCATAGCTGACCCACTGTGGGATTTCCAAGCCCATAAATTGGAGAGTCACTGGTGGATTTGAACAGCCAGAGACACATGGCCTAGGCCACCAGAGTTCACGAATACCTCCTAAAGAAATCATTTCATATGAATGTGAATATGGCCAGTGTGATTTACTCCCGTGCAGCCTGATAATTAATAAGTGAACAAATAGGACAGAGTTTCTAAACATGGTAGGTTCAGGAGCTGAAGCAACCAAAGTGACTCTTGGAGTTTAGGTAAAAAAAAAAAAGATGCAACAATGAATGAATGGAAATCCAAAGTCTCTGTAAATTTTCATTGAAATTAATAACAAATTTAACAAAAGATTTCTTAAAAAATAAAACAACGGCTTTTTTCGAAGATGGCACCGAAAGCGAAGAAGGAAGCCCCTGCCCTTCCCAAAACTGAAGCCAAAGCAAAGGCATTAAAGGCCAAGAAGGCAGTCCTGAAGGGCATCCACAGCCAAAAAAAAAAAAAAAGATCCTCACGTCACCCACCTTCCAGTGGCCTAAGACGCTGAGACTCTGAAGGCAGCCTAAATACCCCCGGAAGAGCGCCCCCAGGAGAAACAAGCTTGACCACTATGCCATCATCAAATTTCCCCTGACCACTGAGTCAGCTATGAAGACGATAGAAGATAACAACACATTTGTGTTCATTGTGGATGTCAAGGCCAACTAGCACCAAATTAAACAAGCTGTAAAGAAGCTCTGTGACATTGATGTGGCTAATGTCAACACTTTGATTAGGCCTGATGGAGAGAAGAAGGCCTATGTTCGACTTGCTCCTGATTATGATGCTTTGGATGTTGCCAACAAAATTGGGATCATCTAAACTGAGTCCAGAGGGCTAATTCTAAATATAAGTTTTTCTCACACACACACACATACACACACACACACACACACACACACATAAATAAATAAAATAAAAAGATAAAACAACAACAACAACAAAAGACTAAAAGGCACATTCCAAAAAGGACTTGAAGGATGGGAGAGAGGGCAATAGTTAAAAAATGAATGAATATTAATTTTAAAAAGTGAACAATGAGAGGGGAAATGGAGGGAGGGGGTAAAATTAAAAAAAAAAAGTCAAACTGAAATTAACTCTTGTTATTTAGGGTAACCTATTTAGCAATCTTGCTTGCTGAAACTGAGGAAGACCTGAAGCATTTGCTGCAGAAAGTCAAGTACTCTAGTCTTCAATATAGACTGAAGCTCAACATCAAGAAGACAAAGATTCTCACCACTGGGCTAATTGGTAGCACCATAATAGATGGAGAAGAGATTGAGATTGTTAGCAATTACAGCTTACTCGGCTCCACAATCAACACTCTTAATACCAGCAGTCAGGAAATCAAAAGATAAATTGCATTGGGAGAAAGTGCTGTCAGGGACCTCTCCAGAGAACAACCAGGTCAGTTGAGAGACTAAGGTGCACCTAATCCAGGCCATGGTCTTTGAAATTACTTGCTATGCATCAGAAAGCTGGACAATGACTAAAGATGACAGAAGAAGAATCAATGTCTTCAAATTGTGGTGTTGGAGGAGAGTCTTGAATGTACTATGAACTGCCAAGAAACAAGTAAGTCTGTCTTGGAGAGGGTGAAACGAAGTTTCTCCTTCAAGGCTAGGATTTTGAGGCTCCATCTTACATACTTTAGGCATGTGGCTGGGGAGACAGGTCCTTGGAGAAGGATATCATGCTTAGAAGAGTGGAGGGACAGCACAGGAGAGGGAGACTCTGGATGAGCTAGGTTGATACAGTGACTGGGGCAACGTGGCTTGGTGTGTTGGTATTAGTGAGATTGGCTCAGGACAGGGCAGGGTTCAGAGCTACTGTACATAGGGTTGAAATAGTTGCAGGCAATTCCACAGCACATAACAACAACAACAATACTTAGGGTAATGCATAGAAGAAAAGAATTCGTTGATCACTTGGTGTCAGATGTCCAAAACCAAAGATGCTGTGTGGATCTCAGAACGGGACTGGGAACTGTTTTGCTCTAACACAGCTTTCAGGAAATTTCACTTCACCACTTTCCATGTTTATGCTTCTCAAATCAGGATTCAAATTTCTGAGATAGAAAAGTCTTACTGATCAAGATCAAGTATCAGCCTCTGTGGATGGAGTAAAAGGTCCCTGGTCGGTGCAAATAGATTGTACTCAAATATTAGCCTAGAGGTTAGCAATTCAAACTCACCCACTGGTGCCCCACACAAAAGGCCTGGTAATCTGCTTTCATAAAGTTTACAGCCAAGGAAAGCCTATATAGAGCGCATGAATTTACTTAGCAACACATCTAGTTCTTGTTTTCTGTAGATTCAGGACTGACCCATAGCTGACCCTCCAGCAGGTTTTCAGATGCTGGAAATTGCATGTGAGGAGACTGTCCATCTTTCTTCCACAGAGCAGCTGATGGATTCGAACCACATGCCTTTGGCATTGCAGTGCAGCTTCTTAGCACTAGGTCATCAGAGCTCCCTTGCAACACATGGATTACCATAAATCTGAGTTGACTTTATAGCAATGAAAAGAAGTGAGGAGTTGTATGGGACAGAATTCTGTTATGGATAAACCCATATAATAGACTGGGGAGGGACATCCCTCAAGGAAGAATTCTGGGAAAACAAAAATCACTCTGGGTACTTTTATTTAGATAATCTTCATTCTCAAAAGACAAATTGGACAAAATGGTGATTGTCTTGTCTAATAAGGTATCTGTATATTAAATTAATGTTTATTATACCAAAAGCTAAATCTTACTAATAATGAAAACGGCTGCTATATCCATAAGCTGTTGATGTGGTGTGCCATCAAGTTGGCATTGACTCATAGCTGACGCTCCAGAGAGTTTTCAGAGTTTGTGCTGGAGGAGAACTGAATCCTGTCCTATCCTCACAGTCTCTGATGCACTCAAACCTGTTGCTGCAGTTACTGTGTCAATCTAACTGATTAAAGGCCTTCCTCTGTTTCACTATCCCTCTGCTTTCCCAAATTTGGTGTTCCTCTCCAAGGAATTGCCTCTCCTCCTAGCAACATGCTCAAAGTATGATAGACAAGACTTTGTTATCTTTGCCTCTGAAGGGAATTCTAATTGCACTTTCTTGAAGATATACCTGTTTGTTCTTTTGGCAGTCCACGGGATAATTCAGTACTCTTTTCCAATATCATATTTCTAAGGCATCGATTCTTCTACTAACATCTGTATTCATGATCCAGCTCTGAGCAGCATAGCAAGTATCTGAATGAGACACACCTTAATCCTCAAACTAACGTCATTGTTCCTTAGCAATTTGGAAAGGTCCTTGACTACAGACTTTCCCAGTTTCATGATCCCTTCACTGCTGGTACCAAGTGTATTGATTGTGGATCCAAGTAGGATGAAGTGGTTGACAGTTTCAATCTTCTCTCCATCATGATGTCATCTATCAGTCAAGTGGTGAGAAATTCTGTTTTCTTGACATTGAGATGCAATTCATATTGAAGCCTGAAGTGTGAGCAAGGTTGTGTCTCTTCTTAATGCAGGTTGTTGATGAGTCTTCTTTCGCTTCTGATGACATGTTTTTCTTCATAGAGTCCAGCTTCTGGAATAATTTGCTCAGCATACAGACTGACTAGAGAAAGACTATAACCCTGATGAACACCTTTCTTAATTTCATGTAGTATTCCTTTGCTGTGTTCAGACAACAACTTCGTGGTCCAGGTTAGTTTCAAATGAGCATAATTAAATATTCTGGGATTCCCATTCTTCTCAATGTTAGCCGTAATTTGTTATGAACCCCCAACATCAAATGAGTTTGCATAGTCCATGAAGCACAAATAGACCTTCTTCCAATAGTCTTTGCTTCCTTCCAGCCAGGGTCCATCTGACATCAGTAATGAGGCATTAACAGCACAACAGATAATTATTTTATATTGTATAGATAATCATAGCCCAAGTTGATGTGTATTTTGGGGGGACATGAGAACTTCCTTCCTAGAGATTTGTGCTGCTACCACCACTGAGGAACTGAATGTTCTCTGTGCTTTTATCCAGTGATTCTCAACCAAGGGGACCTTGACCCTTTGATGGTCAAGAAACATTAGAGGTCTTATGTCAATCTCTTGATAGAGAGGTGGGAGTACTTTGAAAAAGTACTTACAATATTATACTTTTTGTTAAAAAAAGTAAGCATCAGGTCTTTCATTTTCTTTATGCAATCTAGAAAAAATCAAGCTGGACATTATGTGTAAAATAAAATAGTCTCAATAAAGAGACCAAAGAGAAAGCAGTGTGTTTCTATTTTTTGCTGTAAACCACATTTTAAAAAAAAATATTTTATTCTTAATTTCAATAAAAATTTACAGAGACTTTGGATTTCCATTTATTCATTGTTGCACTTTTCTCCCAACCCTCCCCCAGTACACTCCCCTCTTGGAAACGTAAAAGAAAAATTCTTTCACTGTTTTTTTTCTTTCATTGTTTTACAATCCCTCCCTCCAGGTGCACTCCACTATGCAGCCTTTGCTCCGGTCTCCCGTCAGGGGAAAAATACCTAATCACATACCCCTTTTAAACAGTTTTCTCCCTCATCAGTTTCAATGCAGTATACATTATTGAACACATCTTTCTCCATTTCCCCCAACCCCAATGTCAGTCCTGTTTTACAACAATGGTACTGTATTTGTCCTGTTGTGACTGAGATACTTCACTCAGCATAATGTCCTCCAGGGTCACCCATTTTGAATAATATTGCATGAATTCCTTGTTTTTCAATGCAGCATAGCATTCCATTGTGTGAATATACCACAGCTTCTCTATCCATTTGTTTGTTGCTGGGCACTTCTTGCTATTGTGAACAAAGATGCGATAAACATGGGTGTGCATGAGCCACATTTTTAAAGTCATTTCCATACACCTTTGTATGTGTGATGAAATGGAACTGATTAATAACTGACCCTTCAGGGGGGTTTTAGAGGTTGTAAATCACACTGGAAATTTCAGATTGCTCATATTTCCCCTGGGGAGCAGCTGGTGGATCCAAACCATTTATCTTTGGGTAGGCAGTGCAACTCCTTACCACTGAATCTCTAGAGCTTCCTAAACAATGTTTACTCCTACTTAAAAAAAAAACAAACAAAAAACCAGCCAGCCAACCACATGTTAGTCATGGTGAACTGAGTGTATTCCATAACCCATAGTTTGAAAAACACGGCCTTGAAGGTTTTGAGACACAGTGAATTATAAATCTATCAAAAAGATGCTTTTTTAAAAAAAGTTGACTGTGTCCTCGATGTTGCACACTTCTCCTTTACTTCTCACCAGGGTCCCTCTCACATTATTTCTATCTGAACTTATCTGGACAATTAGGTTATGTCCAAAACTATAATGAGTGGAAATCTAGACTTTATGTTTAAACATATCCAACAACAAAGCAATGCACTGTGTTACATTTTTGTTTGTTTGAGTTTTTGTTTTGTTTTGTACCATCAAATCAGATCCAACTGCACAGGAGGAGATTGCCCCTCCTTCTTCAGTGCAGCATCTAGTGGATTCCAACCATGTGCCTTCAGGATTGCAGTCTAGGTTCTTGACACTAGACCACCAGAGCTCACTGCACTGTGATACTCTAAAAAAACCCAAAACACATTAATTTTTAATTCTCTCAGGTAATGATGCAGTTCATAGACAATTTCACTGTTTACCCGAAGACCACACCTACCTACCTGGTGTTTTGTACCCAGCAAAGGATCTTCAAGAGAAAGATAGACAATCTCCTCCTAAACAATTTGTAGTCTTAGAAATCCAATGAAAGATCAGCATGATGGCAGGGATTTTCCCCCCCTCTTTTTCCATCTCCTATACTCAAAGTAAAGGCCTTTCATAGTTCACCTCCCTCCCTGAGACTTGTTTACCTAGCCTATTTGAGTCCTCACACTCCCATACAGGACAGGTCACATTCCACTCAGCCTTCTGAAATACCAATGACATTCTCCTCAGCCTCATTTGTCAACATCTCCTGCTACTGGTCTCACTCATTGGCCTTCCACGCACTCCTTAAGTATTCTCATTCCTAAGAGTAGCTTACTAATGGAAGATTTGCTTTTCTTCTCCTTCTTCTTCTTTTCCTTTTTTTAAAATAGATTTTTATTTTATACTGGTTTGCTTACCATGTCTCCTGCTTCAGAAGGGTAAGAGCCCAGAAGAGTAAATCACCTACCCTGTCCATCAATAACATACAAGTATAACTTTTCTAAATCTGATCTGATAATAGATACTTACTTGTTGTAAGACAATAGTATTCATTTTGACATTTCAAACTGGTGATATAGATGGGGGGGAGGTTTCTATGACTTCTGAAGAGGTACAACTTCCTAGTCTATTCTAACCACTGGGGATGGAGAAGGCAGTCAGTACTATATGATGCCAAGAGTATAGATTTTAAAGGCTGCAAACTTGGGTTGGAGTCCATTCTAATACCTTGTGACCATGAGCAAATTATTGCCTCTTTTGGTCTCGTACTCCTCATTGACCGGTGGAGGTGACCTACTTCACACAGACACTGTGAGAAATAAAAGAAATAATATAGGTAACACAGAAACTGGGTATTTAGTAAACAGTATCTATTAGTGTTATTACCTCTGGGAAAGCAGTTATCATTATGCTCAAATTGAAAGTCAGTCTCTTTTGCACAAGTTACATTTGGCTTTTGGTTCTTTGTACATCTCCTTTTCTCTCTTTTGACAGCTTACTTTGTTTTCTTATTTTTTCTTGTCCGTTAAATTTTGGTTTGCAACTTGGCTCCTTTTCATTTCAGCAACCACTATTGGGTTTCTTAGGGAGCCCTGGTGGCCTGGTGACAAGAAGCTGTACTGCAGTCCCTAAGGTATGTGGTTTGAATCCACCAGCCACTCCACAGGGAGAAGAATGGACAATCTCCACCCATGCGATTAACTGCCTCTGAAAAATGGCCAGATAGTCAACTATGGGTAGGTTTCAGCTCAATGGTACCCAACAAAAATAGTCTAAAACCGTAAGTGAAGGAGTTGTCTCTTCTTTTGTACCAGGCTGTGTACAGTTGGTCTGACAATGAATCTCAAACCCACTCGTTAAATGACCTAATGTTCAGTTTCCTTTGGAAGGAGATGAGGTATGACATTTCCAAAGGACTTATCCAAATAAGGGTGCCTGAAAGAGAAGATAGAAGTCACACCACCTACCCCAAATACAGCAATACAGACCAATAGGCTGTTATCTGGACAGAACAAGGGGACACGGCCTGGTTCTAAATCAGAAAAGGCATGCATCAGTATTATAGCCTTTTTCTATACCTATTCAGTCTGTATATGAGAAAATATAGTTGTGCCAAGAAATCTGGAGGACAACCACCTGACCAACTAACTGAAAGAGATCTGTATTTGTTGCCATTTCAAAGAAAGGGAACCCAACAGAGTGTAGAAATTATCGAACAATATCTTTAATAGCATGTGCAAGCAAGATTCTGCTGAAAATTATCCAAAAACGACTGGAATGCACATCAACAGAGAAATGCCAGATGTACAAGCTGGGTTTACAAGAGGCTGTGGTATTAGGAATAGTATAGCTAATGTTGGATGGGTCTTGGCTGAAAGCATAGAGTACTAGATAAATATCTATCTGTGTTTCATTGACTCTGCCAAGGAATTTGACTGTGTGGATCACAACAAACTGTGGCTGACTCTGAAAAGAATGGGAATCCCAGAATATTTGATTGTGCTTATACAAAACGTATACTTGAACCAGGTGGCAGTCTTCAGAACAGATTAAGGAGACACTGCATGATTCAAAATTGGGAAGGGTGTATGCCAGGGATGTATTCTCTCTCCTTACTTTTTAATCTATATGCAGTACAGATCATCCTAGAGGCTGGGTTGTATGAGGAGGAATATGGCACCAGGATTGGAGGAAAATTCATCCACAACCTGAGTTATGCAGATGGCACAACCCTGCTTGTTGAAACCGAAGAGGACCTGCAGCACTTGCTGCAGAAGATGAAGATCTGGAGTCTTCAATATTGATTGAAGCTCAACATCAAAAAAATAAAGATTCTCACCACTGTGCCAATTGGCAGCATCAGTTAGGATGGTAAAGAAATTGAGATTGTTAACAGCTTTAGTTTGCTTGCTTCACAATCAATACTCTTGGTACCAGCAGCCAGGAAATCAAGAGACGAATTACATTGGGAAAGTCTGCTGTCAGGGATCTCTCCAGAGTACTGAAGAGCAATGATGTCAGTCTGGAGACAAAGGTGCACCTGATCCAGGCCATGGTCTTTGCAATCACTTGTTATGCGTCAGAAAGCCGGACAATGACTAGGGATGATAGAAAGAGAATGGATGCCTTTGAGCTGTGGTGCTGGAGAAGAGTATTAAATATACAGGGACTGCCAGGAAAAAACCAGATTCATCCTAGAGAGGATTCTGTGGTGTCATCTGACATACTTTGGGCATGTTGCAAGGAAGGACCAGTCCTTAAAGAGGGACATCATGCCTGGAAAAGGTGGACAGAGAAAGAGTATGAAGAAAAAAAGTGGTACCAGGATTGGAGCAAGACTCACCAACAGCCTTTGTTATACAGATGATGCAAACTTGCTTGCAGAAAGTAAAAAGGTCTTAAAGAACTTTCTTTACAAGATCAAAGACTATAGCTTTCAATATAGTTTACATCTTAACATAAAAAACCCAAAAATATAAGTAATATAAGGATAGAAGATTGAAGTTGTCAATAATTTCATTTTAATTCAATTCACAATGGATACCCATAGTAACAATAGTCAAGAAATCAAAATATATGATACTTTGGGTAAATCCATTGTCAAAGAGCTGTCCAAAGTGCTAAGGGCAAGGCTGTCAATTTAAAGACTCAGATGCCCCTGATTCATGCTATGGTCTTTTCAGTTACTTCCTATGTGTCTGAAAGTTGACCAACGTATAAGAATGACAGCAGAATTAATGCCTTTGTATTGTGTTGGAGATGAATACTGAATATCCTATGGGTTTCAGAGAGAAAAGACAAATATGTTTTTGAGAAATTGCAACCAGTTTGTGCCATCAAGGCAAGGATGGTGAAACTTCACCTCACATAATTGGGACATGTTGTTAGGAGCGGCCAGTCCTTGGAAGGGAGAGGAAAGACCCTTTGCTAAGAAAGCAAAACCTTCAACAAGATGGATTGACACAATGACTGTAACAAAATGTTGTTTTTGTTGTTAAGCGCAGTTGAGTAGTTTGCGAATCATAGCGACCCTATGTACAAGAGCCCTAAAGCTTGCTCTATTCTGAGCCAGCCTCACCATCTCCGACACACTCACATGCACCACTCCACTCACAGAATCGATCCATCTCATCAAGGGCCTTCCTCTCCTTCGCGGCCCCTCCACTCTCCCAAACATGATGTCCCTCTCCAAGGACCAGTCCCTCCTTGCAACCTGCCCAAAGTATGTCTGACAAAGCTTCAGAATCTTTGACTCCAAGGAGCATTCTGGCTTCACCCTCTCTAGGACAAGCGTGTTTGTTCTCCTTGCAGTCCATGGTATATTCAACACTCTTCTCCAGCACCACAGCTCAAACACATCAATTCTCTTTCTATCATCCCTCTTCACTGTCCAACTCTCCGATGCATAGCACGTAATTGTGAAGACTATAGCCCGGATCAGGCACACCTTAGTCTCCAGCCTGACAGCATTGCTCTTCAGTACTCTGGAGAAGTCCCTGAAAGCTGACTTTCCCAATGCAATTTGTCTCTTGATTTCCTGGCTGTTGTTATCAAGAGTGTTGACTGTGGAGCCAAGTAAACTAAAACGGTTAACTACCTCAATTTCTTCACCATCCAAACTGATGCTGCCAATTGGCCCAGTGGTGAGAATCTTTGTTTTCTTGATGTGGAGCTTCAATCTGTATTGAAGGCTACAGTCCATGACCTTCTGCAGCAAGTGCTTCAGGTCCTTTTCTGTTTCAGCAAGCAGCATTGTACCATCCGCATAATGCAGGTTGTTGATGACTTTTCCACCAATCCTGATGCCACATTCCTCCTCGTACAGCCCAACATCTTAGATGATACTGCAGAGATCTTGAGGATGGCACAGGAGAGGATAAAATCCAAATGTTATTCACAGGATTACTATGAATCATAGTCAACTTAATGACACCAAGGAGCAACAACAACACCAACATATGAATGTGAATAATGAATAAGAAAAAGTAGAAAAATTGTGTCTTTGAGTTGTGGCTTTGGTTAAGAATATTAAACATGTATGGATTACTAGAAAAACAAAATCAGGTTCAAAATCAGGAAAGGAGTGTGTCAGGGATGTATCCTGTCTCTATACCTTTTCAATCTACACACAGATCATTTGAGAGTCTGGACTTTATGAGGAGGAATGTGGTGTCAAGATTGGAGGAAGACTCATCAACAATCTGCATTATGCAGATTACACAACACTGCTTGCTGAGACTGAGGACCTGAATCGCTTGCTGCAGAAGGTCAAGGACTGCAGCCTTCAATACAGATTGAAGCTCAACATCAAGAAAACAAAGATTCTCACCACTGGGCCACTTGGCACCATCAAGATAGATGGAAAAAAGATTGAGATTGTTAACAATTTCAACTTGCTTGGTTCCATAAGAAATATCCTTGGAACTATCAATCAGGAAATCAAAAGACAAATTACTTGGAAAAACCTGCTGTCAGGGACCTCTCCAGAGTGCAGAGTGCTGAAAAGCAAGGATGTCAGTCTGAAGACCAAGATGCGCCTGTTCAAGGCCATGCTCTTCACAATTACTTGCTATGCATCAGAAAGGTGGACAAAGCATAAGGGTGACAGAAGAATAATCTATTTCTTTAAGTTGTGGCATGGAGAAGAGTATGGAACAAATGGGTCTGACCTGGAGCGGATGAAACCAAGTTTCTCCTTGGAGGCAAGGATTTCTTTTTTAAATTAATGATTTTTTAATACAATATATATATGCAGATGATACAACTTTGCTTGCCGAAACTGAGGAGGACCTCATGCACTTGCTGCAGAGGGTCAAGGACTGCAGCCTTCAGTATGGACCACCAGACCAATTGGTAGCATCAGGATGGATGGCAAAGAGATTGAGATTATTCACAGCTTTAGTTTGCTCTGCTCCACAGTCAACACTCTTGGCACCAGTAACCAGGAAATTAAAAGGTGCATTGCCATGGGAAAGTCTGCTGTTAGGGACCTCTCCAAAGTACTGAAGAGCAATGGTGTCTCTTTGGAGACTAAGGTGTGCCTTATGCAGGCCATGGTCTTTGCAATCACTTGTTATGCATCAGAGTAAAGATCAAACTGGGCTGCTCCTTGGAGGCAAGAATTCTAAGGCTCCGTCTAACATACTTTGGACGTGTTGTAAGGAGAGACAGGTCCTTGGAGAGGGACATCATGCTTGGGAGGGTGGAGGGACAGCGCAGGAGGGGAAGACCCTCTATGAGGTGGATTAATTCAGTGACTGGGGTAATCGGATGGGTGTGTCAGAGGCAATGCAATTGGCACAGGATAGAGCAGGGTTTAGGGTTTACGGCACATAACAAAAACAACATATATTTTTTATAGCATATTCTTTCCATTTAATTTTCCGCATTCTTTCATTGTTGCACTTTTTTCTTCCCTGCTCGCTCCTCTCCCTCAGCTCATTTTTCTCTTTGAAAAGAAAAAAAAAATTTCATTGTTATACAATGGAAGGATAAATAATGTATACTGCATTGAAACAGATCAGGGAGAGAACAGTTTAAAAGGAATATATGATTAAGTACTCTTTTTATGACAAGATTCCAGAAAAGGAAATGCACAGTAACGTGGACTATGGACTGTGTACTTGGGCGGGGGGAGACTGGAAGGCAAGGATTTTGAAGCTTCTTCTCACATATTTTGGGAATGTTGTCAGGAGGGACCAGTCCTTGTATAAGGACATCGTGTTTGGAAAGGTGGAAGAACAGTGCAGGAATGGAAGACCCTAGATGAGGTGGATTGACAGAGTGACTGGGCTAATGGGGTCAGGTCTGTCAGAGACAGTGAGATTGGCTCAGGATAGGACAGAGTTCAGAGGAATAGTGCAGAGAGTCATTATGAATCACAAGCAACTCGATTGCACACAACATCAACAACAACCAGATGAACAAGCAAACTTGTGCTAGAAGGACAGCCAGAATGTTTCTTAGAAATGAGGGCAATAAGTCTTTATCTCATGCACTTTGCATATATTATTGTGAGGAGCTAGTCCCTGAGGGAGGACATTATACTTAGTAAATAGAATTATCGGTAAAAGGAAAACTTTCAATGAGATAGATTGATAAAGTGGCTGCAACAATGGGCTTAAATTTGGCAGCGATTTAGAGGACACACAGGACTGGAAAGAGTTTGGTTCTATTGTTTATAGGGTGACTATGACTTGAAAGATGAATTGCATTGGGAAAGTCAGCTGTGAGGGACCTCTCAAGAGTACTGAAGTGCAATGACATCAGGCTGGAGACTAAGGTGCGCCTGATCCAGGCTATAGTCTTTGCAGTTATGTGCTATGCATTGGAAAGTTGGACAGTGAATAGGGATGATAGAAAGATAATTGATGCCTTTGAGCTATGGTGCTGGAGAAGAGTGTCGAATATACCATGGACTGCTAGGAGAACAGACAGGTTTGTCCTGGAAAGGGTGAAGCCAGAATATTGCCTGGAGTCAAGGATTCTGAAGCTTTGTCTGACATACTTTGGGCATGTTGCAAGGAGGGACTGGTCCTTGGAGAGGGACATCATGTTTAGGAGAGTGGAGGGATGGCACAGGAGAGGAAGGCCCTCGATGAGATGGATCGATTCTGTGAGCGGAGTGGTGAGAATGAATGTGTTTGAGACAGCGAGGCTGGCGCAGGATAGAACAGCGTTTAGGGCTCTTGTACATAGGGTCGCTATGAGTCTCAGATGACTCGATGGCACATAACAACAACAACAACAGCACTCAGCAACACAAACAACCTGCTCAGAGTTCCAGGACCTTTCTTGCATTACTAGGAAGTTGTGCAATTTCCTTGATAGGCCATGAGCACATTATTTGCATAGTTCCACGCAGTCATCCTGTGGGAGTCCCAAAGAGTAAGGTTCCCCCACCTACTACCATAGATTCTGACTCATAGCAACACTATAGGGTAAAATAGGACTGCCCTGTACGATTCAGGACTGGAAATCTTCATGAAAGTGCTCTACCACACTTTTCTCTCATGGAAAAGCTAGTGGTTTCAAACTGCTGACCTTCCCATTAGTAGTAGCTCAATGCTTAATCCACTACATGACTGGGTTCCTTAGACTATGACTAGAAAGACTATATAAAATAACTCATTGAACTGAACAAGATACATTTTATAGAGGAGGAAACTGAAGCTAAAAAGAAATAAGTAATTGAGTTCAAGTTCTAAGTCTCAGTCCTGTGCTTTTGTGTCCAGGAGCTCAAACATATATAAATTCAGGATTGTTTTTGGAGTTGCTTTTTTGGTGGGTTGTTTGTTGGTTGTTTTTTGGTTTTTTTGGTGTGTTTTTTTTTCTTTCAGAAGATCAAAGATTACAGTCTTCAGTATGAATTGCATCTTAACATAAAAAAGACAAAGGTCCTTATCACTGGGCCAGTGGACAACATCATGAAAGGACTGAAATTGTCAATGATTTCATCTTGATTAGATCCAAAATCAGCACCTTGTTACCAGCAGTCAGGAACCTCTCTAAAATACAAGAGCAATGATGTAATTTTGAAGACTAAGGTGCACTTGAATCAGGTCGTGGTCTTTTCATTTACTTGCTATGCATCTGAAGCTAGACAATGAATAAGAATGGCAGAGGAAAAATTGATTCCTTTGAGCTGTTGTGATGGAGAAGAGTATCGAATATATTTCATGGACTTCCAAAAGAATGATCAAGTATGTCTTGGTAAAGGTGCAGCCGGAGTGCTCCTTGGAGGCAAGGATGGCAAAGCTTCATCTCTCATACTTTGGGCATGTTGCTAGGAAAGGCTATTCCTTGAAAAAGAACGCTTAGCAGCAAGAGAGAGGAAGATTCCCGTCAAGATGGATTGACACAGTGATGTGTCACAACAATGGTCTCAAGTGTGCCAGAGATAATGAGAACAGCACAGGATAGGGTGGGATTCCAATCTGTTGTTCATAGGGTTACTATAAGTAGTACTTGCCTCGATGGCACCTAACTACAATGACAAACTGTTCCATAGCTGTTGTTGTTTGATGCCGTCGAGTCGTAGACGACTCATAGCGACCCTATGAACAAAAGGCCTGAGCACTGTTCGTACATAGAGTTTCCGGAGGCAAGCCATTTCGGAAGTGGATGCCGCTCCTGCTTCCAGGCTTGTTTTAGTTGGGAAGCTTCAGCCAACACTGTCCACCATGGCTGCCCATTACCACGATTGGCACATCACTGTCACAGTCTTCAGCATCACAGCAACCATGAGTTACCTCTGTATAGCAATGCACAATCAGTGCTATACCACCTAGAAGAATGTTTGGCAGGAAAACAATTTGAACCTGGCCTGAGGGTCACAGATTAAAATCACCCACATTTGACTTGGTAGCATAACTTTCTGTCCACTAGGCCAACTTAGCTCTGTCTCTGTCGTCGTTGTTATTGTTGTTAGGTGCCGTCGAGTCGTAGACAACTCATAGCGACCCTCTGAACGAAAGGCCTGAGCACTGTTCGTACATAGAGTTTCTGGAGCCAAGCCATTTCGAAAGTAAATGCCGCTCCTGCTTCCAGGCTTGTTTTAGTCGGGAAGCTCCAGCCAACACTGTCCATGGCCAACATGTTCCATCAAAAAGCTCTCCTGACTTTTTTTTCTTCTCTAAAGTCTCCTACTTGTCATTATTTAAAGTGGTTCAATAATTTCTTTCCAGATTGAATTCCTTGTTTGCTTATTTCTTAGTTATTGTCAGTTTCTCTGACTTTCCGTGCTTCTACTCTCTTCAGCTCTAATTTATCCAGGAAACATTTGTTGAACTTCATATTTGTTCCACCTGTTTTCTCTTTTTCATGTGCATTTTGACATGTAATTCTGGCTCCCCAACTGGACTGAAAGAAAGGTCACAGACACAGCAGCAGTTTACAGATAGTACCAAGATTAGCAAACTCCATGTATTTCGTTTAAATAGTGAATAATACTTATAAGTATGTTGCTCTCATGATATCACACTCTTGTGGCTCAGATTAGCTTTCTAGCTCCTACTTTAGAAAGTTCAAACTACTCAGGCCAGATAATCAAGACTACCAATTAATGGAATTTATCAACCTAGTCCTGGAAACCAAAGGAATTTAACACCTAAATCATCTATCCTAAATTTGAGGGTTGCAGATAGCCAGGAGTCTTCCCTGTATTTATGACAGATAAATTAATTTTGTTAAAGCCAGAAGTCTCCCCAAATTATAAAGAGCTGACATTCAATGTACAATTTCTTGATGGTGCCACTATATCTTGTATTTTATCTCTTTTACCTCATTGAATACCAATATCAGCTCTGCAAAGTAGATAATCATGGGGTGGGGACTGGGGGATATCTGACCCTCCAGTAGGTTTTCAGAGGGAGTAAATTGTACTGGAGGAGATTACTCATCCTTTTTGTGTAGAGCATCTGGTAGATTGGAACCTTGTGCCTTTGGCATTGCAACACAGCTTCTTAGTAGTAGGTCACTTGAGCTCCATTGAAGAAAGGTACGTAGCAGGATTGTATCCTTTCTCCATAACTGTTCAATCTTTGTACCAAGCAAATCATTCAGGAGACTGGACTTTATGCAGAAAAGTGTAGCATGAGGATCTGAGGACAACTCATCAACAACGTGTGTTATGCAGATGACACATCCTTGCATGTCAAAGAAAAGAGGACTTGAAATGCTTGCTGCAGTAGATAAAAGACCATAGCCTTTAGCATGGATCTCGGCATCAAAAAGGCAAACCACTGGGTCAATAGGCTATGTCATAGTAGATGGAGAAAAGATTGATGT
This sequence comes from Elephantulus edwardii, assembly GCF_000299155.1. Lineage (NCBI taxonomy): Eukaryota > Metazoa > Chordata > Mammalia > Macroscelidea > Macroscelididae > Elephantulus > Elephantulus edwardii. The sequence goes on from NW_006399759.1 coordinate 10,263,573, forward strand.
TGCCAACAATTTCATCTCTTGCATGGATCCTTAATCAACAAACTTGGCACCAGCAGCTGGTGGATTTGATCTGCCTCCCTTTGAGTTGATAGCACAACTCCATACACACTAGGCCACCTAGTTTTCTATGCAACCACTATTGCTGCACCATCGAGTTGGAATCAATCCATAGCTGACCCTCCAGTGAGTTTCCAGACAGTAAATTGCATGAGAGGAGACTGTCCATCTTTCTCCTGCAGGGCAGCTCGTGGATTCTAATTACGGGCCTTTGGGTTGACAGCACAAGGTCTTACCACTAGGCCACCAGTACCCCCTAAGCCTCCAATAGGAAGGTAGATTCCTCCTTAAAGTCACCCATATTTTGCAATTACTACTGAGACATTGAGTCTATTCTACTGAACACTAACCTAGGTGTGCAGAACAGAACTGCTATTCAATGTTTCTAAGCCGGTGTCCTTTCCAAAGCAGATCACCAGGCCTTTCTTCAAGGTTCCCTATGGATATAAGCCAACTGCCTACCCTTCAGTTAGTAGCTGAGTGTTTGACCACACACAGGGAGAATATTATTAAATGCCTGTCTTCTCTGCAGAAACTTTTTTTAATTTCAAGAGAAACTTCAGAACAAGAGTAGAACTGCCCAATGTCAAAAGATAAAAGTGAAATTTACCTTTTCCCAAAAGTTGAAGTTGAGAGTGATAAAATATGATGTAGGAGAGAGCACTATACAGTAGCAAAATGGTATAATGTCTCCAAGGAATCCCAAAAACATCTGGGAATAAACAGCAAGAAGGAGGAAGGCCAAGTTTTAGAAAAGAATCAAAAACTACAAGGATGGGACAGAAGAGACAAGAGATGGACTGAAGATTTTATCTGACTAGATTAGACTAAATCTGTAGACAGGAGTTAGAAGAATGTACCAAGAATGCTTTTATTGGAGACTTGTTGATGTCAAGTGCTGTTAAGTCAAGTAAAAAAAAATGTCCTTGTTGTGTACCATCAAATTGGATCCGACTGGCATAAGAGGAGATTGCCCTTCCTTCTCCAGCGGAGCATCTGGTGGGTTTGAACAGCAAGTCTTCAGGATTGCAGCACAGCTTCTTACCACTAGGCCACCAGAGCTCCCTAAGGAAAATTTATAGCAACTCTATAAACAGTAGATCTGAACCTTGTCCTGTCCTACACCTTCTTTACCACACTCTATCAACCCATCTGGTTGAAGATCTTCCTCTCCTTCACTGACCTTTCCAAGAGTGATGTCCTTCTGCAAGGAATAAGCTCTCTCTCCTAAGAACATGCACACAACATGCGAGATGACGTTTTGCCATCCTTGCCTCTAAGGAGGCACTCAGGTTGCACCTTCTCCCTTTGTTCTTTTGGCAGTTCAAAAAGGTCGGCACTCGTTTTTGAAAATCCACTGAGAGTCAGCTGCGAGTCACTTCTAAATTCAATCTCAAACTCATTGTCATCTAGTCCGGAAGCCATTCAAAGTTGACCCTCCAGCAGGTTTTTGGAAGCTGTAAAAGATATCCTGGTTGGAAGGCTGGAGGGACAGAGCAGGAGAGGAAGAACCTGCATGAGATGGATTGACACCGGTCAGCACTTTTTTCAAACACCACAGCTCAAAGGCATCAGTTCTTCTGTCATCCTTAGTCATTGTCCAGCTCTTAGTTGCATAGCGGGTGATTGAAAAGGCTAGGATTTGAATAAGGAACACTTTAGTATTTAAACTGTCATCATTGGTATTCAGGGCTTTGGGGAGGTGGCTGACAGCAGACTTCCCCAATGCTATCCATCTTCTAAAGTCCTAAATGATGGTACCATTTTGTGTCCGAGCAAGATGAAATAGTTGACTATTCCAATTTTTTCTCCACCTAGCATGATATTGCCTCTTAGCCCAGAGGTGAGGATTTTTGCTTTTACTGAGATAGAGATATAATATATATAGAAGGTTGCAGTTCTTGATTCTCATGCAGCAAGAGCCTGAAGTGCTCTTCGCCTTCTGCAGAGTTGTGTCGTTTATATAATGCAGGTTGTCGATGAGTCTTCCTCCAGTTCTGATGTCACACTTTTCTTTATAAAGTCCAGCTTCTTGAATGATTTGCTCAGCATACAGATTGAAAAGGAATGAGAAGGGATATAGCCATGATGCACACCTTTCCTGATTTTAAACCATAAAGTAAAAGACAACAACAGGTTATTGCCTAAACTTTCCTCTTGGATAAGCAAGTATCCAGGGAACCATAGCTGCTTTAGGGATTTGGGAACCAGATCAAGTCTCTGAGATGAGGCAAGATTGGCCCGTGGGCTGTAACTGATGGAGTCAAGAGAAAGATAGCATTTGTGGGTAACGGTGGGAGCATGACAACAGGAGAGCCCCACTGTTGTGTCAGGCAGGGGATCTGGGCAAAGAGGTACAAACAGCCCAGCGCTGGACAAAGGAGCCGGGAACTGGAGACTCCATGAACAAGTGAGCAATTTAGAACAACAGGTGAGAGGCAGAGCCTGAGGAGTTCCAAGGTCTCTGGAAGATAATCACAGAGGATTTTTTTTTTTAGCTCTGGAGGCTGATAAGCTGGTTTTAAATAAATGTAATGGAGACAAATCGTAAACCTCACCAAGAAATAATAGCCATAATAACAACCGAAAGAGTGGTAGCAATATTCTCTCTATCTGCTATGGACGTTGATTTGAATCTTGATTTTGTCTCTCACAGATAACAGAATTAGTATATTTGATAAGTTACTTATCCTCCCCCCCACAGCTCCCCTTTTTTGTTCTTTTTAAAAACAGAAATAGTAATTATTACTTACACTCTCCCCCTAGGGGATTATGCCCATTCCCATGGTTTAAATCATCTTTGTGTTGAGAACTCCCAAATGAAGATCTCTAGCCCAAATCACTCGTCTGAGTTTTAGGCTCCAACAACCAAGCACAACCCCAATTTAACCATGTCAGGATGGAAATTGTTAGACCCTTCTTGAACCTGCCCCTTATCTCAAAGTCTTCCCCTCTCTTAGCTCTGGTAGGCTAGTGGTAAGAGACCGCACTGCCAGCCTGAAGATATGTGGTTCAAATTCACCAGCTGCTCCACGGGAGGAAGATGGGCAGTCTCTTCTAGTGTGATTTACTGCCTCCAAAAATACACTGGAGGGTCAGCTATGAGTTGATTCTGATTTGATGGTACACAACAAAAACAACAACCCTAAATGACATGACCAGGTGCTCCAGTTGGCACTCGAGACATCCTTTTCCCTCATAACACAATGAAATGATTCCTAGAATAAAGTTCTTGGGTCTGCTCTATGGTCAGAGCCGTACCTCCTCAAGTCATCCCATTTTTGCCTAGAAATAAATCTGGTGTGAGGTGACAAGGTCTGAAAGTGTCACTGTAGGCCCTGTCTTCTGCTTTCCTCTGGAGCCCTTCTTGTTTTTCGGCTCACAGCTGCTGCTCCACACTATTCTCTTCTGGTTTCCCAAGCCCTGTTTGGTTACGGTCTTTGCCAACTCTCCCAGGATCTCTTGGAATCTGTAGCCCGTTTAGGATATATATTTTTTGGCTCAACTTCAGGTCTCTTCTTCAAAAAAAGGTTTTATTATTTCCTCGCCAGCTCTGTGCCCGAAGACTTGAATAAGAAACATTTCTAAATTTGTCTGAAGTTTTAGTAAAATTCAATTGTTACCAGGACTGTGCAATGTGGATCAGAGCAGGTGATCAGAGGAAACAAACGTCTTCAAAACAGTGTATTAGAAATGCACCCCCCCCCGAAAAAAATTGTCCAAAGCAAAAATGTACAGATTACTCCCCCCGTGGAAAAATCCACTCCTTTTGGGTTGTGGCCGATTGGAAGGAGTCCAGATCACCCTGAAGATGACAAGCCTGCGAAGCCCTGGGCTTGAGTTCTGTGTGTTCAATCTGCCTCTCTGTTAGCCGACAGCTGCTGCACCCCACTCTCTTCTCCTTCCCACTCACTGTAAAACCACAATATGCACCCAGACAGTTGGGTTATCATCCAGCAGTCATTTCCAATCAAGTGATGCAGTCCATAATAGGTGGAAAGAGAAACGATCCAAATTCAAGTGTTTTGCCTCAGCCCATGCAATTTGAAATTCATTGTTAACCCTCAGGATTGTCCAGGGAGCTGAGAACATTGAGAGTGGAAAGGATGATCGACTAGTGAGAAAAAGAGGGAGTTGGGGCTGGTTAAGAATACAAATGTTCATTTAGAGAGGATGATGCTGTTGTTGTAAAACGTTGAGTATACAACCGACCCGTAGCTGACCCGCTGACTGGCTATCAGAGGCACTTTAACCACACAGGAGGAGACTGCCCATCCTTCTCCCACAGAGCAGCCTGTAGATTCGAACCATATGCCTTCAGGATTACAGCGCAGCTTCTTCCCTCTAGATGATATAAATCTAGGAAGTTGTCTTTCTTAGAGGATAATGACTGAATACTTGGTTCTAATGCAGTTCTCGTTCTCTAATCTCTCCAATAGAACAGGACAGTATCTGCTTTGTCCATTTTAGTATATCCACCAACTACCACAGTGCCAAACACTTAGCAGACCCTCATTAAATACTTGTTATATTAAGGCCTTTTGCACTCCAATGCCCTAACTTCCTCTGCTTTTTACATGTATTATTATTATTTCTCTTTTTAGTAGCTATTTTAAGCCTCAGAACACAAGTGACTTCTCAAAATAACCTGGGTGTCTTATGAAGACAATGCACTCAGATGATGAACACAGAACGTCAGATCTGTAACCCATTGTTGTTGTTGTTGTATGTTTTGAGTCAATTCTAACTCAGTGTGAGTTAGAATCAATATAATTCCAACTCAAACTCCTTGCTCGAGTAGGATCCAACTCCTAGCTGACTTTCCAGCAGGTTTCTGAGGCTGTAAATCACACAGAAGGAGCTTGCCCATCTTTCTTCTGAGGAGCACCTGGTGGATGGATTTAAGACGCACTAAAACTGAATCACAGGGCTTATAAGGCGGTAATCTTTACTGAAGCAGACTGCCCCATCTTTCTCCTGTAGATCAGCTTTGTTGTTTTTAGGTACCATTGAGACAGAATTGACTCATAGCTGATTCTCACAGAAGGATTTCAGATGTTGTAAACGTCACAGAAGCGTTCCCATCTTTCTCCTGCAAAGCAGCTGGTAGACTTGAACAATATGCCTTTAGGTTGGCAGTATAATTTCTTACCTGTAAGGGAAACATTGCATGACTAAAAATCAGGAAGGGAGTGTGCCAGGGATGCACTCTGTCTCCATCATACTTTTTCAATCTTTATGCAGAACAGGTCATTCGGGAGGCTGGGCTTTATGAGGAGGAATGTGGCCTCAGGATTGCAGGAAGACTCATAAACAACCTTTCCTATGCAGGTGAACAACCTTGCTTGCTGAAACTGAGGTGGAATGGAAGCATTTACTGCAGAAAGTCAAGGACTGTAGTCTTCAATAGGGATTGAAGCTCAACATCAAGAAGACAAAGATCCTCGCCACTGGGCCAATTGGCAGCACCATGATGGATGGAGAAGAGATTGAAGTTGTTAACAGTTACAGCTTGCTCGGCTCCACAATCAGCACTCTTGTCACCAGCAGTCAGGAAATCAAAAGATGAATTGTACTGGGAAAATCTGTTGTCAGGGAACTTTCCAGAGTACTGAGAAGCAACAATGTCAGTCTAGAGAATAGGGTGTGCCTGATCCAGGCCATGGTCTTTGCCAAGAAAACAAATAGGTCTGTCTTGGAGAGGGTGAAACCAAGTTTTTCCTTGGAGGCTAGGATTTTGAAGCTCGGTCTTACATACTTTGGGCACATGGCCAGGAGAGACTGGTCCTTGGAGAACATCATGCTCAGAAGGGTGGCAGGACAGCACAGGAGAGGAAGACTCCAGATGAGATGAATTGGTACAGTGACTAGGGCAATGAGGGACAGCACAGGCTTCAGAGCTATTATACATAGGGTCACTATAAGTTGCAGGAGACGACAGCACATATCATCGACAAGCCACCAGCAGATGCACTCAAACAGCTAACCTTTCAATTGGCAGCTGAGTGCTTACCCACTGCACTGGGCCAGGCTCCACAGTGGTTTTTGTGCTTGAGATTCATGACACAGTAGCAGGTACTGTTCTTCCAATTGTACAAAGAAAACAGAAGTCCACATAGGAAGAACAACTTGCCCAGATTCTAGTTTGAAGTGGTAGTGTCAGAACTCTCTTAAAGTTTTGGAAAGAGCTTGGCTGTTTCAGATCAAGCTACTGTCATTGGCAGGGGAAGTGGGGGGATGGACAGCCCCTCCTTGCCACTCCCCATCCCCAGGCTAGTCCTCCAGACTCCAGTCAATCACGGGTGGGCCTATAGTGGAGGCAGCAGCTGCCCAGGTTGGAAGAGTAGGGCTCACGGGGTTCAGTGTCCTGCTGAAACAGTTCATCCTGTAGAGACTAACTACAGAGTCACCTTCATCCCTCAGAAAGGAAATCTCAATTAAGCTGGCCATGTTGCCAGCAAGTCGTATGCATACAAGATGCAAAGAGGACAAGGAGCTCTGTCCTGAAGAGGATGAACCCAGGTTGATCCTTGGAGGCATTTGGGAAGGGTGTATGTCAGGGATGTGTCCTGTCTCCATACCTTTTTATCCTGTATGTAGAACAGATTATCCAGAAGGCTGGGCTCTATGAGGAGAAATGTGGCATCAGGATTGGTGGGAGATCCATCAACAATCTGTTATACAGATGACACAATCCTGCTTGCTGAAACTGAGGAGAACTTGAAGTGCTTGCTGCAGAGGGTCACGGACTGTAGCCTTCAATATGGATTGAGGCTCAATATCAAGAAGACTAAGATTCTCACCACTGGGCCACTTGGCAGCATCAGGATGGATGGTGAAGAGATTGAGATTGTTCACAGTTTTAGTTTGCTTGGCTCCACAGTCAACACTCTTGGCACCAGCAGCCAGGAAATTAAAAGATGTATTGTGATGGGAAAGTTTGCTGTTAGGGACCTCTCTAAAGTACTGAAGAGCAATGGTGTCACTATGGAGACTAAGGTGTACTTGATGCAGGCCATGGTTTTTGCCATACTTTCTATTCATCAGAGAGCTACACAATGACTAGTGATGACAGAAGAAGAATGATGTCTTTGAGCTGTGGTGATGGAGAAGAGTATTGAATATACCATGAACTGCTAGGACAACAAACAATTTCATCCTAGAGAGGATGAAACTTGGTCTGACATACTTTGGGCATGTTGTTAGATGGGACCAGTCCTTGGAGAAGGACATCATGCTTGGGAGGTTGAAGGGACAGCGCAGGAGAGGAAGACCCTCCATGAGATGGATTGATTCAGTGACTGGGGTAATCGGGATTACCTCTCTGAGACAGCGATGGGCACAGGACAGAACAGGGTTTCGGGCTGTTGTACATAGGGTTGCTATGAGCCACAGGTGACTCGATGGCACATAACAACAACAAGAAGTCACGTACTTTGGGTAAGTTGTCATGAGGACCCAGTCCTTGGAGAAGGACATCATGCCTGGAAGGATGGAGGGTCAGCACAGGAGAGGAAGATTCTGATGAATTGGGCTGACACAGTGACTGTGGCAATGGGATCAGGCGTGTCAAAGACGGTGAGGTTGGCTCAGAACAGGGCCAGGTTCAGAACCGTTGTTCATAGGATCACTATGAGTCACAGTCAACTTGACGGCAAAGAGCAACAACTGTGTATATAAGATTGTTAGGAGCATTAAGTCAAAACAGGGTGATAAAAAAAAGGTGCAAAAATTGCCTATACAAAAACAAATTTCCTCCTTCTTTCCTCAGAGTGGAAACAGCAGATACAATTTTGTTAAGATAGTGAAGTTTGTTAATGATTTAAAAAAAAATCTGTCTGAGAATAAAGATCACATGAATAACAAATTCATATTTATAGCAACTTAATTAAAAAGGCATTTCAACAATGCTAATTCTCGTCTCTGGCCTATATATTACTTGATAATATAACATATACACGCACGCATGCACACAGATGTCTTTCCTTCCTCATTAAACAGCCTGAACTGTCAGCCTCCAGAGAGGCAGCAGACACAGGGACCCAGGAAGCAAGGGTGAAGAAGCTCCCACTTCAGATGGGTTCTGAGACAGTTTTCCCCTTCCCTCAGGCTGAGATATTCTGCCATCTGTTTTGATTAAACCTTTCAAAATTCAACTTGTGTTTTTCCTTCCATTCTTTTGAAATCTCCTTTAATTCAACAGTCTTTAGGCTTTCTTCTCTCCCTTAACCACCATCTGGTGCTTCTATTTAAAAAAAAAAAAGAAGAAGAAAGAAAGAAAAGAAAACACATACAACAAACACTTTGAGTTCCTTGGAAGAAAGGTATAATGATGAGGATAATTTATTCCCATAGTGAGGCCCATTACTATTTCCATGGCAACAGACTGTGATGTTCTGAACATGGGACTTTGTGATCATCACAAGAACAGGATGGCAAAAGGCCCTGTTCAGACTCTTTGTCCTTATGGATTCTTTGGGTAGTCACCCTTGGTGGCTCCCAAATGACTAAAGAAATTGGACCAAAGCTTTAGCGTGGCATTCAAGGCCCTCTCAGTCGGGTTCAATCATTCCAGGCTCCTCACTTATCAATCATAGAGCTCATGGTCTTCTGGATTTTCTGAACCCCTTATGATGTCCTGGGCATACACCTCATTCGTTCTCCATTCATTTGCCTCTCCATACCTTTAACTCTGCAATTTCCTCTCCTTAATATGCCCCACTTCTTTATCTTTTTCCTTTTGACTGAATAGAATCTTCATCTTGCAGATTTAACTCAAATATACCTTCTATATGGAGTCTTCCCTGACTTACCCAGGGAACTGAAATAAGTCTTATCTCCAAGTTCCCTGACATTTTTTGGAAACAGGCATAATAGCACTTAACATTTTCTTTCATAATTTTGTTTAGGCCATGCTTGTTTGAACGTGGGTTGTCTTCTATTCCTTCTTGGACACCCTGACAATGCTTTTTTTTGGACACATTCTTTCTCAAAGCATCACAAGAGCTCCTTAGGCAAACATTTTACCCCAGTCATGCCTTTGAACTGTGGTGCTGGAGAAGAGTGTTGAATATACCATGGACTGCTAGGAGAATAAACAGGTTCATCCTGGAGAGGGTGAAACCAGGCTGCTCCTTCGAGGCAAGGATTCTGAAGCTTTGTCTGACATACTTTGGACATGTTGCAAGGAGGGACTTGTCCTTGGAGAGGGACGCCATGTTTGGGAGGCTGGAGGGACAGCTCAGGAGAGGAAGACCCTCGATGAGATGGATTCACTCAGTGGCTGGGGTAATGGGGGTAGGAGTGTTGGAATCAATAGAGCTGGTTCAGAATAAGAGCAGTTTTCAGGGCTATCGTATGAGTCGCAAGCAACTCGATGGCGCATAACAACAACAGCTGAGAGCACCAAGGTTTAGATAACGTTGGTGACTTTTAAAGATAGGAAGCTACAGACTAGAATTCCACTGATGGACTAGAAAGAACATAGACTTTGGAGTCAGACATATTTGGGTTCATGTAACATAGTTAACTTAGCTTCAGGTTCTTCATCTACATAAGAAAGATAAAATCAAGTCATGTATTAAAGGCACTTGGCACAGAATAGATATTAAGAAATGTTTGCTTTCTTGTTCTTTCCCCTTCAAAAATGGCTTTCTAGAAACAAATTTTTTTTTTTACCAAATTTTTTTATGGCAGCAGAACTCAGAGAAAGAAGTAAATGAAGCAAGTCTTCAGGGTCTTTCAGAAAAAATCTTCACCTTAATGCACTTATCTGTCATCTGGTTTAAGAAAAGAAGCTACCTAACAGAGTTGTGAATGTGAAATGAAGTAGCATTGCATGGAACCTCTTAGCACAGTATTTGTTACACAGTAAGCATTCAGGTCACTTGTAATTACTTTTTTATTGTCATTATCATTGTTGGTTTTTTAATTTTCTTTTTTTTTTTTTTTTTTTGCATGGCCAAACAATAGGCCCTGTGGGGATTACAAACATTAACAAGACATTCTCACGATTCTGACCTCATGCTCTCCTTACCACAGCCTGCCTTTTCACGAGAGTCATCAGTGCAGTCATTTCCTTCTATAAGATCGTAGGCTTTAGATAGGGTTTCTGCGCCTTATCTCAAATTCATTCTGTTGGGTGGACCTAAAACAAAGTTGCGCAGAGAGGGAACTTTTGTTCAAAAGAATGCTGAATGATATTTCTCTAAAATGAGCACACTTTGAAATGAGACAGATTTGAAAGTCTCTGACTCCTTCATCATCATTTCAAAGATGGTGTGGTCACTGGGAAAAGCATTCTGCCAAGATAAGGCATGTCCATTAGATTACCAGAGGTGATTTTCATAGTTTAGGTGTGGGAACTTACAGCTTTTGTACATAATCTTTCCTCATAGAACAGAAAATTCTTTTCAGTTGGGAGATAGACTCTAATCCTCATCTCTGGGAGATATCAAGGTTCCAGTCCATAGGCTGCTCCATGGGCGATGATGAGCAATCTCCTCCCATGTGATTTACAACTCTTTTTTAAAAAAATAAAATTTTAAATGTGACTTTAGTGAACGTTTACAGAGAGGTTAGATTTACATTCATTTGTTGTTGGACATTTTACCCCCATCTATTCCCCATCCCCCAGTTCATGTTTTATTTTTTAATATTCATTCACTGTTGCACTATTACCTACCACCTCCGCTCCCCCAGTCCTTTTTGCAATGATGTACCTCTTATTCTGGCTGTTGTCATACAAATAATGCCTAACATATATCCCTTTTAAATAGTTCTTTCCTTCATCTGTTCCAGTGCAATGGTCATTATCTATCCACTCTTATCCTATTCTCCTCCCAGCCCCCATGTTAGACCTGCTTTATAAGAATGCTGTTACGCAGTAATTGTTCTTTAGTGACTATAATATGGCACTTTCTTAAAAAATTGGAAATAAAATACCATTTAACGTAGCAATGCTGCTATTGGGAATATACTCTAAAGAAACCAGTACTACCATCCAAACAGATACATGCACACTCATGTTTATGGCTGTGTTATTTATAATAGCAAAGAGATGGAAGCAACCAAAATGCCCATCAACAAATTAATGGATAGAAAAATTATCATATATTCACACAATGGAACATTATGCAGCACTGAAAAGCAACGAACTCATAAAACATTATACAACAGGGGGACCCCTGGAGGACCATGCTGAGTGATTTACAACTTTTGAAAACCTGCTGGATGGTCAGCTATGAGTTTATTCCAACACAATAACAATGTGTTAAGCTTTATTTGAAAAAGATTGTGGTTCAAAGGACACCTAGCTACACAGTGGTGGTGGTTGTTGTTGTTGTTAAGTGCCATCGAGTCGCAGGCGACTCATAGCGACCCTATGAAGGAGAGTCCTTAATGCTTGGGTGTCTCTCATCCTCTCTCCAGGTTCATAGGATTTCTGGAGGAAAGCTTTTATGGAAGTGGATGCCACTTCTCCTTCCAAGCTTGTTTTAATCAGGGAGCTCCATGCCACTCTCTGTTCCCATTGGGTAACTAGCCATTAACGCATTTGACACATTGTGTCACAGTGTCACAGTGTTCGGCCTCACAGCAACCACAAGTTACCACTGTACGGCAACTTGTACACCAGGGCTATATGACCTAGAGGAATGTCTGAACAAAACCAATGAAAGACAGGCCTGAGGGCCGCAGATTAAAAGTCACCCACCTTCAGCTTGGTAGCATTGCCTTCTGTCCACTGGGCCAGCTGATCTCTCTCTCTATGTTGATGTTATTGTTGTTAAGTGCTGTCAAGTCGCAGGCGACTCATAGCGGCCCTATGAAGGAGAGTTACACAGTGGTTAGGTACCTCATAAAATCATTAGCCACTTCATGGGAGAAAAATATTATCTGTTTCTGTAAAAATTTACAATCTGGGAAATTCTATGGGGAGATTCTGTATTGTAAAACTATGGTATCACTATAAGTTGAAGGTAGTATTTTGGCCTACTGGCAAGCAGTTGTGCTCCAACCCAAAGGAACATGGTTCAAGTTTACCAGCTACTCCACTGTAGAATGATGGTCATTCTTCTCCTGAGTGATTTCTTGCTTCTGAAAACTCATCAGGGTGTCAGCTACGAGTTGGTTTTGACTTGATGGTACATAAAATAAGAACACAGCATGAGTCTAAAGTGAGTCAATAGCAGATAATTTTTCTTTATATGCTTTGAAAATTTAGAAATCATACTAGTTTATCATTCAATCATTAATATACATTTTGTTTTCTATTAAATAAGGAGCTGAATAGAAGATTTCAAATGGCTGCTCGGGAGGACAAGGCAAAATATTATAATGAAATGTGCAAGGAGCTGGACTCAGAAAATCAAGAGCCGAACTCGCTCAGCATTTCTTAAGCTGAAAGAACTAAAGAATAAATTCAAGCCAGGAGTTGCAATGCTTAATGATGCTATGGGCAGAATATTGAATGTTTCAAGAAACATTAAAAGCAGATGGAAGGAGTATACAGAGTCATTGTACCAAAAAGAATTGGCTGACACAGAAGAATTTCAAGAAACATCATATGAGCAAGAGGCAATGGTGATGAAGGAGGAAGTGCAGGCTGCTCTGAAGGACTTGGCAAAAAACAAAGCCCTAGGAATTGATGGAAAATCAATTGACATATTTCAGCAACAGATGCTGCCCCGAATTTGCTCACCAAGTTGTGCCAAGAAATCTGGAGGACCAATACTTGGCCAACTGTTGGGAAGAGATCCCTATTTATTCCCATTCCAAAAAAAGGTGACATGACAGAGAGTAGAAATTATCAAACAATATCACTAATATAACACACTAGCAAAATCCTCCTGAAGATTATCCAGAAAAGACTTGAGCAGTACATTGACAGAGAACTACCAGAAATACAGGCTGGGTTTAGAAGAGGTTATAGCACTAGGGAAATTATTGCCAATGTCAGATGGATCGTGGCAGAAAACAGAAAGTCCCAGAAGAATGTCTATTTGTGTTTCATTGACTATGCAAAAGCATTTGACTGTGTGGATCACAATAAGTTGTGGCTGACCTTGAGGAAAATGGAAATCTCAGAACACTTAATTGTATTTAAACAAAATCTATATTTGGACCAAAAAGAAGTCCTCAGAACACAGCAAGGAAACACTGCATGGTTCAAAATCAGGAAAGGAGTGTGTCAGGGATGCATCCTATCCCCGTACCTTTTAAATCTGTACGCAGAACAGATAATTCAGGAAGTAGGGCTTTATGAAGAGAAATATCGCATCAGAATTGGAGGAAGACTCATTAACAATCTACGATATGCAGATGACACAATCTTGCCTGCTGAAACTGAAGAAGACCTGAAGCACTTGCTGCAAAAGTTCAAGGACTGTAGGCCTTCAGTCATGGGAACTGTTGGCCCCCTGTTTTTCACACTCTCTGTTCTATATCATTCCTGGCTGTTTGTCTCTGTATTATAAATTTATTCTATTCTTTGGGACCCTTGGTCTGCAACAGTAAAACTCAAACTCATGCCCATCAACAAACGAATAGATAGAGAAGCTGCGGTATATTCACACAATGGAATACTATGCTGCATTGAAAAACAAGGAACTCATGAAATATTACGCAAAATGGATGATATTTCAAGGTCTGTCCTAAAATACAGTGCTGTCAGTGATATCCATACACATAAAAGGAAGATTTGATACATCATTAGTATTCTAAATGAGTAGTACAGTATTTGTTTTCTTGTAGTTTCTTCTTTTTCTTTCCTTTATAGTAAAAAAAAGTAATTTCTAGATCCATCCTGAAGAAAAAAAAAAGTTCAAGGACTGTAGAAGCTCAACATCAGAAAGAAAAAGATTCTCACCACTTAGCCAACTGTCAGCACCATATTAGATAGAGAAGAGTTTGAGGTTGTTAGCAATTACAGCTTGCTCAGAAGTACAGTTAACACTCTTTTTTTTTTT
>NW_006399759.1:10278241-10283795 GCF_000299155.1 Elephantulus edwardii
CATTGCAAAAATCTGCTGTCAGGGACCTCTCCAAAGTACTGAAAAGCAACGATGTCAGTCTAGATAAAAAGGTGTGCCCAATCCTGGCCACGGTTTTCTCAATTACTTGTTATGCTTCGGAGAGTTGAACAACGACTAAGGATGGCAGAAGAATAGATGCCTTTGAGTTGTGGTGCTGGAGAAGAGTCTTGAACATACCATGGACTGCCAAGAAAACAAATATGTCTGTTTTGGAGACAGTGAAACCAAGTTTCTCCTTGGAGACTAGGATTTTGAAACTCTGTCTCACTTACTTTGGGCACATGGCCTTGAAAGATCAGTCCTTGGAGAAGTACATCATGCTCGGAAGTGTAAATGGACAGCGCAGGAGCAGAAGACCCAAGATGAGATGGATCGATACAGTAACTGGGGCAATGGGGTTGGTGTGTCACAATTAGTGAGACTGGCTCAGGATAGGGAAGGCTTCAGAGCTGCTCTACATAGGGTTGATATATAGTGCAGGTGACTCAATGGCACATAACAACAACAGGAGTGACATCCACTTCCCAAATAACATGCCTCCAGAAACTCCTCAAACTTTGATAAAAGTCAATAGTTGTAGAGGGGCTTCAGGCCTTTTGTTCATATGGTCGCTTTGAGTTGTGCTTGACTTGAAGACAATCAACAACAACAACATTAATTATAACTTATAATTACAATTAATAAATTATGATGTTTGATCAGCCTTCTTTTGTATATCCCCTTGCTCTTCACCCAATTTATTTACTTGTTTATTTTCACTCTCTTTCCCTTCCCATTCCTGGTAACTAGCCAAGAATTATTATGTGCATAAACCTTTCTTTACCTTTTTATAGTGTTATTGTTGTGTGCCATCAGTTTGGAACTAACTCATAGCTGACTCTCTAGTGGGTTTTCAGAGGCAGTTAATTGCACAAAAGTAGATTGCCCATCCTTCTTCTCTGGAGCTGCTGCTGCTGGATTCAAACCATTTGTGCTCGAGATTGCAGCACAGCTTCTTACCAGTAGACCACCAGAGCGTCCTCCTTTTATATATGGTGATCTTATAATAATCCTCTCAAGATAAACTTATATCACTCAGCATAATTTGATCCAGACTAATCCATACTGCACAATATTTCATTAAATCTTTATCATTCTGTAGTGTTGTATAATACTCCATTGTGTATACCATCATATTGTTAGCCATTCATCTGAAGTAATGCTGCAATGAACATGAGTGTTCATAGATCTGGTTTTGTTGAATAGACTGTGCTTGTCAGAGATATGACAGATAAAATGGGGAAACTGTCTCTCTTTGTAGTTATTTTTCAAGTTGAAAGAACTGAAAACAAACTCAAGCCTTGAGTTGCAATACTGAGAAACATTATAGGAAAAATATTGAAGGACTCAAGAAGCATCAAAAGAAAATAGAGAGAATACACAGAATCACTGTACCACAAAGAATTGGCTGACATTGAAATATTTAAGGTAGTAGCACATAATAAGAGAGCTCTGGTGACCTAGTGGTAAGAAGCTATGCTGCAATCCCGAAGACACACATTTCGAAACCACTAGCTGCTCTATGGGAGGAGGATGGGCAATCTCCTCGTGTAATTAAACTACCTCTGAATTAAACTGAAAACTGGCTGGAGGGTCAACTATGGGTTGGTTGCTACTTGATAATACACAACAACAACAGTAGCAGCGTATAATAAATAGACAATAGTAATAAGGGAAGAAGTTCAAGCTGCAATGAAGAAATTGGCAAAAAATAAGGTCCCAGGAATAGATGAGATACTAATGGACAGATGCAGACCTGGTCATGCTTACCAGTCTTTGCTAGCAAATTTAGAAGACAACTCCCTGGCCAACTAACTAGAATTTGTTCCCATTCCCAAGAAAGGTGATTCAACATACTGTGAAAATTATCGAACAATATCATTAGTATCACATCTAAGCAAAATATTGCTAAAGATCATAAAAAAATGGCTAGAACAGTTCATTGACAGAGAACTGCAAGTTCAAGCTGGGTTTAGAAGAGACTGTTATACTAGGCATGTCATTGCTAATATCAAATGGATCCTGGAAAAAAGCAGAGAATACCAGAAGAGTGTCCATCTGTGTATTATTGACTATGCAAAGGCATTTGAGTGTGTGGATCATCACAAAAGATGACAAACATTGAGAAAAATGGGAGTTTCAGAACCCTTGTTATGTGCCATAGAGTCAATTTTAACTCAAAGCGATCCTATGCTCAGTAGCCCTGCACCTTGCCCTATGCTGAGCCAATCTCACTGTCTCTGAGATCTCTACCCCCATCACACCAGTTATTGTATCAATCCATTTTCTCCTTAAGAGTCTTCATCTCTTGTGCTGTCCCTCGACCTTTCCAAGCATGATGTCCTTCTCCAAGGAACAGTCCCTCCTGGCCACATGCCCAAAGTATGTAAGACAGAGCTTCAAAATCCTAGCCTCCAAAGACAAACTTAGTTTCACCCTCTCCAAGACAGACCTATTTGTTCTCCTGGCAGTTCATGGTAAATTCAATATTCTTCTCTAACATCACAACTCAAAGGCATCAATTCTTTTTCTGTTATCCTTAGTCATTGTCCAACTCTCTGATGCACAGCAAACAATTGCAAAACCTGTATCAGGTACACCTTAGGCTCTAGACTGACATATTTGCTCTTTAGCATTCTGGAGAGGTTCCTGACAACGTATTTTCTTAATGCAATAGTCTTTTGATTCTCTGACTGCTGGTGTCAAGAGTGTTGATTGTGGAGCCAAGCAAGTGGAAGCTAACAATCTCAGTCTCTTTTCCATCTATTATTATGGGAAGTCAATGCTAAATATTTGTAATAAACTGAATGCTATTTCAGGATGTGGAGGAGGCACAGTTCAAACTAGAGTTCACCCTGAGGCACCAAGGCAGTCCTTAAGGGTATACCAAATTCTTGCATTTGCTAACCCTTCCCTCCTGAGCCAAAGGGAAGATTTTCAATAGAAAGAGCTTGGCTTCATTTGCATTGAATTATCCTTGTGATTTCCTTCCGGATAATTTTCAAGAAAGATAAAGGGAAGCTGGAATGGAGGTCTTCAGTCAAGAACTGCTGGGCCCTTTTTTTCCCCATGCTCTCCGCTCTCATTCCTGGCTGTCTGTCTCATTATTAATAATTATAAAAATATTTTACTCTCAGTCAGCAACGTATTATGGTACTGCAAATTGATCAGTGGTAAGAATCTTTGTCTTCTTGATGTTGCATTTCAATCCATACTGAAGGCTGTAGTTCTTAACCTTTTGCAACAATTGCTTCAGGTCCTCTTCAGTTACAGTGATCAAAGTTGTGTCATCTGCATAACACAGGTTGGTGATGAGTCTTCCTCCTATCCTGATGCCACATTCTTCCTTATCAAGTCCAGTCTTCTGGATGATCTGTTCCGCATATAGATTAAAAAGGTATGGAACAGGATGCATCCCTGATGCACTCCTTTTCTGATTTTGAACCATGCAGTGTTCCTTTGCTCTGTTCTGACAACTGATTCTTGATCCAGGTATAGGTTTCACATGAGCACAACAAGATGTTTGGGATACCCATTTTTCTCAGAGTCAGCCACAAATTGTTGTGGTCCACACAGTCAAATGCCTCTGCGTAGTCAATGAAACACAAATAGACATTCTTCTGGTACTCTGTGCTTTTGGCCAAGATCCATCTGAGATTGACTATGATGTCTCTAGTACCATGGCATCTTCTATATCCAGTTCATATTTCTGGTAGTTCCCTATTCCAATTGTTTTTCAATAATCTTCAGCAAGATTTTGCTTGTATGTGAGTGATATTATATTGTTCAACACTCTGTTGGGTCTCCTTTCTTTGGAATGGGGATAAATATAGATCTCTTCTAATCAGTTGGCCAGGTAGTAGTTCTCCAGACTTCTTGACACAACCTGGTGAGCATGTCCAGGGCAGCATCTATTTGCTGAAATACGTCACTTGGTATTCCATCCATTCCTGGGGGTTTATTTTTGGCCAGTTCCTTCAGAGCAGCTTGAATCTCCTCCTTCATCACCACTGTCTCTTGATTGTGTGTTGCCTCATGAAATTCTTCTTTGTCAGCCAAATATTTTTGGTACAGTGACTCTGTTTACTACTTCCATCTTCTTTTAATGCTTCCTTTGGTCATTCAATACTCTGCCCATAGCATCTTTAAGTATTGAAGCTCAAGGCTTGAATTTTGTTCTTCAGTTCCTTCAACTTAAGAAATGCCAAGCAAATTCGTCCTTTTTGATTTTCTGACTCCAACTGTTTGTACATTTCATTCTAATCCTTTGCTTTGTCTCCCTAAGCTGTCCTTTGAAGTAATCTGTTCAGCTTCTTCATTTCCTAATATCTTCCTTTTGCTTTAGTGTCTTGGCTTTTTAATGCAATACTCGGAGTCTCTTCTGACATCCATCTTGATCTTTTCTTCCTATTTTGTCTTTGTAATGACCTTTTGTATTCTTTTTTTTTATTTAGGTTGTTTATTTTTCATTTCAATGAACATCTACAGAGACCTTTTGTATTCTTCATGGATGATATCCTCTCACAGCTCATCTGGTCTTCGTTCATTAGAATTTAAAAGCCTCAAACCTGTTCATAAGATGGTTTTGAAATTCAGATGACATAGACTGAAGGTCATATTTTGGTTCTTGTGGCTTTGTTTTAATTTTCTTTAATTTTAATTTAACTTTCTCATAAGTGGTTGAAAATCTGTTTCACAACCAATGAAAACTAGTGGCCTTGTTTTCACAGCAGGTAATGAGCCTCTCCAATGATTCTTTCACAGATATTATCCAATGTTTCAGTTCAAGAAGTTAGAAAAAGATCTAATAGCTTATTTGGTTGATTTGCTGAATCATGAGTTAAGTGCACTAAATCACGTTGAACTGCCAGACCTACCTTAATATATTATAAAAGAAGGTATGCAAAGGTGTAGGGAAATTGTCATATTAGAATGCATTGATCAGCTTCACTCATAGACCCATCCATGGAGTGTCTAGAGCTTATATCTTTCACAAGAGTCAGGAACAAATTTGTGAAGGAAGCCCCAACATCCTTTAAATCTACTGTGACTGGTATTTTACGTAAGTTTGATTTGACAGTACCAACTGCTTAATGGAATGAAGAAAACCAGTTGGGGCTAATTGCACATGCTGTGGTCAGGGGCTAGTGGTGGCATTTACTTGACAAAAAGAGGTGAGCATGGTTACAATAATGAACAGTAGGGTCAAAGTAGTAATCAGAATAGTCTAACCCATATGGATTTATGGCCTTGACTGCTTAGTCACATGGAGCAGTGAAATAGATGGGAAATCTCGAAGGTACATGGTTTGAGTCGACCAGCTGCTCCACAGGAGAAAGCTGGGCAATTGCCTCCTGTGTAATTAACTGCCTCTGAAAATCCACTGGAGGGTCAGCTATGGGTTGGTTCCAACATGAAGGTGTTGTTGTTGTTGTTGTTATGTGCCATCGAGTCGTTTCCGACTCATAGCGACCCTATGCACAACAGCTCTAAA
>NW_006399759.1:10285672-10299487 GCF_000299155.1 Elephantulus edwardii
GAGTTGGACAATGACTAGGGAGGACAGAAGGAGAGTGGATGCTTTTGAGCGGTGGTGCTGGAGAAGGGTACTGAATGTACCCTGGACTGCCAGGAAAACAAACAGATCCATCTTGGAGAGGATTAAACATGAAGGTACACAACAATAACAACTAAGTATTTATTTGATCTGGAAAAGTAGAAGACTACCAGATCAAGCAAATGACATTTTCATTTTACTTTGCCAGAATGGAGAATGATAGTCCCTCGATTAATTCTCACATTTGAACCAGTTTACTGATCCACAGTCCTTCGAATAAAAAAAATGATGATTCCCACCACATCTTAACCCATCTCACACATTTGGCCTGTGCAAAACCCAAAATAACAGCAGACTATTACAGATTTACCAAGCAGCCACTTCAGTTGCAACTGTTGCTCCAGGTGTGGCTTCATTGCTTAAACAAATACTGGTTGTTCTGGTATATCTCCTGATACTGAGTGATTGATCTGGCCAATTCTGTTTTCAAAAGAACACTAGAAATAATTTGTCTTCAGCCAGAAAGTTCAGCAATCCTTTCATTAACTATGCCCTAATTTAGTCTATAGGGACCTTACCACGTTTCCCTTTCACAAGATACTACATCGACCCATTAATAATATTATGTTGATTAGACATAGTAAGGAAGAAATATCACAACTCTCAACTTAATATGAAGACGTTTATGTGCTAACTTAATGTTGTTGAATGAATTTCAACTCATAGCAACCCTATAGGGCAGAGTACAACTGCCTTATAGACATGTATCTAGGAGAAGTTATATCTATGAAGGAGACATCATACTTGGAAAGGTGGAGGGTCAATGAAATAGAGGAAAATCCTCAATGAGATGGACTGACATGATGACGGCAGCAATGGGCTCAAGTGTGGCAGAGATTATGAGGACGGTACAGGATAGGATGGGGTTCAGATTTACTGTTCATATGGTCTCTATGAGATGTCCTTGACTTGATGGCATGAAAAAAATGTATATTTAGGGGCACTCTGGTGGCCTTGTGTGTAAGAAGTTGTACTTCCAATCCAAAGAAAAGCAGTTCAAATCCACCAGTTGCTCTGTGGGAGAAAGATAGGCAATCTCCTTCCATGCAAATGATAGCCTCTAAAAACCTACTGGAGGGTCAGTTGATTTGGTTCCAACTGAACAGCAATGAAGAAAAAGAGACACATGTAATTCAAGCACAACCACCACTTTGTCAGGGGGAGGCTTGCATGTTGCTATGAAGCTGAAGTTTTGGCAGTTTACAGACTAAGGTGGACTAGAATGAAAAGCCCAACAATCCACTTCTAGAATTCATTCAGCGAAAACCCTGTGGATTGATTGGATTACACTGACTGGGTCACATGTGCATGGAGTTGTCATAAGTCACTTGACCGTAGCCAACAACACATCTACATGTGAGAAAGGGTATTATCACCCTCACAGAAGGTATCGAGGACTCAGTGTGCTTTTAAGTGACTTGCCCTGATATTACATTACACACCTAGGAGGCAGAGGAAAGAGTTCTATTTAAACCTAAGTCTTGTGAGACTTAGAGCTCATGTGCTTTTCCTAATGCATTCCCCTACCCCCAGCTCCCAAGATCACATGTAGATTCCTCAAGTTGTATTGCTGTTGGTTACACCCCAGGGACAGGTGCTGACCTCTTGTCCCCTATCACACTGTCCATTATGTCAGGGCTAGGATTAGGGTTAGTTTTGCTGGCTTTCCTTTCAGCCATCACTTCAATTGTCAACCCTGGTCTGTGTCTCCTTAGGAATGGGCAAGACACACAACAAGGTGCTCTAATTTGTACAGAGGACATTTGTAGTGTACTTTGCTACCTTCCTTTTTGGACACCCCTCATTGGCTATAGCTTTGGGAGGGAGAACATTGATGTGACTCTCGACACGCTTTGAGAGCCTCTGACTCATCTCTGCTCTGGTGTTCTTCCAATACTGCTTGGAACACTGTGGATGCCCTTCCGCAGCTGCTCAGGATTGGCCGGAACCGTTCAGATGTGCTTGGTTCAGCCCTAAATGACACTGAGGTTCATTAGTAAATTAGACACACACACAAGAATCAAAGACTCCTCAGCAACCACCAGGGCTTAAGCAAGTTTTAGAGCGTGTTGAAGCCAGGACTAATGTGAAATACCATTAGAATTAATTAGCTTCCTTGCCTTCAAACATATGGTTTCTTTTACATTGGTAATGCTGATAGTTAAAAGTTAATTTATAAGTTAAAAATTCATATAAAAGCTAACTATAAATGTTAAGTACTGGTAGTTAAAAGTTAACTAGCGTTTGGTTTGGTTTTTTTTTTTGAAGTTGACTGTGTATTTTAAAAGGAACCCTGTTGGCACACTGGTTAAGTATTCAGGTGCTGACTGAAAAGTTAGTCGTTCAAATCCACCAGTAACTCTGTGGAAGTAAGATATGGCAGTCTGCTGCACTGCTGCAGAAGACTGTGGTTGTTTGGTCCCATCAGGTCAGAAATGACTCAACACTGACCCTCCAATGACTCAACAGCACTGACCCTCCAGTGGGTTTTCAGAGGCAATAAATTGCACAGGAGGAGATTGCCCATCTGTCTGCTGCACAGAAGTTGGTGGTTTTGAACCACATACCTCTGGGTTGGTAATACAGCTCCTTACCATTAAGCTACCTACCGTATTATGTTGTTGTTGTTTTGTGCCATTGAGTCGCTTGCAACTCATAGTGACCCTATGTACTATAGCCGTAAACTCTGCTCTGTCTTGTGCCAATTGCACTGTCTCTGACATTCCCATCCCGATTATCCCAGTCACTGAATCAATCCACCTCATAGAGGGCCTTCCCTTCCTGCGCCGTCCCTCCACCCTCCCAAACATGATATCTCTCTCTAAGGACCGGTCCCTTCTTACAACATGTCCAAAGCATGTCAGACGAAGCCCCAGAATCCTTGCCTCCAAGGAGCCGCCCAGTTTAACCCTTTCCAGGACAAATCTGTTTTCCTAGCAGTCCGTTGTACCCTCAATACTATTCTCCAGCACCACAGCTCAAAGGCATCGATTCTCCTTCTATCCTCCTTAGTCATTGTCCAACTCTCTGATGCATAGCAAGTGATAGCAAAGACCATGGCCTGTATCAGACACACCTTAGTCTCCAGAGAGACACTGTTGCTCTTCAGTACTTTGGAGCGGTCCCTAACAGCAGACTTTCCCATGGCAATACATCTTTTACTATCCTGGGTATTGGTGCCAAGAGTGTTGATTGTGGAGCCAAGGAAACTAAAGCTGTGAACAATCTCAATCTCTTCACCATCCATCCTGGTGCTGCCAACTGGTCCAGTGGTAAGAATCTTTGTCTTCTTGACATTGAGCCTCAATCCATATTGGAGGCTGCAGTCCTTGACCCTCTCTGCAGCAAGCGCTTCAGGTCCTCCTCAGTTTCAGCAAGCAGGATTGTGTCATCTGCATAATGCCTTGTAAATCCCATGGGCTCGCTCTACTCTGTCCTGTAGGATTGTTATGAATTGAAATAGATTCAATAGCAATAGGTAATGGGTATAAGTTAACAGGGCGGAGAATCTATTCTTTTCAATCAATATTTTATACAGCTTTAAGAATACCCTTTTCGGGGGAGCTCTGGTGGTCTAGTGGCAAGAAGCTGCAACTACAATCCCAGAGGCTCATGGTTCGAATCCACCAGATGCTCTGCCGGGAAAGGAGGGACAATCTCCTCCTGTACCAATCAGATCTAATTTGATGGTACACTCACACAAAAATAAAAAAAATAATAAAAAATAAAAAGAATACCCTTTTCAACTTTAGGGATTTATAAGGGATTACATTTGTCCAAAGTTAAGAAACAAGCTTTAATTTATGTGCTTAAAGTGTAAACTAGGTATTGGTTGTTTAAATATAGTAAATTGTAGGTGTTTCTTCAAGTACAAGGGAGCTCTGGTGGCCCAGTGGGTAAGAAGTTATGAAGCCAACCAAATTCACCAGCTGCTCTGAGCAGGAAAGATGGGCAATCTCCTCTGCAATTTACAACCTCAAAAAACCTGCAGAAGCATCAGCTCTTAGTAGGTTCTAATTTGACAACATAGAACAGCAGCAACTTCAAGCACATGAAAGATTCCCCATACATGTAACTCGTTACTGACTGTTATTTTAATCATTATGCAGTAATTTCATTCAATAAAAGAACTTCACAGGTGGAAAAGTTTGGGCATTATAGTCTGCCTTCTTCCTTACCACCCCCCTGAGCATATTCTGGAAAGAGCAAAGTTTTCTGTCTTTATTTCTCATGAGGGGAGCTTTGTCCATCCTCAGATAACCGTAAAACTTAACTTCTCCATGCTTATCATCTTCTGTGAGCTGGTTTAATTAGTTATCAAACACCATCTTAAAATAAGTCACAAGAGGACAAATATTATATGATCTCACTCACATGAAAGCTCTAAAATGTGCAAAAATATAAAGACCAAAGTTTATTAGTGAGTGCCAGGGGAGGAAGAGATGTGGAGAAGAAGGGGAAATGAGTCCTTAGGGAGGTGTTGCATTTCTGTCAAGAGTGTTGGAAAATTTTGAAAATAATAGTTATGATTTCATAACACAATGAAAGTAATTAATATTATTAAATTGTATGTGTAAGAAAATGTTGGCACAGTCAATATATTGTGTTTTTTATATTTGTGTATGTGTGTTTTTAGAGATACGATATGTATATTATAAATAAAAATAAAATACCCATTTTATTTATATATGCATATATGTGTGTTTGGAAACAGGATTGACATCCACTTCTGAACTAGCTTGCCTCCAGAAACCCTATGAATGCGGAGAAACGATGAAAATTTTACAAGTGTTCAGGTCTTTCGTTCATCGGGTTGCTATGACTCATCCACTACTCCACAGCACTTAACAACAGCAACAACATTGTATGTATGTAATAATCGTTATCTTTGAGTTGTGGTACTGGAGAAGACTATTGAACATACCATGGACAGCCAAGACAACTAACAGGTCCTTCCTAAAGAGCGTGAAACCATTTTGCTCCTTGGAGGCAAGGATTTTGAAGTTTGGTCTCACATACAGTTGGGCATGTCGCTAGGAGGGACCAGACTATGGAGAAGGACATCCTACTTGGAAGGGTAGAGAGTGCAACTAAAGGAAGACCCTAGTTGAGAAGGATTGACACAGTGACTGTCACTGGGTTAGGTGTATCAGAGACAGGTTGGCTCAGAATAGGGTAAGGTTCAGAACCATAGTTCATAAGGTCGTTTTGAATAATAGTCAACTGGACACCACATAACAACTATATATCTATATAGATATCTGCAATGTAAAGACATACAGATGGAATCCATTAGCTGTTCTGCAGGAGAAAAATGATCAATCTGCTCCCATGCAACCAATGCCTTTGAAAACCCACTGGAGAGTCAGCTGTGAGTCAATTCTGACTCAAGAGTGCACAACAACAAGATCTGCATCTATGTCTACAGAGATATTTTTATCAGTAAATACTCTCTTATCCTGTATTATCGTGCATATTAGCAACGACCAATTTCCTGTTGGGGAAAGCTGGCTTTATATCTCCATCTGAAAAGCAGATATTTTTATATTTTAGTAACCACCTCATGGAGAATCTCTTGAAACTTAATTCCTTTAATTTTGTCACCAAGCTCCAGCTTGACCTGATACCTCATGCTCTACTTACTGTACTTTTGAAATGCTTTCCTTTCCAAGTCACAGTTAAAGCCTGGAACTAGCATTTGTGTTCGCTCCCTTGGCTGCATTTTTTAAATGTTTCTTAGTAATTTGTGCTCTGCAAGAAATGAAGCCGAGCCACGGTTCTGCAGAAACTTGATAATGTCCTCCCTGAGGGCTCCGCACTGCGCAGCCGCCTGTGGACCATCCCCTGCAACCTTCCCTCACGCTCAGGGCCCACAGTCTGTATGTTTGAGATGTTCAGAGCCAAAGAGTTTGGTAATACAATGGATGTTTTGAGAATTTACGGAGAAAAGACGCCTGCACTGAACTCAGTTCTGTGCAGAAGTTACAGCAGTGACTGTTTCTGTGCGTGTGTCTATGTGTGTGTGCGCGCTGGCTTTTAGCAGGATCATTCGCCTCAGCTTCGCTCTGCAATGTAAAGCCCCATTGCCTGCTGCAAGTCTTAATGAAAAGCAGCTCAAGAGCGAGTTACGTAACCTAATTGTAATCCCGGGATCAGCGCAGTTATATTATTTAAAGAAATAGCATCCATTTTCCGTGACCTGATTTAGGAGGGGGGGTAAAAAAAAAAGAGCCAGGGATGAAAAAACAAAACAACAACAACAAAGCAACAACCAAAACCCAGTTGAGCACTTGGCTTCCTGTGCTCATTTTAATGAGAACGCTTGTAAATAATTAAGCAACAATGACTTTTAAGAGCATTAAACCGAACTTAGCTCAGGGTTCTATCTTTAAGCAGCTTAGCTGTTGAAGCAAATTCTAAAAGATCATGAAATAGGGAACTTATTTGTGCAGAAAACTTGGTCATTTAGTAGCTTAATTTCCTCATCAATTCAACACATGCAGAGCACTGCCAAGGAACAGGATGCTGGGGAGTGCTAAAATGTGAGGACCTTGCTCTCAAGTAGCTTAACATCTGGCCAGAGTTAATCACAGTGTACCAACGTTGGTATATTATTTGGGACAAATGTTCTACAGTAATGTAAGAAATTAACAGCAGGGAAACAGAGTAGGAGGTTTCCAGGAACTCTTTGTATTATCTTTTCAACTTTTCTAGAAATATAAAATTAGGCTAAAATGAAAATTTTAAAAACTAGTCAGAGAAACTATTGCACACACAAATAGAAACAAATATCCATCCTTCTTGCCTGGGTTATAGACCTACGAGGCCTCCCTGAGAAACAGCTTTATAGATGATATGATTGTTTTATGAACTTCACTGGTTTAATCACAGTCTTAGTCCATGTTAATAATGTGTCCTGAATCAAGGACTCTGATCGGTCCTTTGGGCTTTAGATAAACAATTAATTCATTATAATAATATAACAAACTAATTGTGGAGTTACCTCCTAAAGCAAGATCCAAAGGTCTGCCCATGATTTATACTGACTTATATGTTCTTTTCTGTTCCTATAGCCTATTCTTCTCAGTAGTAACTAACCATTCTTTAAAATTTTCTGTTAATTGAATCCTTGAATCCACTTGATGGTAAAAAGTTTGGGAGATTTTTCCCCCTCCCTTTCGTGTGTGTGTGTGTGTGTGTGTGTGTGTGTATGGGGGGGGAAGAGAGAAAGACTTGATCTTTAGGTTCAATAGTATGTCCCTATATAATAGAGTCAACAGGACCTGGTAGAGTGACTTGGTACTTAAAAGCCAGATGGGACCTAAGTCTCCAAATGTGGAGGTTGGATCCTGGAAAGTGGGATATTGGATGAGGGTTGGGTGTGGACTGTTTGGTTGTTTTTATATTTTGTTCACAATTGTGTGTGAGCTCACTGGATTTGCTGGATTTAGCTAACAGTGAGCTGTGAACAGGAAGCTCCTTGTTTAGAGTCAACAGGACCTGGTGGAGGGGCTTGGTATTTAAATGTTGGTGTTAATTGTGTTTGGGACTAAAAGTCTTCTAAGTGGCACTGTACTGGTCTGTCAGTTTGCTGTATTGAAGTAACTTGGGGTTGCTGTGATGCTCAACGCTGTGCCACTGGTGTGTCAAATTCCATAATGGTTACCCTTAGTAGACAGTGTTTGGTGAAGCTCTCAGATTAAAAAAAAGGTTTGGAAGCAGAAGTGGCATCTACTTTGTGAGCAACATGCCTCTGGAAACTAAATGAACTTAGAGAAATGATGATAGTTATAGAACCAGGTTTGGGTCTTTTTTTCATAGGGTCATAATGAATCATGTTCAACTCGATGGCAGTTCACAACAACAACACCAATGTATAATGTAATATTGCTCAAAAATTCAAACTCCTTGCCATGAAGTTGGAACTAACTCCTAACTGACTCTCCATTAGGTCATAGTCTTCCCCTCACCCAAGAGGAGATCTATATTTCTCCCTGGGAGAATCTGGTGGATTTGAATTGGCAGAGAGGCACAGCTTTTTGCTTAGCAACACAACTCCCTATGGACTCCACCACCAGATTCCTAATATATTACAATGTATTGTATAGTTTCTGTAACATGTGGGAATACTGTTTGTTCCATGGTAGAATTAGTCCATGGAGAATTGTGCTGTTAACCTAAAGGTACCAAAGGCCCTACATCTCCAGCAGTTCTAATTCACTAGTGAGTGGTTCCACAGGAGAAAGAAGGGCATTGTCTTCCCATTGCATTTTACATCCTCAGAAACTCAGTTGAAGGTTGCTATGAATTGGAATCAACTTGACAGCTGTGACTATGCCAAGAAGAACCAGTCCTGGGAAAACTATATCATACATGGAAAATTAAAGGGTCAGCGAAGTAGAGTCTTCTCAGTAATATGGATTGAGCATGGTGCTGCAATAATTGCTTAAGCACAGTAGAGATTGTGAGGATCGCACAGGATATGGAAATGCATCAATCTGTTGTACAGAGGATCACCTAAATTGAATGGATTACCTAAAAATAGCAAAGACAACATAACATAACCCCTGGATTTGATTTTTGGCCAATGCACCTCTTTGTAGCTACAACCTGTTAGTGGTTGCCGTTTATGTCGCTATGATGCTGAAGAGGTTTCAGCGGAACTTCTAGACTAAGACAGATAAGGAGGAATAACCTAGTGATGTACTTCTGAAAAATCACTTAGTGAAAATTTATGGATCACAATTGTCCAATATGCAGATTAGCATGGCTTCTTCTTGTTATATGCCAGTGAGTTAGAACTGACTTATAGCTGAGCCTGCAGTGGGTCAGAGGTTGTAAATCACATGGGAGGAGATTTCCCATCTTTCTCCCTTAGAGAGGCTTGTTGATTCTAACCACTTGCCTTTGTGTTGACCATGCGAATCCATACCATTAGGTCACCAGAGCTCAATAACATCTAGGACCACCATTGACAAGATTTAATAGTGATGCTTTTGCTAATGTTAATTTATTTACAGTGTTGTATAATATTTAACCACAGAAAATATATTTTTCATTCAGTTTTCAGCCCATGGTTCCACATTCTTGCTATTATAAATGGATTCTGCCGTGAGACTCCTATAAGCAACCTGAAAATTTGTATGTTTGAATTAGAACTTTATAAAGATTGAACCCTCTTAAAATTAAAACAGAGTTCAGCAACTCAGTTACAGCAATGATGATATCTGGGACGACACATATACTATACATTTTTCACCACTGAGATCAAGACAGATACAAATTGCACCTAATTCCATGCCTATGAAGATTTGATTTAGCTGCCAAACAGGAAAAAGCCAAATTAGCAGTGGTTTAAACATACATGTTACTCTCACATGAAAAATTTCAGAGACGAGAAGTGTAGAACTGTATGTATCAAGCTCCACAAAGTTACCATGGATCTATGACTCCACCATCCCTCGAGTATGACCTTCATCCTCATGGTCCAAGATGGTTGCTCAACTATCAGTCGTTATAGCTGCGTTCCAGTCAGCAAGGAGGAAGGAACAAGAAGGGTGTGAATCTTCCCTTCAAGGTTACTTCCTCAAATTACATATGACACTTCTACTTATATCTCATTAACAAGGAAGTAAACATTTTACCCTGTTTGGTTTCAAGTAAGTAGCCTTTATTTTGGAAATTTCTGTACTCAGTTAAAAATATGGGTTTCTGTTACTTAAGAAACGTGGGTGAAAGGACTTTCAACTTAAAGATAGTCTGAGAGATTTCTCACAGTTGAGGAAACGCTGATGACCTAGTGGTAAGAAGCTGCACTGTAACCCCAAGGCACATACATGATTCAAATCCACCAGATGCTCTTTGGAAGAAATATGGGCAATCTTCTCCCATGCCTCTGAAAACCTGCTGGTGGGTTTGGTTCTGACTTGAGAGTACACAACAACATGTGAAAGCAGAAAAGACAAAAGGCCAGCTAAGACTTTATCTTGAAAATATCAATAAAACCCCCCACTGATAATATCATCAACTAAAGAATATTGTACTAGAACACTGAGAAGTCAAAGCAAAGGGAAGAAATCAAGAAGTTAAGAAGCTAAATGGAAGACCTCAAAGGGCAGCTCAGGAAGACAAAACAAGTACTATAATGAAATCAAAAGGGTCAAACTGGCTCAGCATTTTTTAAATTGAAGGAACTGAAGAACAAATTCAAGCTTCAAGACACAATACTAAAGGATGCTATGGGCCAATATTGGATGATCCAGAGAACATCAAAAGAAGATGAAAAGAGTACACAGACTCACTGTACCAAAAAGAACTAGCTGACACAGAAGTATTTATTTTTTAAATAAAAGTCTATTTTAGTTGTGATTTTAATGAACATTTACAGAGAAGTTAGAATTTAATTCATTCATTGTTGCACATTTTACCTGCTCATCCACCCTTTCCCCTCCCCCAGTTCACTTAAAAAAAAAAATTCATTCAGGCCATGCTGCACATGTTGTCAGCAGCTGCCACAGGTGTCATTAGCAGCTGTGTTTCTGTTCCAGTCAATTACCTAGGTACCTGTATTAAAAAGTTCTTAGGGTGGCCTGCAGTCCTGTACTGCCTAGAGTATTGGACTGAGACCCCCTGGCCCTGCTGCCTGGAGGTCCTGGGGCCTCTCTGCCTGGAGGCATAGGTTCCACTGCCTAGTGGCTTTGACCCTGACACCGGGACCCCTGAACCCACATCCTGGAGGACCTGGCCCTGCAGCCCTGCCTCTGGGATGATCTCAAAGCCCAGCCCTGCTGCCTGGAGGATTTGGCCCTGCTGTCTGAATACCCCACTATCTAGAGAACAGCTCACTACCACACCTCTGAACTGTGCCAGGGACCACAATATTATTTGTAATCCCATTTCCTCTCCCCTCCAGGACCTTGAGCTGTCTTTGGCCCTGGGCACCTTGGACCCATCTAGCCTAGCTGCAGTAGTTGCCTGACAGAGAAGACTGCTAACTCACATGCTATATATCTCTCCAACGGAAGCAAGTCTTCCCTTGAGTTAAAAGCTCAGGAAAAAAAAAAACCTCTGGCAGGATAGCTGCCCTCTCTTCCCCTGGAACAGTGACTTCCTTAGCCAAAGTTTCCAGATCAAGAGCCTGCTAAGGCCTCAGGCATGAAAACATCTACTACAGCAATATTACAGAAGAAGCAGACTATTTCACACCCTACACTAACCCAAATCAAGTTGTCACCCCCCAAAAGTGACACAGTATCAATGGATTTCCTGAAGCCAGAAAGTCTGATGGAATTTCTGACACAGAATTATTAAGAACAATAATTTAATATTTTCAATGGGTGAGAAACAAACTTGAAGAATTACAGAACACTGCAAGCAAAAATCGGGAGGAACTTAAAAAAAATCCAAAACAATGCAGATAAAACTAACAAGGCATCAGAAGCTCTGGAAAAAACAAGAAACTACAATCCAGAATACGAGAGCCAATGTTTCAGATGCTGTCAACATATTGGAGGGACATTTGAACAGAGATGAAGAGGTGGAAAACAGAACCAGTGAACTAGACAATAGAATTGTCACCACTGATATGCTAGAACAAAAAGCAGAATCAAAAAGGAAGGAAAAATAAAAAAGCCTAATAACATGCATATAGTCAGAATCCCAAAACAGAAGGAAGCATGTAAATGCACCTAGGAAGTTGTGGAAGAATTACTAGAAGAAAACTTCCCAGGCTTAATGAAGAATGAGAGACTATATAGTCAAGAAGCTGAGCAAACACTATGTAGAATAGATCTCAAAAGAAAAACACCAAGGCAGATAAGAGTTAAATTTGCCAGAACCAAAGATAAGGAGATAATTCTGAAAGCAGCCAGGAAGAAACAGAGTAACCTATAAAGGAGAGCAAATAAGATTAATTGCCAATTTTTCAGCAGAACTCACACGAGCAAGAAGATAATGGAATGACATATATCAAACACTCAAAGAATACAACTGTCAACCAAGAATATTGTACCTAGCAAATCTGTCTATCAAATATGAAGGAGATATCAAGATATTCTCAGAAAAGCAGAACCTAAGGAAAGTTGTAAAAACAAAACCAATATTTCATGAAACACTGAAAGGTGTCCTTCTTACATAGGTGCCACAGTAATTAGCAACAACACCAAATATAACTCAACAAAATGATAGCAATAAAATCTAGCCTCTCAACAAAGATAGTGAGAGTGAATGGCTTAAATGCACCACTGAAGAGAACAACAGTAGCAGACTGGATTAAAAAAAAAAAACCAAACCACGCAAAAAATTCCATCAATATGTTGTATACAAGAAATACACCTGAAAAATGAAGATAAGGAAAAACAAAAAATAAAAGGGTGGAACGTTATACCAAGCAAATAGCAACCAGAAAAAAAGCAGGAGTAGTGATATTCATCTCATAAAATAAATAGATTTTAATGCAAAAACCAACACAAGGGACAAGGAAGGTCACTACATAATTCTTAAAGTGTCAATAGAACAAGAGGCCATAACAATAATAAATGTCTATGCACCAAATGATAGAGCTGCAAAATATACAAACATTAGCAAAACTGAAAAACTAAATAGACAAGACCACTAAAATAGTAGGAGACTTCAATACACCACTCTCAAGAAAAGATAGAACTACTAGAAAGAAACTCAACAAAGAAGCTGATGAATTAAACCACACGTAAACCAACTTGATCTCATAGATATATACAGGCTAAGACACCCCAAAAAGTGCAATATACCTTCTTCTCCAATGTTCATGGAATGTTCTCCAGAATAGATCACATTTTAAGTCACAAGGCAAGCATCAATAAAGTTAAAAAACATAGAGATACAAAGCATCTTCTCGGGCCACAATGCTACAATATTAGAAATTAATAACAAGAGGATAAAGGATTAAAAACCTCCATACATTTGGAAGCTGAACAACACCTTGCTTGAACATGACTGGGTACTAGAAAAAATAAAAAATGAAATTAAAAAATTTCTTGAGACAAATAACAAAACACAACCTACAAAATCCTCTGGGAAACAGCCAAAGCAGTAATTAGAGGTCAATTGATAGCAATAAACACATCAAAAGGTAGGAAAAAATGATAATTGACTCTCTAACTCAACATGTCCAACAAATTGAAAAAGAACAGCAAGAAAATCCAACACCCTCTAAACAATCTGCAATTATGAAAATTAGGGCAGAAATAAATTAAATAGAAAACAGAAAAACAATTGAAACCATTAAAAAAACAGGCATTGATTCTTTGAAAAAGTCAATAAAATCAACAAACTGCTAGCAAAACTAACAAAGGAGAAGAAA
This sequence comes from Elephantulus edwardii, assembly GCF_000299155.1. Lineage (NCBI taxonomy): Eukaryota > Metazoa > Chordata > Mammalia > Macroscelidea > Macroscelididae > Elephantulus > Elephantulus edwardii. Next base: position 10,299,090 of record NW_006399759.1, read on the forward strand.
GACACAAATAATCTGAATAAGAGATGAAAGGGGCAATGTCACAGAAGAACCAACTGAAACAAAAAGGTTAACAACGGAATATTATGGAAAAAACTATACTCAAACAAATACGAAAACCTAGAGGAAATGGACAAATACTTAGAAACTCACAAACTACCTAAACTGCCACAGACTGAAATCAAACACATGAACAGACACATTACAGAAGAAGAAATTGTAAAGATAATAAAACAGCAACAAAAAGCCTCCATACTAGATGGTTTTTTGTTTTTTGTTTTTTATTATTAAATTTTATTAGTATTAATGAACATTTACAGGGATTTTGGGTTTTCATTCCTTCATTGCTGCACCATTCTTTCTAACCTCTTCCCCAGTTTGTTCTTCTTCCCCTGCCCTCC
>NW_006399759.1:10300551-10302167 GCF_000299155.1 Elephantulus edwardii
AAAAAAAAAATCACTATGACCAAATGGGGATTCATAATAGGTATGCAAGGATGATTTAACATAAGGAACACAATCAGTGGAATTCATTATATTAACAAAGCAAAGGACAAGAACCATATAATCCTATTAATTAATTTAGAAAATGCCTTTGACAAAATCTGACACCCTTTCCTGATTAAAACACTCAACAAAATAAGAATAAAGGATGATTTCCTCAACATAGTAAATATGCAAACTCAAGAGCCAACATTATTCTCAATGGAGAGAGATTAAAAGCATTCCTTTTAAGAACAGGAATGAGGCAAGGATGCACACTATCCTATTCAATACTGTGTTGGAGTATTAGCAATAGCAATCAGACAAGAGAAGGAAATAAGAGGTATCCAAATTGGCAAATAGGAGGTAAAATTATCTCTATATGTAGATGATATTATAGTATACTTAGAAAACCTCAAAGACTCAGCGAGAAAACTACTGGACCTAGTCAACCAATTCAGCAAAGTGGCAGAACTGGAGCTAAGAAAAACAATGTTGTTTTTGTTGTTGTTTGCCATCGAGTCAAGCACGGCTCATAGCGACCCTGTGAAGAAAAAGCCTGAAGCTTTTTTGTAACCGTTGTCATTTATCAAAGTTCACAGAGTTTCCAGAAGTATGTTGTTTAGGAAGTGGATGCAGTGCCACAAGATTAAATACTTGGGAGTAAATATAACTAGAAACACAAAAGACCTATTCAAAGAAAATTACAAAACATTACTACAAGAGACATGGAGAAATAGAGGAATACCATGCTCTTGGATAGGAAAACTATAATGTGAAAATGACATTTCTTCCAAAGAAATTGTATTCTACAAATTCAGTGCAATCCCAATCCCAATCCCAATTCCATTCTTCAATGAGACAGAAAAGGCAATTTCCAATTTCATTTGGAATAGAAAGAGACTCCAAATAAACAAAGCACTCCCGAAAAGGAGAAACAAGGTAGGAGGCATCTCACTGCCTGATTTCAAATCCTACTACACTGCTGTGGTGGTCAAGACAGTGTGATACTGGTACAGTGACAGACACATAGATCAATGGTATTGAATTGAGAACCCAGAAATCAACTCATCTACCTATGGTCAACTGATTTTTGATAGAGATGAAATCAGTTAAGTGGGGAATTGAAAGCCTCTTTAACATATGGTGTTGGCAAAGTTGGAAAACTATCTGTAGAAAACTCAAGCAAGACTCACACCACACTCTATACACAAAAACTAACTCAAAGTGGGTTAAAGACGTAGGAGTAAAACCAAGGATGATAAACTTCATCAGAGAAAAGCTTGGAAGAACTCTAGAAGCCCTAATCCACAACATGAACAGTTTCCGAAGCATCCTGAAAAAATTAAAACAAGGAGAGGATAAAATAGATGAATGAAATCTTTTAAGAATCAAGTGTCCCTATGCACATCCAAAACTTTTTCCAACAGCGTAAAAAGGAAAGCCACAGACTGGGAAAAAGTATTTGGTAATGACATGCCTGATAAGAGACTTATATCAAGAATTTATAGAATTAATACAACAAAATAAAGTAAACAACTCAGTTGCAAAATGAGCACAGGATATGAACAGACACTTCA
>NW_006399759.1:10302807-10319533 GCF_000299155.1 Elephantulus edwardii
CCCTAACAGCAGACTTTCCCATGGCAATACGCCTTTTAATTTCCTGGCTACTGGTGCTAAGAGTGTTGACTGTGTTCACTGTTGGTGGGAGTGTAAAATGGTGCAACCACTCTGGAAGGCAGTATGGCATTTTCTCAAAAAGCTGGAAATAGAAATATAATTTGACCCAGCAATTGCACTACTGGGAATATACCTTAAAGAAACCAGAACTGCCATCCAAACAGGCACACCGATGTTTATTGCTGCATTGTTCACAATAGCAAAGAGATGGTAAGCAATCCCAATGCCCATCAACAAATGAATGCATAGAGAAGCTGTGGTATAGTTACACAATGAAATACTACACAGCATTGAAAAACAAGAAACTCATAAAATTTAAAAATTAGTGATGCTGGAGGACACTTTGTTGAGTGAAATATCTCAGTCACAAAAATAAAAATACTGCATAATGCCATTGTTCTAAAACAGGACTGACATGGGGGTTGAAGGGAAACAAAGAGGAGAAAAATAATGAACACTACATTGAAATAGATGAGGGCAAGAACTATCTAAAAGAAATATATGATTGGGCATTATTTGCACCACAACAGTTCAGAATGAGAGGTGTATAGCAAGGTGGACAAGGGGGTGAGGGGAGGGAGAAAATTCTGCAACAATGAAAGAAACTGTTTTTTGGTGGGTTTTTTTTTTCTTTTTTAAAAATAATTTTAATGAGCATTTACAGAGATTTTGGATTTCCATTCATTCATGGCTGCACTTCTCTCCCCGCCCAGCCCTCCCGCCTCCCACCCCAGTTAGCTCCTCTCTTTCAAAAGCAAAAGAAACACTCCTTCCCTGGTACGCAATCCCCCCGCACCCCTCCCACCGCCCCAAGTACATTCCACTAAGCAACCTTAATTGTGGACTCTTGTGATAACCATAATACCCTATCATACATTGCTTTTAAATTATTCACTCCCTCATCTGTTTCAGCGCACTATACACAATTTATCCAGTTTGAAAGAAACTGTTTAAGGAGAAAAACAAACTTGGGGGAGTAGGGAGGAAAATGGGCATCAATCAATGAATTGAAATCCAAGTTTTCTGTAAACTTTCATTAAAATATCAATTAAAAAAAATAATTCATTGTTGCACAATTAGCTACATTTCCAACCCCCAGTCTTTTGACATACCTCTTATTCCGAGCTGTTGTTATATGTATAATATCTAATAATATATTCATTTTAGACAGTTCTTTCCTTCATCTGTTCCAATGTAATGGTCATTAACTACCACTTTTATCCTATTCTCTTCTGAACCCCCTTGTCAGACCTGCTGTGTATAAGTGGTGCTATGCACTATTTGTCCTTTTGTGACTGATATATTTCAATCAGCATTATGTACTCCAGGGTCCCCCATGTTTTATAATGCTTTATAAGTTCATTGTTTTTCAATGCTATGTAGTATTGCATTGTATAAATAAATATACTAGTTTTTCTATCCATTCATTTGTTGATGGACAAGGGTTTCTTCCATCCTTTTGCTATTGTAAATAGCACAGCAATAAACATGGGTGTGCATATAATGTTTGGTTGGTGGATATGGTTTCTTTAGGGTTTATTCCCAGTAGTGGAATTTCAGGACCAAATGCTATTTCTATTTCCAACTTTTTGAGAAAGCACCAAACCGTCTTCCATAGTGTTTATCACACAGAAGTATTTAATGAAACAACTTATGTTCAAGAGACGATGGTGATGAAGGAAGTTCAGGTTGCTCTGAAGGAACTGGTAAGAAACAAGACTCTAGGAGTTGATGGAATGCCTATTAACATATTTCAACAAACAAATGCAGCCTTGGAAGTGTTCACTATGCCAAGAAATGTGGAGGACAACCACTTGGCTAACTAACTAGAAGAAGTCCATATTTATTCCCATCCCCCCCCCCCCAAAAAAGGTGATCCAACAGAGTGTGGAAATTATGGAATGATATCATTAATATTAAATACAAGCAAAATCCTGCTGAAAATTATCCAAAAGTGACTGGAACAGTACATTGGCAGAAAACTACCAGAAATACAAGCTGGGTTTAGAAAAGGTCATGGCACTAGGGATATCATTGCCAATGTAAGATGGATTTGGTCAAAAGAAGAGAGTATCAGAGGAATGTCTATCTGTGTTTCATTGACTATGCAAATGCATTTGACTGCATGAATCACAACAAATTGTGAGTAAACTTCAGAAGAATGTGAATCCCAGAACACCTGATAGTTCTCATGCGAAACTTATATGTGGACCAGGAGGCTGTCTTCAGAACACAGCGAGGAATCACTGCATGGTTCAAAATCAGAAAAGGAGTCAGGGATGTGTCCTATCTCCATACTTTTAAAATCTGTATGCAGAACAGATCATTAGATAGACAGGAGTTTATGAGGAGAAATTTGGTATTAGGACTGGAGTAAGACTCGTCAATAACTTGCATTACGCAGATGACACAACCTTACTTGAAACTGAGGAGGGCCTGAAGCGTTGGCTACAAAGCATCAATGACTGTAGCTTGCATTATGGTTTGAAGCTCTACATCAGGAAAACAAAGATTCTCACCATTGGGCCTATTGGCATCATCATGTTAGCTCAAGAAGAGATTGAGAATATTAATAATTTCGCTTGCTCAGCTCCACAATCAACACTCTTAGCACCAGCAATCAAGAAATCAAAAGACATATTGTGTTCAGAAAGTCTGCTGTCAGGGATCTCTCCAGAGTGCTGCACTTAGTCTTGAGACTAAGGTGTGTCTGATCCAGGCCACGGTCTTCACAATTACTTGTTATGCCTCAGAGAGCTGGACAATGACGAAGGATGACAGAAGAAGAGCTTGTGCCTTTGAGTTGTGGTGCTGGAGAAGAGTACTGAACATACTATAAACTGCTAAGAGAACTAACAGGTCTGCCCCTGGAGAGAGTGAAACCCAGCTGTTCTTTGGAGGCAAGGATTTTGAGACTTTATCTCAGATACTTTGGGTATGTAGCCATGATGGACCAGTCTTTGGAGAATGATATCATTCTTGAAAGGATCAAGGTACAGCACAGAAGAGGAAGACCCCAGATTAGATGGATTGACGCAATAACTGATGTAATGAGGATAGGTGTGACAGAGGTAGTGAGATTGGCTCAGGATAGAGCAAGTTTCATAGCTATTGTGCATAGGGTCACTATGAGTCATAGTCAACTTGATGGCACATAACAACAACAAAAATTATTATCATGATTACTTTTTGGCCCAGTTAATTTTATCTTTATTGTTGTAATTCTTTTTTAAAAATGTTTTATTTCATATTGGTTTGCATACAAAATTCACATATTTTGTTTCACACTATCCTCCATTCACATTGTCTTTGATACAAATATTCCCTTTCATTGTGTTTTATAAAATTAATCACCACTGAACTCATGGTTAAATTTTTGAAATATATTCCTTCAGACTTTTTCTTACATGTTCTCATATGTCATCAATAGACTAAGACTCATAGTGTCCCACTGAACAATGTCTCTGAACTTTGCCCTATTCTGAGCCATTCTCACCCATATCTGATACACTTGACTCCATGGCTACAATCACTGTCTCAATCCATCTCATTAAGGGTCTTCCTTTCTTGTGCTAACCTCCACCTTTCCAAGCACGATGCAAGGACTCTCTCCTAAAAATATGCCCAAAGTATGTATGATGGAGTTTCATCATCCTTGCCTCCAAAGAGCACCCTCGTTTCACTTTCTCCAGCCAGACCTGTTTGTTCTCTAGGCAGTTTATTCAATACTCTTCTCTAGCACAACAACTCAAAGGCATCAATTCTTCTTCTGTCATCATTAGTCACTGTCCAACTTTCAGATGAGATCAACCAATTGAGAAGACCATGGCTTAGATCAAGAGTACCTTATTCTTTAGATTGATATTTTTGCTCTTAGCACTTAAGTGATATCTTGACAGAAGTTTTTCCCAGTTCAACTCATCTTTTGATTTCCTGAATTCTGGTGCCAAAGGTTTTGATTGTGGATCCAAGTAAGATGAAATAATTAACTACAACCTTTACCCATCTATTATGATGCTGCCTATTGGGCTGGTGGTGAGGATTTTGTTCTCTTGATTTTGAGAAGCAATCCATTCTGAAAGCTGTAGTCCTTGATTTTCTGCATTAAGTGCTTCAAGTCCACTTCACTCTCAGTGAACAAGTTTATGTCATCTACATAAGGCAGATTATTGGTGAGTCTTCCTCTGATCTTAACGCTACACTTTTCATTGTTAAGTTTAGCTTCTCAAATGATTTGCATATAGATTGAGGTACAGAGAAAGGATACATACCCAGCACATTCCTTTCTTGATTTTGGACCATGTAGTGCTCTATTGTTGTTTTGACAACAGCTTCTAAATCTAAGTTTTCCATGAACACAATCAAATGTTCTGGGATTCCCATTTTTCTCAATGTTAGTCATACCTTGGTGGGATCCACACAGTTAAACGCCTTTGCATAGTCAATAAAACGTAAGTAGACATCCTTCTGCTACTATCATCTTTCAACCAAAATCTATCTGACATCAGCAATGATATCTCTAGTTTCATGTCCTCTTCTAAATTGTGTACAGAAACAAACTTATATATAGTTCTAAGGAGGTCTAGTGGCACAGTCCTTAGCATGTCGAGCAGCTAGCCAAAGGGCATGTCTCTCCAGTGGTTGGAACCCATCAGTGTCTCTGAAGGAGAAAGATGGGCCATCTCATCCTGCTGAGATTTGCAGCATCAGAAACCCAACGGAGGGTCATTATGAATCAGAACAGATTTGATGACACTGTGTTTTGTTGGTTTTTTGTTTTAATTTTATTCTGGTTTATTTACAAAATGCAAATGTATTGTTTTTCACACTGGATCTTTCCCATTTCCTTCACCCGCTCCTGATCAAATTGTGCAATCGTATGATTAACCTGCTCCTCCCAGCCCATCCTTACCTCTCTGCTTCCGTCCTTCCCTCCCCTTGATTCCTCATACTCATTCTACAATAACGGTTTTATGCAGTATATGTCCTTATGGGACTAAGTTAGTTCACTTAGCATAATGCTCTCCTGTATCTCCCAAGTTAGGGAGTAATTTACAAATTCTTTGTTCCTGCATAGTTTTCCATTGTGTGACTGTACCATAAATTCTCAATCCATTCCACTGTGGTTGGACATCTGGGCTATTTTCATGCTCTTGCAATGGTAAATAATGCTGCTATGAACACTGATGTACAAGTCTCTGTGCCTCAGTTCTAATATTCCAAGCAGTGGAATAGCTGGGTCATACAGAATTTCTATGTTCAGCTTTTTTAAGGAAGCACATAACTGCCTTCCAGAGTGGTTGTACCATTTTACAAGCCTATCAACAATGTATAAGAGTTCCTATCTCACCACATCCTTTCCAACATTTAATACTTGCTGTACTGTTAAACTTTTTCGTGCTACTGGAGTGAGATGGTATCTCATTGTGGTTTTGATTTGCATCTCTCTTATTGCTAGTGTTGAGCATTTCTTCATGTGTCTGTTTGCTATCAGAATATCTTCCTCTGTAAAAATTCTTTCCGTGTCTTTTGTTCATTTTGTAACTGAGTTATCAGCCTTTTTCTTGTGGAGACACAGGAGTATTTGATAAACTTTCATTATGAGATTCTTGTCTGAGATGGTATTGCCAAACGTTTGTTCCCAGTCAGTAGGTATTCTTTTCACCCTGTTGAAAAAAGTTTTTGATGCACACAGGGATTTAATTTGTAGAAGGTCCCATTCATCAATTTTATCCTCTTCAGATTGTGCATTCCTGGCTGTATTTGGCAGTCTCTTTATACCATAGACTAGGTCTTCTAAGCTTGATCCCAGTTTGTCTCTTATAAACTTTATGATTTTGGGCTTTACTCCCAGGTTGTTTTTATTTTTAATTAATGCAGTAAATGGAAAAGTTATCTAGGTTTTTTACTCCGCCTTTGAATGCTTAATAATTTTAATGAGAAATTATATTTTAGCACAATAAGAAGAAAGGGAATAGTTTGTAATAGAATTTTTATATTTCTCAGAATTCGCAAAAGTAAAATAATCTTAACTATTAAAAGATATCGTAGGAAAAATAACTAAGGGAGTTTTAAAAATCATTCTTAACCTCCCTAGAAAACTTTAGACATATCTTCAATAAAGAAGTTGAATATAAAGAAATCTTAATGAACATAAGCACAAGAAGTATGGAGAAAGCCAAGTCAATAGTCTCTTAGTTCATAGATCAGCAAAGTTACCTGTATCAGCAATCAGAGCTTTGAATTCTAAGCATGTCCTATCATAACAAGATAGCCTTCTGGAAGCCCATTCTCTTTAAAAGAATCTCCTAGATGGTGAAACAACATGGTACAGCATATTTAGGTAAGAAAAAGAACTATTGCACAATCCTTTAAATTTACTAAACAAACATTTACTACAATCTGTCAGGTGCCTGGATAAAAAAAAAACCTCAACACAATGGTCCTCGGTGTTAGGTAGATTATAGTACAGCAGAGAACAGAAAGAGATCTTTAATGATAAATTGGCAACTATTATGTAGCAAAATGCAGTACTAATAATTTCGTATGCAAGATCTAATTTTGTGTTCACAACAATTTATTTTCATCTCCATTTGAAAGATGAAGGAAACAAAGCTTTTAGGCTATGTATTTAAAAGCATTAATTCATCTGTCTTCCTTATTCATTGTTCAATCTTTAGATACACAAGTTGTTAGAGGCCATCGAGTCTACTGCAACTCATAGCGACCCTATGAACAACAGATTTGAACTGTGTCCTCTTCTGTGCCATCCCCATACTACCTGACACACTAAAGCCCATTGGGACAGTCACCACGTCAATCTACCTAGCTGAAGGTCTTCCTCTCGTTCACCAACCTCTGTCTTTCCAAGTATAATGTCCCTCTCCAAGGAATACTCTCCTAGCAACGTACCCAAAGTATATGAGACAAAGCTTCATCATCTTTTCCTCCAAAGAGCATCGTGGCTACACTTTCTCCAAGACATACTTGTTTGTTCTTTTGGCAGTGCATGGGATATGCAGTAATCTTCACCAGAACCACAGGTCAAAAACATCAATTCTTATTCTGCGATCCTTGTTCCTTGTTCAGCTCTCAAATGCATAGCAAGTGATCAGAAAGATTTCAATCAGACACATCTTAGTACTCAAACTGACATCAATGCTCCTCAATAATTTGGAGAGGTTTCTAACTGCAGACTTTTCCATTGTAATACATCTCCTATTTCCTGACTGCTGATACTAAGGGTGTTGATTGTGGATCCAAGTAAGATGAAATTGTTGACATTTCAATCTTTTTTTCCATCTATAATGGTGCTGCTTATAGGTTGAGCGGTAAGAATTTTTTGTTTTCTTTTTATTTCCATTCATTCATTGTTGCACATTTTCCTCCCTGCCTACTCCCCAGCCAGTTTTCTTTTCTCTTAAAAAAAATATTTCATTGTACAATACCTCCCCCAGTCCACTTTACTACACAGCTCTTATTCTGAACTATTGCCATGCAAATAATACCTAATAATATATTATTTTGCCTGCAACCCAACAGAGTTCGGAAACTATAGGACAATATTCACTAATATCATGTGCAAGCAAGATTCTGCTGGAAATCATCCAAAAACGATTGGAGCAGCAGCACATCAACAGAGAACAACCAAATATGCAGGCTGGGTTTAGAAGAGGCTGTGGTACTAGGGATATTATAGCTAACTTCAGATGGATCATGGCTGAAGCAGACAGTACCACCAGAATGTCTATCTGTGTTTCATTGACTATGAAAAGGTGTTTGTGTGGATCACAATAAACTGGCTGACTCTGAGAAGAATGGGAATCCCAGAACATTTGATTGTGCTTATACAAAATATATACTTGAACCAAGAGGCAGTCATCAGAACAGAGGAAGGAGACACTGCATGGTTCAAAATTGGGAAGGGTGTACATCAGGGATGTATTCTATCTCCATATCTTTTCAATCTATATGCAGAACAGATCATTTGGAAGGCTGGGCTGTATGAAGAGAAATGTTGCTCCAGGATTGGTGGAAAATTCATCAATAACCTGTGTTATGCAGATGACACAACTCTGCTTGCTGAAACTGAGGAGGACCTGAAGCGCTTGTTGCAGAAGGTCAAGGACTGCAGCCTTCAATATAGATTGAAGCTCAACATCAAGAAAACAAAGATTCTTATCACTGGGTCAATTAGCAGCATCATGATGAATGGTGAAGAGATTGAGATTGTTAACAGCTTTAGTTTCCTTGGCTCCACAATCAACACTCTTGGAACCAACAGCTAGAAAATCAAGAGACTAATTGCATTGGGAAAGTCAGCTGTCAGGGACATCTCCAGAGTACTGAAGAGCAAAGTCAATCTGGAGATCAAGGTGTTCCTGATCAGACCATAGTCTTTACAATTGCTTGCTAAGCACCAGAAAGCTGGACAATGACTAGGGAGGATAGAAGGAGAATTGATGCCTTTGAGCTGTGGTGCTGGAGAAGAGTTTTGAATATACATACCATGGACTGCCAGGAAAACAAACAGGTTCATCCTAGAGAGGGTGAAGCCAGCATACTCTTTGGAGGCAAGGATTCTGAAACTTGGTCTGAGATATTTTGGGCATGTTGCAAGGAGGGACCAGTCCTTGAAGAGGGACATCATGTTTGGAAGTGTGGAGGGAAAGAGCAAGAGAAGGAGACCATCAATGAGACGGATTGATACAGTGACTGGGGTTATGAAGTTAGGTGTGTCAGAGACAATAAAGTTGGCATAGGATAGAGCAGGTTTCAGAGCTGTTGTACATAGGGTAGCTATGAGTATCAAGTGACTCAACAGCACATAACAACAATAACAACAATATATTCCTTTTAAGAAGTTCTTTCCCTCATTTGTTTCAATGCAGTGTACATTATTTATCCCGTCTTTTCTTAGTTTCCCCTAACCCTGATATCAGTCCTATTTTATAATAGCAGCATTGTGCAATATTTGTCCCTTTTGTGACTGAGATATTTCACTTAGCATAATGTCCTCCAGGGTCACCCATTTTGTATAATATTTCATGACTTCCTTGTTTTTCAATGCAGAATAGTATTCCATTGTGTGATTATACCACAGATTCTCTATCCATTTGTTTGTTGATAGGTGCTTGGGTTGTTTCCATCTCTTTGCTATTGTGAACAAAGCAGAAATAAACATGAGTGTGCATAGAATTTTTGTTTTGTTGACATTGATATACAATCCATATTGAAGGCTATATTCTTTGATCTTCTGCAACAAGTACTTCAAGTCCTCCTCACCTTCAGCAAGCAAGGTTGTGTCATGTATATAATGCAGGTTATTGATGAGTCTTCCTCTGATCTTGAAGCCACATTCTTCTTTATAGAGTACAGCTTCTCAAATAATTTACTCAGCATATAGATTGAATAGGTAAAGAGAGAGAATACAACCTTGATATATTCAGTTTTTCATTTTAAACCATGTAATGTTCCCTTGCTCTGTTTGCACAATAATTAAGTGCTCTGGGATTCCCATTTTTCTCAGTATTAGCTGTAAGTTACTATGATCCATTGAGTCAAATGCCTTTGAATAGTCAATAAAGCATAAATAGACATTCTTACATTATTCTTCCCTTTCAGCTAGTATCCCTTTGATACATAAGAAGCAATTCAAAATACCAAGGCCTTTGAATTGTGGTGTGGGAGAAGAGTATTGACTATACCATGGACTTCCAAAAGAACAAACAAATCTGTCTTGAAGGAAATACAACCAGAGTGCTCCTTAGAGGCAAAGATCATGAAACTTTGTCTTAATTTCTTTGGGTATATTTTCAGGAGGAATCATTGCTCAGAATGAGAAGACATCATCTGGAAATGGTACAAAGCATCGATGAACGAGAGGAAGACCCTCAACAGGTTGGATTGACACAGTGACTTCCATAATGAGCCTGAGCATGGTGGACAAGGGTCAGAACTGTTGTTCATAGGGTCCCTAGGAGGCATAGTTGATTTGATGACACCTAACATCAACAACAACGGGTTAACTAATATGATGGCATAGTCCATAGTCCATAGGAAGTTGTGCTGCCAAAGACAGGTAGTTGGAGTCCACAGCTGTTCCATGGAGTAAAGATGGTCAATCTCCTCTCTTGGAATTTACGGCCTCTGAAAAATCTGTCAGAGCTATGTCATTGTTGTTGTTGTGTGATGTCAAGTTGCCTGCGACTCATAGCAACCCTTTGTACTACAGCCCTAAACCCTGCACAATCCTGTGTCAGAGCTATGAGTCTGTTTAAACTAGGTAGTAATTAAATTGAGTTAGAGTTGAGTTATAACAAAGCTAATAGTAAGTTTGCTAACAGCAAAGCTGAGTTTCCATCAGGTATGTATGACTAATGTCAGCTCTTGGGAACACTGAGCCAAACTGTTTTAAAATCCAAGGTAATGAGTGCTATAATAGAAGTTCTGAGGGAAGATGGATAAAGATGAGAGATATCTGCTAGAGGAGAATTTGTAAATAATAGAAAGATGAGAAAATGTGGAATATTAGATGTATATACACGTCTTAGGGAGCTCTGGTCACCCAATGATAAGGAGTTGCACTGGCAATCTAAACATATGAGGTTCATATCCATTAGCTTATCCACAGGAGAAAGATGGGCAATCAACTAACATGCGAATAACTGCTTCTGCAGGCCTATTGGACGGGATGGTCAGCTATGGGTCAATTCCAACTTGATGGTACACAATAACAACAATACAAGTCTCATGTAAAAGAAATGAGCATTAATGTTTATAAATTGGTTTTGGTTTTACTGACATTTTCACAATATTGGATCTTCCTATCCATAAGCCTCAGATTGATTGACAGATTGAGACTAACAATGACCTCATCTTACTTGATCCACAATCAATACACTTGGTACTAGCAGTCAGGATATCAGGAGACACACACACTAGGAAAGTCTGTATGTAGTCAGGGACCTCTCCAAATTATTGAGGAGCAATGATGTCAGTTTTAGGACTAAGGTGTGTCTGGGTCAGGCCATATATTTTCAGTCATTTACTATGCATTTGACAGCTTAACGATGAATAAGGATGACACAAGAAGCATTGATGCCTTTGAACTTGCTATCAGAGAAGAGTACTGAAGATCTCATGAATTGTCAAAAGAACAAACAGAAATGTTTTGGAGAAGGTGCAACTAGAGTGCTTCTTGGAGGCAAAGATGATGAAGCTTCATCTCACACACTGGGCACGTTTCTAGGAGAGGTTATTCCTGGGATAGGAACATAATTTGGGGGGAAGTGGAGGGGCAATAAAAGAGAAGAAGACTCTCGACCAAGAGGGTTGATTTAGTGACTTCAGCAAAGGACTTGAGTGTTTTGTGGTTGTAATGATGGCACAAGATAAGACAGTGTTCAGATTGGTTGTTCATAGGGTTACTATGAGCTGTACTTAACTCTGTAGCACCTGAAAACAATTCATGGACATTGTAGGCTTTCCTATTTGTGCAGGTCTCAGAGTTTCTTAGAGCAGTTTTTTGTTGGCTTTTTTACAGCCGCTTTTTTGCAGTTTTCTTTGTATAGGTCTTTTGTATCTCTGATTAGATTTATTCCCATGTATTTCATCTTTTGGGTCACCATTGTAAGTAACATAATTTTCCTTTTTCAAAGTTCTCTTTGTTACGGTAGAGAATTTCTTGACTGCTGCTATCATGGGTGTTTATTGTTGATCCAAGTAAAATGAAAATGTTGACAACTTCAATCACTTCTCCATCTCATAATGTTGCTTATTGTTCAAGTGGTGAGGCTTTTGTTCTTTTGATATTGAGATGTAATCCATATTGAGGGCTATAATCTTTGGTTTTCTGTAGCAAGCGCTTCAAGTTCTCTTCACTTTCTGAAAACAAGGCTGTGTCATTTAGATAACATAGGTTCTTCATGAGCCTTCCTCCAATTTGGATGCCACATTCTTCTTCACAGAATTCTTGAATGATTTGCTCAGTAACAGACTGAATACATATGAAAAAAGGACACTGTCCTACTGTTCACCTTTCTTGATTTTAAACCATGAAGTGTCCCCTTGTTCTGATTGATTGAATGATTGCTTGTTAGTCTCTGTACACATTTCTCCTGAGCACAATTACATCGTCTGTAATCTCTGTTGTCTATGATTTATTATGATCCACACAGTCAAATGTTTTTGCATAGTCAATAAAACACAAGAAAAGAAAAAAAAAACACCCCAAACCCAAAACCACAAGCAAACATCTTTCTGTTATTCTCATTCAGCCAAGATCCACATGCTCTCAATAAATGATGTCCTTCTTTTGTGCTCTTTTCTGAATCCAGTTTTAATTTCGGGCAGTTCCTTATCATTGTAGTGCTCCAGCCACCTTTTGAATAATCTTCAGCAAGATTTTGCTTGTGTGTGATATTACTCAATAATCTGCACTCTGTTGCAAAAAGGGGTTTGGAGGGATTTTTAATGGGAAAAATTACAAAAGTCTGTTGGTTGAGTATCTGATTGTTTTTAATTAGGATACAGGATTCATTTTGCTAATGTCTCCAAGTTGCCGCAACTCTTAAATGAGTCCAAGAATCACACAGTTCCTCAAACCGTGGCAAGAGAAAATGCCAAATACCAATGTTCCGTGTTTCCCACAATTCAGGACACTAAGGTGAGGAGAGAAGAAATGAACTTATAATTTAAAAAAGCAAATAGAATATGAATCACTATGAGTAAGAGTTCACGTATACAACAATGGGAAGAATTTATACACCAAGAACTAGATAGAACACAGTCTGAAAGATGCTACTAGATAGTTAGGAAATACTAATTACGGAGTTGGCATCAAAAGCATGATTCATAAAAGGAAAACCTGATAAATTGGGTCTAATAAAAATTTAACTATTCTGCTCTGAAAAAAACCCCACAACACATTACACCAAACTCCGTACAAACTGCCAAACTACTGGAAGGGAGAAAATATTTTCAAGCTATATATCCAATAAAGGTAAATAGAATAAAACTATTTTACTTTCAGTGAGAGAAGATCTTCACCCTGAAACCCACAGCGTCCCTTTTCAGCAGGAAGTAGCTAAGAGAATACGCCATCCCCTTTTCCTTATGACTCAGGGTGAAGTCTCTCTCAGGGAGGAGTGATAGGGAATGGCAAAGGACACACTGACAAAGAAGATTAATCAGAACTGGCTTTGACAAGCACTGTGGCATTTGGACAAGAACAAACTGGGAGGAGGGTAGAGAGAATAGTGCAACAATGAATGAATGGAAACCCAAAATCTCTGTAAATGTTTATGAACATTAATAAAATATAGAAAAAAAAGAATAAAACTATTTTACTTTCAAAATTTAACAGTAAGAAAATAATTTAAAAAAACACACAAACTCAAGTTATTGTTGTTGTTGTTATGTGCCATCGAGTCATTTGCGACTCATAGCAACCCTACTATGTACTATATAGAGCTCTTGCTCTAAATGCTGTTCTATCCTGTGCCAACCTAGCCATCTCAAACACACTTATTCCCACCGTTCCAGTCACAGAATCCATCTACTTCATCGAAGGTCTTCCTCTCCTTCGCCACCCATTCACTCTACCAAACGTGATGTCCCTTTCCAAAGACCAGTCCCTCCTTGCAACATGCCCAAAGTATGTCAGACGAAGCTTCAAAATCCTTGACTCCAAGGAGCATTCCGGCTTCACCCTTTCCAGGACAAACCTGTTTGTTCTCCTAGCAGTCCATGGTATATTCAACACTCTTCTCCAGCACCAAAGCTCAAAGGCATCAATTTTCTTTCTATCATCCCTATTCACTGTCCAACCCTCTGATGCATAGCACGTAATTGCAAAGACTATAGCCCAGATCAGATGCACCTTAGTCTCCAGCCTGACATCGTTGCTCTTCAGTACTCTTGAGAGGTCCCTCACAGCTGATTTTCCCAATGCAATTCATCTCTTGATTTCCTGGCTGCTGTTACCAAGAGTGTTGACTGTGGAGCCAAGCAAACGAAAATTGTTAACTATCTCAATCTCCTCACCATCCATACTAATGCTGCTAATTGGCCCAGTGGTGAGAATCTTTGTTTTCTTGATGTTGATTTTCAATCCATATAGGAGGTTGCAGTCCTTGACCTTCTGCAGCAAGCGCTTCAGGTCCTCCTCAATTTCAGCAAGCAGGGTTGTGTCATCTGCATAACACAGGTTGTTGATGACTCTTCCACCAATCCTGATGCCACATTCCTCTTCCTACAGCCCATGGTCTCGGATGATCTGTTCTGCATACAGATTGAAAAGGTATAGAGACAAAATACATCCCTGACAAACCCCCTTCTTGATTTTGAACCATCCGGTGTCTCCTTGCTCAGTTCTGATGACTGCCTCTTGGTCCAAGTATAGGTTTCACATTAGCACAATCAAATGTTCTGGGATTCCCATTCTTCTCAGAGTCAGCCATAGCTAGTTGTGATCCACACAGTCGCCTTTGCATAGTCAATGAAGCAGAGATAGACATTCATCTGGTATTCTTTGCTTTCTGCCAAGACCCATCTAACATTAGCTATGATGTCCCTAGTATCACAACCTCTTCTAAATCCAGCCTGCACATCTGGCAGTTCTCTGTTGACATACTGTTCAAGTAGAAATGAAACAAAAGACATGAACACATTTTCATCAAAGAAGATGGCAAGCACACGAAAAGATGCATACATCTTCAGACATTAGTGAAAAGATTATTATAATAATAAGATATCATAGTATATCTACTCTTGTTATGTGCTATAGAGTTGCCAGCAATATACAATAGCTCTGAACCCTGCCCTATCTGAGCCAATCTCACTGACTTCAAAACACCTACACCCATGACCCCAGTTACTGTGTCAATCCATTTCATTCGGGGTCTTCCTCTCCCAAATGCCTTTTAAAAAGTGGAGAAACTGATCACATATACACATTGTTGAGACTTTTATCTCATACAGCTTTATAGTTTCACTCTATATTTTAAAATTAATATGTGCATAGCATACAACACAACAACTGAACTCTGGAACATTTATCCCAGAGAAATAAAATTCTACATGCAAAAAGAAACTGTACATAAACATTAAAATAATAAATTCCTTATTAACATAACAAAATTATTCATTAATAAAAATAGCAACAAAAGTAATAATGAAATTACTGACTCAGAACAGCTCTCCATTAGTTTCCATTGCTATATATCTTTATAGGAGACTGTCCATTTCTCTCCTTCCAAGCAGCTAGTAGATTGGAACTGCTAAATTCTGGTTAGCAAGCAGCCTGATACATTACACTCTACTAAATGTTGTTGTTATGTGCCATTGAGTCACCTGTGACTCATAGAGACCCTATATACAATATCTCTGAATCCTGCCCTATCTTGAGCCAGTCTCATCATCTCTGACACAACCACCCCATTACCCAGTTACTATGTCAATACATCTCATCCCAAGGTCTTCTTCTTCTGCACTGTCCCTACCCTTCAAAGCATGATGTACTCCAAGAACTGGTCCCTCCTGGCAACATGCCCAAAGTATGTGAGAAAGAGCTTCAAAATTCCTGTCTCCAAGGAGCAGCTTGGTTTCACCTTCTCCAGGACAGAGCTGGAATATTCAATACTCTTCTCCAGCACCACAACTCAAAGGCATCCATTCTTCTTTAATCATCCTTAGTCATTGTCCAGCTCTCTGATGCATAGCAAGTAATTGTGAAGACCATGGCTTGGATCAGACACAACTTAGTCACTAGACTGACATCATTGCTCTTCAGCACTCTAGATAGGTCCATCACAGCAGGTTTTCCCAAAGCAATATGTCTTTTGATTTTTTGACTACTGGTATTAAGAGTGTGGATTTTGGAACCAAGCACGGTGAAATTGTTAACAATCTCAATCTCTTCTCCATCAATCATGATGCTGCCAGTTGGCCCAGTGGTGAGAATCTGTTTTCTTAATGTTGATCTTCAATCTATATTGTAGACTATAGTTCGTGACCTTCTGCAGCAAATGCCTCAGGTCCTCCTCCATTTCAGCAAGCAAGGTTGTATCATCTGCGTAACACAGGTTGTTGATGAGTCTTCCTCCAATTCTGATACCTAATTCCTTCTCATAAAGTTCAGCCTCCCAAATGATCGGTTCTGCATATAGAATAAAAATAAATGGAGATAGGATGCATCCCTGATGTACATCTTTCTTGATTTTGAACCATACAGTGTTTCTTTGCTGTGTTCTGATGACTGCTTCCTGGTCTGAATTTGGTTACAGATGAGTACAAATAAGTGCTCTGGATTACCATTATTTTCAGAGTTAGCCACAATTTGTTGTAATCCACACAGTCAAATGCCTTCTGCATAGTCAATGAAACACAGGTAGACATACATTCCTCTCACACTTTATTTAAAACAGTCAAGAATTGGAAACAACTCAGATATTCTTGAACCCATGAATGCCTAAATGACTACGTCATATCCATTGTTGTTGTTGTGTACCATTGAGTTAGAATCGACCCACAGCGTACCCTCCAGTGAATTTCCAGAGACAGTTAATTGCGTAGAAGGAGATTGTTCATCTTTCTATCACAGTGTAGTTGGTGAACTTGATCCATGTACCTTTGCACTGGCACTGCAACTTTACCTTACCACTAA
>NW_006399759.1:10321583-10341386 GCF_000299155.1 Elephantulus edwardii
ACAACTTGGTGAGCATGTCCAGGGCAGCATCTGTTAGCTGAAATACTTCAATTGGTATACCATCTATTCCTGGGGCCTTATTTTTTGCCATTTCCTTCAAAGCAGCCTGAACTTCTTCCTTCATCACCATAGGCTCTTGCTCATATGTTGTTTCATGACATTCTTCTGTGTATGCCAATTCCTTTCGATACAGTGACTCTGTATATTCTTTCCATCTTCTTTTAATATTTCCTGGATCATTTAATATTCTACCAAAAGCATACTTGATTATAGCAACTAGAGGTTTGAATTTGTTCTTCAGTTCCTTGAGCTTAAGAAATGACGAGCGATTTCGGCCCTTTTGATTTTCTGACTCCAACTCCTTGCACATTTCATTATAGCAGGGTATTAAGCTGTTGTACATAGAATCACTATGAATTGCAAGCACCTCTGTGGCACATGAGAAAAAAGAACAAGAACAAGAAGTTACCAGAGCTCATAACAACAACAACATAAAGAATTCAATAAACAGGGTTAGAGAGATGAAAATGTGTAAAAGAGGTAAAATATAAGCAAGTAAAAATAAAAAAAAAAGATGGAAGAATAGGAAAGTCTATATATATCTTGGGCTTAATGGTAAGGAATTATATTGCAAGCCCAAAGATGTTGTTGTTGTTATGTGTCATTGAGTCACCTGCAACTCATAGTGACCCTATGTACAACAGCCCTAAGCCCTGCTCTATCCTGTGACAATATTATTGTCTCCGACACACCTATCCCCGTTACCTCAGTGACTGAATCTATCCATCCTATCGAGGCTTTTCCTCTCCTGCGCTGTCCCTCCACCCTCCAAAGCATGACGTCCCTCTCCAAGGACTGATCTCTCCTTGCAACACGTCCAAAGTATGTCAGACAAAGTTTCAGAATCCTTGCCTCCAAGAAGCAGCCTGGCTTCACCCTATCCAGGGTGAACTTGTTCTCCTAGCAGTTCATGGTATGTTCAATACTCTTCTCCAGCACCACAGCTCAAAGGCATCAACTCTCCTTCTATCATTCCTAGTCATTGTCCAACTCTCTGATGTGTAGCAAGTGATTGCAAAGACCATGGCCTGCATCAGGGGCACCTTAGTTTCCAGACTGACAGACATTGTTGCTCTTCAGTATTTTGGAGAGGTCTCTGACAGCAGACTTTTCCACTACAATTTGTTTTTTAATTTCCTGGCTGCTGGTACCAAGAGTGTTGATTGTAGAGCCAAACAAACTGAAGCTGTCAACAGTCTCAATCTCTTCACCATCTATCATGATGCTGCCAATCAGTCCAGTGGTGAGAATCTTTGTTTTCTTGATGCTGAGCTTCAATCCATTTTGAAGGCTGTAGTCCTTGACCTTCTGCAGCAAGCGCTTCAGGTCCCCGTCAGTTTTAGCAAGCAGGGTTTTGTCATCTATATAACACAGATTGTTGATGAGTCTATCTCCAATCCTAATGCCACACTTCTCCTCATAAAGCCCAGCCTCCTGGATAATCTGTTCTACATCCCTGGCATACATCCTTCCCATTTTGAATCATGCAGTGTTTCCTTGCTCTGTTCTGACGACTGCCTCCTGGTCCAAGTATGGGTTTCACATTAGCACAATCAAGTGTTCTAATCCACAAACTGTTCCACGGGAGAAAGAGGGGCAGTCTCTTCCCGCTCACTTTACTGCTTCTGAAAACTCACTGGAAGATCAGCTATGAGTAGATTCCAATTCTTTGGTACTTAACAACATCAGTCTCTTAAATTACTGAGAAAATAACTTTATGTTTGTTGAAGCCATTCACTTATGCTGTTTTTGTGAATATCAACACTAAATAACTAAAGCAAGGAGCATAATTTCTTTTAAAAAATATCCTTCATGGGCAATATTGCTTGTACTTTGGTACAAATTAGGCAGTGGCAACACATTATCCTGGTGCCATTGTGGTCTAGTGGCAAAGAAGCTGCACTGCAATCCCAAAGGTATAGTGTTTGAGGCCACCAGCTGCTCTGTGAGAGAGGGATGGGCACTCTCCTCTTGTGCGATTACCTGACTCTGAAAACCCAGCAGAGGATTAGCTATGGGTCAGTTCTGACTCTACGATACACAACAACAAGCACTTGAAGTAAATAATAATGTTGTTGTTGTTGTTTTGTTGTTATGTGCCATCGAGTTGTAATTCATAGTGACCCTATATCTGCAATAACTCTGAACGTTGCCCTATCCTAAGCCTGTGTCACTGACTCCAACACACCTACACCCATTACCCAGTTACTGTGTCAATTCACTTTTCAAGGGTCTTCCTCTCCTGAGTGTCCCTCTACCCTTCCAAGGGCTGGTCCTTTCTAGCCATGTGCCCAAAATATGTAAGACAGAGCTTCAAAATTCTTCCCTCCAAGGACAAACTTGGTTTAGCCTTCACCAACACAAACAGACCTCTTTGTTCTCTTGGCAATCCATAGTATGTTCAATATTCTTCTCCAGCACCACATCTCAAAGGCATTGATTCTGCTTCTGTCATTCTTAGTCATTTTCCAGCTCTCTGATACACAGCAAATAATTGCAAACACCATGTCCTGGATGAATAATAATCTAGTTTCTGGTAGCTTAGTGTAGTGGTAAGAAGCTGTGTTGCAACCCCAAAGACACAGGTTCTACGCCACCTGTTGTGATAAGCAATCTCCTCCTGTGTAATTAACTGCCTCTGAAAACCTTCTGGAGGGTCAGCTGTGGGTTGTTTCTGACAAACACAAATATAATGTGTTTGTGAAACACAACAATGACGGTTTTACTTAAGAATGTTCTTGATGAGGCAGTAAAAAATATAAATTTAATTAAGTCCCAGTGCTTGCATATATGTCTCATTGATACTGATATTCTAGATAATGAAATTAAATATATGCAAAAATACACCGTGCATTGGAAAGGCTGGTTGCCTTAAGGAAAGTCACTTATGTATTTGTTGGACTATTAGCTAAATAGAGTGCTTTTTTCCATGGAAAATCATTTCTATTTGAACAAAAGATTGACAACTATGGTGGTTCCGATTTAGTAATTTGGCAGACATTTATTGAAAATGAACAAAGTGAGCCTGTCGCTTCAAGGAAAGCAACTAACAGTATTTGTTGCCAATGATGAAATTTGAGCTTTGAAACAAAAAGGAGAATTGTGGAAAATCTGTGTCCAGTATGATGAATTTGACAGTTCTCCAATTTTTGAAGACTTTCAGATGAGATCAGCAATGATTTAAATAAATGTGTTCAGTTAGTATTATATAATTAACTGTGTTAACATTTCAAAGGCATGCATCATTCAGTGACCTAATGTTTCCCAAATGCCTGAGATCCATAGATTTTAGTGTAACAGAATGTGAAAAGTTCATTGATAACGATTTCAAATTTCACATTACAATCAACCTTTAAGAAAATACTATCTGCTGACTTCTGATAGAATATCTTTGATGAAGAATGTCCTAAATTATCAGAAAAGCTTGTTAAAACATTTTCCATTTTCCAATCACATCCCCCAGTGGTAGCTCCTTGGGAAGAAGATGGACATTCTCCTCCCATGCAATCTGTAACCTCAGAAATGCAATGAAGGGTCAACTATGGGTTGGTTCTGACTTTACTGCAATGAGTTAGAGATTTGAGCATCCAACCATATATTTGGGTTGAACAAGTTTTTTTTCATATGTTTCAACCAAGACAAGACCTTGTAAAAGACTGAATTGAGATAAAAGAATCCAGCTGACATCTATTAAACAAGGCATTGAAGAGATTTGAAAAAGTTAAAAACAATGTCCTTCTTCTCGCTAGTTTTTTGTTGCTGTTTAGGAAAATCTAGTTATTCCTTATTGAAAAAGTTATCAAGTTAATGTGAAATGAGTTCATTAGTGTTATTTTTAAAGGAATTAGTATTTTTTAAATACTATTATTATTTTAAATGTCCCCATTTTCATTTCTAATACTATGAATATAAAGAAATAAAATTCACATAAAGAAAAGCCATTAGGCCTTTTTTTAATTTTACAATATAAAGGGAGTTGGCGAGTCCCTTAGTGGGGAAGACAGCATGTTTGACTATTAAGCCCAAGATTGGAGGTTTGAGTCTATCAGAGAAGGTACTTTAGACGAAAGTCGTGCCAATCTGCTTCTGAAAAATCAGCCACTGAAAAGACTGTGGTTCACAGCTAAACTCTAATGCACAGGGGTCCTCATGAGTCATGATTTACTCTGCAGCAACTGGCTCTTTTTTTTCTTTTTATTATTATTAATTTTAATGAAAATTTACAGAGACTTTGGATTTCCATTCATTGATTGGTGCACTTTCTTCCCTGCAGACCCCTCCCCCCCAGTTTGCTTTTCTCTTTGAAAAGTAAAAGACAAATTCTTTCCTTGTTATATAATCCCTCCCCTACAGCCCACTCCACTATGTAGCCTTTGTTCTGGACTCCTGTCATAACAGTAATACGAAATCACATATCCCTTTTAAACAGCAACTGGCTCTTTAAATGGATCCTGGCACAAGTAATTTTGAAAACCACTGTCTTATAGGAAAACTTTCCAGACAGATGCATGCCAAAAAACAGTTATGAGTTTGCTATTTGTTGCTACAATGATTATAATTCAACAATAAAAGAAAAGATTTAACTTCTTAGGAAGGGGATAGGAGAAAGAGGGGGGAAAGAGGGAAGAGTGGAAATCATTAGCATAGCAGAGATTAGTGGGCAGATGTGAAGGAATAGGAAAGAATCAAAGGAGACTTGAAAAGACAGGATAATAATAGGCATAGAACAATAATAATTGAATGGAAAACAATGTATGTGAATGATTGTATGAAACACAATGTAAATTAATTACTGTATGCAAACCAATAAAAAGAATACAAAGCCCCCCCCCAATTTAATTAATGCCTAATCATAGGGAAATGGATAAGGACACTTTAATATAATCATATAATAAACCATCGTAAAACCTGTGAAAGCCTGTTTTTCTAGATTTTCCACCTCTGATAGGCTGCAGTCTCACCACTTTCCTGTCTCACTTATTAGTAGAAAGTACTTGTGTTTTCTACCCCAGACAGGGTTTTGCCTTACACAGATTCTAGCTTGCACAGGTTTTACTAATACTTTACTGAACTTAGAATATGTTAGAATTACATATATTAATATGGTTGATTCTGAAACACTTTTTTGGGGAGAAACAAAAAACTTCAAAAGGAGGAGTATAGAATAGTCTACTGAGACACATCTTGAACATGCAAAGGGTGTCATTGCATTTGATTACACACTGTTGATGTCAGGTGCCATTGAGTCAACTATGACACTATGAGCAATAGGTCTGAACCTTGACCTATTTTCCACAGTTGCCCCATCTCTGATATCATTAAGCCCATTGTTACAATTACTGTCTCAATCTACCTTGCTAAGGGTCTTCCTCTCTTTCGCTAACCTTCCATGTTTCCCAGTATGATGTCTTTTTCCAAGAACTGATCCCTCCTGACAACATGCTCAAAGTCTTTGCCTCTAAGGAGCACCCTGGTTGCACTCCTCCCAAGACATATTTATTTAAGGTTTGTTGGCAGTTCACAGAATATCCACTATTCTCAAATGTCACAAAGCAAAGGCTTTCTTTCTTCTTCTGTTATATTACTCATTGTCAACCTTCAGTGAGGTAAACAACTAAAAATGCCATGGCTTGCACAGGTGCATCTTAGTCTTTAAGCTGACATCCTTACTTTTTAGCACTTTAGAGAGGACCTTGACAGCAGATTTGCCCAATGCAGCACATCTTTGAGTTCTTGATTGCTGTTACCACCTTTATTATAATTGTTGTTGTTGTTATGTGCCATCAAGTCACTTGCCACTCATAGCAACCCTATGTACAAGAGCCCTAAACCCTGCTCTGTCCTGTATTAACCTTATTGTCTCCAATACACCTATTCCCACTACCCCAATCTCTGAATAGGTCTATCTCATCGAAGGTCTTCCTCTACTGTGCTGTCCCTCCATTCTCTCAAACATGATGTCCCTCTCCAAGGACTGGTCCCTCCTTGCAACATGCCCAAGGTATGTTAGATGAAGCTTCAGAATCCTTGACTCCAAGGAGCAGCCCTAATTCACTCTCTCCAGGACAAATCTGTTTGTTCTCCTAGCAGTCCATGGTATACTCATCACTCTTCTTCAACACCACAGCTCAGAGGCATTAATTCTCTTTCTATCATCCCTAGTCACTGTCCAGCTCTCTGATGCATAGCACGCAATTGCAAAGACTAGAGCCCGGATCAGGTGCACCTTAGTATCCAGCCTGACGTCGTAGCTCTTCAGAACCTCTGGAGAGGTCCCTGACAGTTGACTTTTCCAATGAAATTTGTCTGTTGGTTTCTTGGCTGCTGGTACCAAGAGTCTTGACTGTGGAGCCAAGCAAGCAACTATCTCAATCTTTTCACCATCCATCATGATGCCTCCAATTGGCCCAGTGTCGAGAATCTTTATTTTCTTGATGGTTTTTTTTTCTTTTTTATTTATTTAATTTTTTTATTTTTTTTTTATTTTCTTGATGTTGATTTTTAATCTGTATTGAAGGCTGCAGTCCTTGACCTTCTGCTGCAAGCACTTCAGGTCCTCCTCAGTTTCAGCAAACAGTGTTGTGTCATCTGCATAACGCAGGTTGTGGATGAGGCTTCCACCAATCCTGATGACACATTCTTCCTTGTACAACCCAGCACCCTGGATAATAAATTCTGCATAGAGACTGAAAAGGTATGGAGACAGAATACATCCCTGGCGGACCCCCTTCCAGATTTTGAACCATGCAGCGTCTCCTTGCTCTGTTCTGACAACTGCCTCCTGGCCCAAGTATAGTTTTCACATAAGTGCAATCAAATGTTCTGGGATTCCCATTCTTCTCAGATTCAGCCACAGATTGTTGTGATCCACACAGCCAAAAGCCTTTGCATAGTGACTGAAGCACAGACATTCCCCTGGTACTCCGCTTTCTGCTGAGATCCATTTAACATTAGCTATAAATATCCCTAGTACAATGACCTCTTCTAATCCCAGCCTGAACATCTGGCAATTCTCTGTTGACATGTTGCTCCAGTTGTTTTTGCATCATTTTTGGCATAATCTTGCTGCTTCTTGTTGTTATGTGCCGTTGAGTCGTTTGCAACTCATAGCGACCCTATGTACAACAGCCCTAAACTCTTGCATATGATATTAATGATATTGTTTGGTAATTAGATACAAGTAAAATTAAATCATTGACAATTTCAATCTTTTCCCCATTTATCACAATGTTGCTTATTTGTTTTTTTGATGTTGAAATGTAACTCATATTGAAGACTATGGTCTTTGATCTTCTGCAGCAAGTGCCTCAGTTTCAGCAACCAAGGTTGTGTCTGTCATCTGCATAACGCAGGTTGTTGATGAGTCTTCCTCCAATCCTGACGCCACATTCTTGTTCACATAGTGCAGCTTCTCAGTTGATTTGCTCAGTATCTAGATTAGATAGGAATGGAGAAAGAATACAACCCTGACACTCTTTCCTGATTTAAATTTTACAGTGTTCCCTTGTTCTTTTTTGAACACCGGCTTCTTGGTCTATATATAGGTTTCACATGAGCATAATTAAGTGTTCTGGAATCTCCATTCTCCTCAATGTATCCATGATCTGTTATGATCTACAGAGTCAAATACAAATAAACCCCTGCTGTTGCTAGGTACCACCAAAAGACCATGACTTCTCAGCTTTATCTGTAGTTTGCAACTTTCAGATGTATAGGAAACAATTGAAAATGCCATGGCTTGGATCAGGCACAACTTAATCTTTAAAGACATATCCTTGCTCTTAGCACTTTGAAGCAGTTCTTGACAGCAGATATACCCAGTGCAATACATCTTTTGATTTCTTCAATGCTGTTACCATGGATATTGATTGTGGATCAAAGTGAAAAAAATAGTTGTTTTCAACTTGAATGTGGAAACACACAGAAAAAAAACATACAAACCTCAGAATCAGGGTCAAAAGAAGGACTGGAGAAAGAAGGAACAGCTTGCTTCAACAGACAATGTAAATTGTTTTAAAAATAAAGTAAATACAGTGCTTACTGGTCTGAGACCTTAGACACTGTGCTGCGTATTTCTGTTCATTTGAAAGATCTCAGTGTTAAAATACACTTATGGTTAAATGTCTGCGTGCATTCATTCTCCATTAGGAAAGAAAAATCCAACTAACTAGTTTCCAGTGGGTTCTATTTTCTCCAAGCAAGGATGGACCGCCAACTGCCCTGTGTGTTGGCAGCTGCTTGTTGACCCTAAGAGATGACTGGGGATATTTGTAGGGTAATGACTTTTCTGCCTACAAAGCTCTTGATCCTCTGTTCTCAGTCATGGCTGCAAAGGAAATTCTCCCTGCGATTTCTTCCAGAACTCCTGCAGCTGTCAGGCAGGGCAAGGAGCCAGAATACCCAGGGAACAACTCGAGTAGGCATCAGCAGAGTTCCCGCTTGGGGCAGGACTCCCAATACAAAGTATCCTGTTCCTTTTCCTTTTCCTTATGAAGCCAGAGAGCAAGCCTTTGATTTGTGTGGTGATGATATCACGTAGCCTATTGGGTGTAACTGGGCTCTGAGTGTGTATCTGAGAGGCACCTAATTCCTCTAGCACTCCCTGGCGTCTCCGGAGTCCTAGTGGGTAATTTCATAGCAGTGCTGAGATTATATTTTTACCTTTAAATTAATATATTCAGCCCAGAAGCCACTCATCTTCCTGGAATTTTTATCAAGTCTTCGGCAACATTTTTTTTTTATTATTTTTTTTTATACTTCTGAGCCTCCCGTATAGAGGCAAGAGCTTGATATTCTGGTTTTGTTTCTGTTTGAACAGTGTATCCCCAAAGGGATGATCTGTGTCCCAGATTCAACACAGCTGTTAATTAGAGCTGAGAACACTTGGTTGACCCCTGTGTGGCTAATTGCTAGACTCGAGAAACATCTCTAAGGACCTTGTATGATAACAACTGAAAATTGTCCTGAACATCACCTAACACTTCTGGATCCAGTTCAGGATGAGAAGCAATAGGCTCCCTGCGGTTCCTGGCATGAGAGAGGCAGCTATGTGCTGAAGGAGCAGTATTAAGGATTCTCTTCAGTGATTAAAACACCCACACTTCACTTTGGATGTGTGACTTGAGGCAGTGTGCTCACAAGAGCTTATCAGAGTGCAGAGTAGCACAGAGTAGGGCATGTGGCCTACTTTGGAGAGCTGCATTGACTGCTCCACCCGGTGCCAGCACCTTGGCCACCTCCAGGCCAGGTCTGTGGGACAGCATGTGACACTACAGTACAGTCGAGGCCCTCAATCTGCTTCGGACATACAGTCTGAGGCAATCCTTCCATTCTCCCCACCTCCAAACTCCACAATGTCTGTCTCTTCAAATGACAACATGTGTGGCTGTCATCTAGTACTCCGCCTAGCACAGAAAAGCCGTGATCTCTTTCCTGCCACCTTACTTGCTGTACTTACTTACTCGCAGAGGATGTCTGTGGAACAATCAGAAAGGAAAAGCTAGTCAGATGGATGCGGAGAGGAGGGTTAAGTCTGGGTGGGAAATCGAGGAGGCAAGTAACTGAAACATATAATGGAAAGAAAGTTTGCAGCGGTCAGCAGTCAGGAAAATGGGGGCCACAGAATGGACAATGAAGGAGGTGTGAAGGCTAGATGAGGAAGATAGGGCTAAAAAAGACAACAGGGGCCATGTTACAGAGAGGTGGCTGTCCTTGCTCACCAGGCCCTGGGGGAGTGAGGAAGGAGCTGCAGACCTGACAGTGAATGTTTTGACCTGCTCAGCCAAGAGGCCAGGAGCATGCCCCAGATAGCTCGGTGCTCTGGCCGACTCCACTCCCTCAGCCTGGCCCAAGGAAAGTGGCCTGGAGCCAGCAGCGTAAGAGGACACTCATGATTCCTTTTCCAGAGCAGGTCCAAACCATGAGTCTAATTCCAGGAAGTGACAGCACAAAGCAACAAAGCTTCAGTCCTGACCAAGGCTGGGGGCAGAAAAGACCAGAGAGAACTAGAAAAGGAACCCCTTTCATTTTTTTTCTAGATCCCACACTGACTGTGGAGTTCACTGGGAAACCCACCTCCTAGCCTCTAGTTGGACTTTTCAGTCCTTCCTTCTAATGACTGCCTCTCACAGACAAAAGTTTTGGGAGGAACCCTTGGGCACTCAGTCTTTGTTGGGTGAGAGTAGGATAAACGGAGACAGCAAGCATGGTTGCTTTCTGTAGGCCAGGTATGGGAGAAGATCTACTCCATCAAGAACCACAGTTCACAACACAGGACGGCATGATTATGCATTAAAGGCCACCACGTCGTTGAAGATCTACAGAAACTGGAAGGTGGCCCAGGAGGGACTCATGAGTCAGGGAGACTTTATGGAGGAGCTGGGACTTAAGAACAAGTACTTAGATACATTGAAACACTCGTCTTGCTCTCCTGGGAGGATGATGCTAGAAAATAGGGAGAATCCACAGTCCTTTAGTGCCTTAAATTTACATACAACTTCATCTTTTGAGACTTCTCACATAAGTTTTCATGATTGCTCCTCACAAGGCTTTTAAGAAATAACTTTTATTGTCAGAATTAAATAGTCCAGGCTCCCCCACCACATCTGAGGAAATACACCTCAGTGAGAATGTGTGACTAAATCAAGGTTGTTTAATTAGTCAAGATATTACTTTGGTGACTAAGGAGTCATGATCTTTTCAATTACCTCTGGCACATGGGAAAGCTGGACAATGAAAAGGAAGACTGCAGAAGAACTGATGCCCAGGAATTGTGATGTTAATGAAGAACGTGGAATGTACTGGAAACCGCTAGAAGGAGGGCTGCAAAATGATGACGCTCCAGTCACCCAAGGGTCAGAAGAATGCTATTAGAAGAAATGGAAAGTGAATGCCTCTGAGAAGCTAGGGTGGCTAGCTGCTTGCTAGCTGCTTTTCCACCAGAAAAGACTAATGTCCAAGGTCAGCAAAATGAGGAAAACCCTTAGTTTGATGGATTGACACACGTGAGCTCAAGCATTTGGAAGATCGCAAGGATGACGCAGACCTGGGCAATGTTTCTCTCTGTTTTGCATAAAATCACAGTGAGTCACAGACAGCTGACAGCAACCAACAATAGCAGCAACTTGTTCCAGAGCTGCAACTCAGGCTTTGTCATTCTAGTCCAATAGAGTTTCTAAAATCTATATGGATGAAATGTTTCCATTTATGTGGAATTACTTTATCAAGTAAATCAAGACCTATACTGAAAGTCACAAATTCTCTGGGCATGTTGAGAGGAGGGACCAGTCTTTGGAAAAAGACATCATGCTGGGAAGGATATAGAATCAGAGGAAAAATAAATGAAAGACTCTTAGAGAAAAGAGAAATGGAAGACTCTCAACAAGATGGATTGACACAGTTGCTACTAAAAGTTCACAGAACAGCAACATGCTAACACTAAATAACTCTAGACACTTTATTTCCCTATAATGAGTGAAGTACATGACCATCACAGCAAATAAAGATAAAAGAAAAGTTAAAACCATCAATAATCATGCACTTGTTCATGGACATTTTGAAACTCAGGAAGAGTACACACTATTTTATTTGACTGTTATGTCGAAATAGTCTTATTCCGGGAGCAAATGTCTCTGGTCCTCTTGAGTGACTAAGGGGAAATGTGCTAGGCTCAACAGTGTGGTGGAAATGCCATATGATTTAGAAGTAAAAAATTTAGGAACAAATCCTGATCCCATCATTGCCCAATATCGATTTTCCCCTAAGTCTTTAGTTTCTTATTTGCAAAACAATGGGGTCACAGCGATCCACTTCTCTCTGTCTACTTCCTTGCTGCAATACATGTTTTGAGTCTGGATTTGAAACTCCAGCACCATAAGCTTGGAATGATTAATAAAAACAAAACCAAATATATTATTTTAAAGTAGCTGACTTTTTTTAAAAAAAGAAGAAAAAAAAAGGACCATAACAGTACATTCAAATAAGCCTCTTCCTTTCTTGGTGTTTTGGCTGAGGTTTTAAAACTACAAACAATGGGCTCAAGTCAGAACTATCTAGTCAGGACTTGAAAAGAGAGTGGCCCAGAGCAGATTCTGTCATAATTAGACCCTCACAGTTCTCCAGGCTTTGTAAGAGAAGCCTGAGAGAGAAGGTACTCAGAGGCTGCCTGAGACTCACTGGGAAAATGTTTGCAGGGACAGCCTCTCTGGAGGCACCTGAAGTCAGAGAGACAGAGAAGGAAAGACCTGCACTTCCACCAACAACAAGGAAGAGAGCTGGACTAGCCTAAGTCAGACACTAGCCGAAGAAAGACGAGGCCACTACCAAGAAGGGCTTCTAGATGACTGTGGCAGAGGGGACAGTGTGAAGTGATCTGGTGGAATCCAGGACTTGAGAAGGAAATTCTAAGAGAATTGAAAAGGGCTATGTGCAAACAAGTGAGTGCTACAGTAAAAGGTCTCAGGGGAAAGGATCACTAAGCCAGCTCTCACCAACACCCCCTAGAGAAATACCCATTAGGTCTGCTATGCACAGAGGATGCTGTGATTACTGCAACAGTCATTGAAACACTTGCCTTGTTTTTCTAATCCCTAGTGTCTCCTGGGCCGCGCTAGTACAAGGAGAAGAGATAGTAAATACACAGTAAAAAAGGAAGAAGAAAACGACCGTGAAACACCGTCCTCCTCCATTTCACCATGGGTTTGCAAGTCTGAATGCAGCCCAAACTCGTAAAAGGGAGAACTTCAAATTGGATAAGAAATTGAAATTTTAGTATTAGATCAGTTTGAACTCTTCAATACCTGAAAGTAGTCCAAAAGCCATGAAGAGGGAAGATTTGCATGAACAGTTTTAAAGGGGCAGAGCAAAACTGGAACAAAGTTACCTTCTGCTTGAGTCCTACAGAATTTAGCTTGTTTAAGGCTCTGGTGGCCTAGTGCTAGAATCTGCACTGTCACCCCAAAGGCACTTGGTTCAAATCCAGCAGCTGCTCCTTGGGAGAATAACAATCTCCACTCCTGTGATTTACTGTCTCTGAAAATCTGCCAGAAGGTCAGGTAAGGGTCAGTTCCAACTCAATGGCAAACAACAATTGTTGTGTACCTTAAAGTTGGAATGAATCCATAGCTGACCTTCCGGTGGGTTTTCACAGGTAGTTAATCTCAGGGGAGGAAATGGCCCATCCTTCTCGGGCCCAGTGGCTGGTGGATTTGAACCACATGCCTTCGGGATGGCAGCACAGCTTCTTACCAATAGGCCACCAGGATAATTTTAGTTAATCTGGGAGGAAGGACTGGTTGGTAAGATCCCAGTAAAGAGCCTACTGTCCAGAAATTGGACAACAAGGCAATGGAAGCAGAGGGTATTTCTGAGGTAAACTTAGCAGAAAAGGATAGCTGCTTAGATCAGGAAGGGGACTAGGAAGGATGACTCATGCAAGCTTCAAACGTGACTAGCCTACGAGACTGGAAGATGGGGACTTGATGGATGGCAATGTCATTTCTTCCCCTGTGTGTTCTATAAAGACCATCCACTTAGGTCAACCATACTTAATTTTTATTTAAAATTCCTCATTTGGAATTAGCTTCTGAGCCAATTTATGAGTCATACAGAAGAATCAATTTCATTACTTTTTACTTAACCATTTTTCATTTAATCAATCTTTGAGAAAGGTTTAGTTCAATGTCCTCTGCATGTTTTACCTTGTGCTAGGAAAATTAGCAAGACACAGAACAGAGCTTGCCCTCTGGGAGCTCACAGTCTACCTGCTCCACCTATTTCAGGTAAATATTGGGGTTGCCCTGTTCTTTGAGGCCTTGTTGTTGTTGTGGATTGCCATTGAATCGAGGTGGGCTCATAGCAACTCTATGAACAAAACACCTAATGCCTTTCCACAGATATCTTTGTTTCCATGTTCATATAGTTTCCAGTAGCATGTGATTTAGGAAGCGGATGCCACTCCTGCTTCCCAACCTGTTTTACAACATGGAGCTACACCAAACGTTGTCCACAATAGGAAACAATTGCGGTATTTGATATCCGTATGGCACAAGGTTCAGCATCATAGGAAACCTAGGTTACCTCATACAGCACATTGACAAAGAGTGATGAAAGAATGCCCCTCCAAGATACAACATAACCAGTTAGGATGATAGATGAAACCACCATTAAGATATAGCTAGTCTCATTTAGCAGTGGTTAAGTGTTGTTGAGTTGAATATGACTCAGTAAGCTTTATGCAAAAGACCTGAACTTTTTTCAATGTTTAACATCTTTTCTGTACATTTAGAAGAGAGTTAGTAGAGTTTCCAGAGGCACCTAATTTAGGAAGTGGATGCCACCCTACTGTCTTCATTCTTCTTGTAAAGACAGATGATGTTGTGTACCATAGAGTTGGGACCGATCCATAAAAGACCCTCCAATGGGTTTTCCAAGGTAGTTAATAGAATGGGAGAAAGCTCATCCTTCTCCCACGGTGCAGATGGTGGCCTCAAACAGCCTGCCTTCAGGATTGCAGTGCAGCTTCTTGTATGTATCATTTTATAAGAACATGCTTTATTTCCATTTTGTCTCAGTTGTTTTATGTTCAGTAGAATTTAGGCTATTATGACAACATGTTCCAGAAATTTGATCTCTGGCCAGATTTGCACTTTAAAAATGTAAGCAAATCCTCAAAATCAGTCTAAAAACCATTGGCACAAAGTATATCCAAACAGGCTTAAACCAATGTGTACTTTCTCCCTCTCGCTCAACATACACACCCCCACTTATTCATATAATTCAGATTCAATCCAATCTGATAACAGTACATATCATGTATTCAGAATATCAAAGTTTCATGCTAAGTAGTCTAAGGACATGAAAAATTAAAAACACAATTCATTCTTTTTAGAAGCCCACAGTTTAGGAGAAACAGATACACTTATAAATAGGTCTATGTGATAGGTAGATTGTGAATAGAGTAATATGGTAAAAGAAGAAACAAAGTAAAAAGGGAGTAGAGAATCCACAGAAATCCCTTACTTTGTGTTGCTTGCATTTTGGACTTCAAGTGCAGAAATTTGAGTTAATCATACCCTCAGTTTGTTAAAGGTTCTTTGAGCACCTCCTATCTGGCAGGTACTGTTCTAGGCACAGTGGAGACATTATTTAAGTTTGAGAAGGAATTAAAGCAGGGGGTTGTGTAATCACTAGTTACTTAACAGCCCATTAGCTTTAGAAGTCAGAATATATCTTTCTGGAGATGTGACATTTAAGCAAGTCCTACACGATAAGAAAGTGTCTACCTTGAAAGAAAGCTCAGAAGCATTTATTATCCCAACCAAGGGGGACACTTACTACTAGTAAGAGCCTAAGCAAGATTGAGCATCATGAGCTAGAAAGACTTAAAGAAGAGACATGTGCCTGGAACATAGTGGACAAAGTAAGGAGAGCAGAATGAGGTGGGATTGCAGAGGTATGTGGCAGCCAGGGCACACAAAACTAGATTTTTAAAACAGTGTTAAATATTGGCTGATTCCTAAATGCATACACATACTCACAACTACCAAAAATATTTCAAGCATTTTCAAAACAACTGGAACCTATGATGACTTTGGAGAAAATAGCATTCATTTGGATCAAGTTAACACATTCTCTACTTTATATTCACATCAAATACTTAATTCAACTAGAAAATCCAAGGAACAAAAGGGTATTTGCAAAGTATGGGTGAACTGTCAACATTACCAGTGATATCATTCAACATGGTATAGGAAAGGCCATGAACTAACATGGAAAATTCTGAAAAGTGAACCTTGTGATTTTTAAAAATTTTATGTTATATTGGTTTACATACAGAAGTTGTGTCTATTCTGTTTTGTTTACATACATTGTGTTTCATCCATTCCTTCATTAACATTGTTTCACATTTATCACTCCCATACATTGTGTTTTATAAAATTAATCACCACTGATCCATGCTCATCATTACAGCACCTTTTCAGGTCACCACTGGATCTTTCTTCAACCACTTACTTAGTATGACCATTGTTCAGTAAGTCTCATTTTGTCTTTTATTTACTCAATATTGTTTAACCTTATTACTCTGCAGACTTCTAGTTCATCGCTTCTAGTTGATGAAGTAATTTATGATACACATCCGTCACATTTTACTTATCTATTCTCTTATCTACTTATCTATCAGTTGGCTGCACAATCCTTATATGCAAAGCTGCTTCCAAATTGGACCTGTGCAGACCTTTTCTGGGGTACTGTAGGACTCGATCTCATGTGGTTTCTCTTGGTAAAGCTGATTGCTCTCTCAAAAGACTGTGCTAATCTAAATGCCCATTATATACTCATAAATGATTTATATTGAACACACTGGCTCTTGAACACATCTGATGATTCACTCAAGATCACAGAGATAGTAATCCTCACAATCAAAGAGCATATTTTTTGATTCATTTAAGGGATAATTTTTTTTCCCAGTGTGAAAATATCTTTTTGAGGAAGTTTGCTCTAGAGATTGTGAGGGTGTCACAGGATGAGGCAAGGTTTTATTCTGTTTCATGAAGAGTTGCTATAACTTGGAGCTAACAACAACGATGCTCTACTGTTGTCCATAGAGTTTTCAAGGACAGCCAAAAGAACAAACAGATTTGTCTTGAAGGTGGTGCGACCAGAGGGCTGCTTAGGGGCATTAGTGGTGAAACTTCATCTCGCTTACATTTGGCCTGTTTTCAGGAGAAACCAGTTTGAAAGAGAGACATTATGCTAGGAGAGGTAGAGTGTAAGTGAAAGACAGCAAGGCCATCAATGAGATGGATCAATGTAGTGACTACGCAACTGGCTTCTGCAAGACAGAGATAGTGAGGCTGGTATAGGATAGGGCAGGGCTCGCCTCTGCGGTTCATAGGCTCACCAGGAGTCCTAATCAACATGACAGCACCCAACAATAACAACAACAGCGCTTACAACCACGGAGCCCGCAGTTGTATAACGTGTCACATGTTAGGCTGTTAACTAATAAGTAGGCTGTTCAAACCATCAGCCTCTCCTCAGGAGGAAGATGAAGCATTATAAATCTTCCAGTAAAAATGTACAGCCTCAGAAACTCAATGGAGGGTCTCCACGAACTTGAGGATGACGGGCTTGGTTTGGTTTTGGTTTGCTCACAGCCACAGATGTCAGGTTTAGCAGAACTTCTTTTGAATGGATTTAGTTGTCCTTCTCCGTCCTTCAGGCAGCATTTCTTGAACGTTAACAATTATTTGTTGAGGGAAACACTACTTTTTTCTTCATGAGGTCAGTATTTTGTTTTCTTTCATCATCAAAATGCCTGCAGTGAGCACCTACTAAGTGCTAGTGATAAGCTTTTTCCTTTCCTTGAGGGAAATTAAAGTCAAACTTCCTGTCATGAGTCAAAGGGCAGGAGGTTTTCAAAACTTCTGTTCTGGGTTTTTTTGGTTTGTTTTGCATGAATTCAGAATGCCTCAAAATTAATAGTTTTTCATAGTTCTCCATTTCCAGCGACCACAAACTCCCTTAAATTTCACAGCCCAAATATCAGTAATTCAAAAGAGCAATTGTAAGGTAGGTGGTCAAGCACAGTATATATAGCACAGTGGTTACGTTGGGAGCATAATGCCTCACTAGCAACTAAGGCAGAACATAAACTGGATCTGTTTTAGTGGTGGTTGGTCGTGAGCTTGGGTTTGAAATAATTACTTCCTAGACATGTGGTTTCCAGATGAAATTCATGCTGTGATTTGATTTTCAAATGAAAAAAATGAATTTTATTTTCCTCTAGCAGAAATTCATCACCAACATGTTAAGGAATTTAATGACTAAAAATAATCTCTCCATAGAGTACATTAGTATGGTTTGCAGGCTTGGGGAAAGACGAACACAGTGGGGAATCCATCTAAAAGGGAATGCCATCAAAACTTTATGGTGGCTTTATATTTGACAAGGAAATAAAACCTATCAAATGGGGGAATTACAACCTTTTCAACAAATGGTGCTGGCAAAACTGGACTGTTGCCTGCAGAAAGTTGAAACATCTCAATCCATATAGAAAAATCAACTCAAGGTGGATCAGAGACCTGGAAGTAAAGTTCAAAATCATAAAGTTCATAAGAGACAAACGGAGATCACGCTTAGACAATCTAGTCTAAAGTTTAAATAGACTGTGCCAAATCCAGCCAAAAATGCACAGTATGAATAGGATAAAATAGATAAATGGAACCTTCTAAAGATTAAATTCCTGTGCACATCAAAAATGTTTTCTAACAAGGTGAAAAGAAAACCTACTGACTGGGAAAAACATTTGGCAATATCATTTCAGACAAGGGTCTCATATCAAAAGTTTACAGAATCCTACAGGAACTCCATAAGAAAAAGACTGATCATAAAATTGCAAAATGACCAAAAGATATGAAAAAACTTTTCATGGAGCAAGATAACAGATAGCCAACAGACACATAAAGAAATGCACAAAATCAGGGGAGCTCTGGTGGCCTAGTGGTAAGGAGCTGCAACTACAATCCCAGAGGTGCATGGTTCGAATCCACCAGATGCTCTGCCGGGAAAGGAGGGATAATCTCCTCCTGTATCAGTCAGATCTGATTTGATGGTACACTCACACAAAAATAATAAAATTTAAAAAAAAAGAAATGCACAAAATCACTGGCAATAATAGAGATGCAAATCAAAACCACAACGAGATACCATCTCACTCCAGTAACAGTGGCAAAATTTAACAGGACAGCAAGTGATAAATTTTGGAGAGGATGTGGTGAGATAGGAACTCTTATACACTGTTGTTGGGATTGTAAAATGGTACAACCATTATGGAAAGCAGTTTGGTGTTTCCTCAAAAAGCTGAACATTGAAATTCTGTGTGACACAACTATTGTACTGCTTGGAATATACCCTGAGTAAATGAGAACTGAGGCTGAAACAGAGACTTGTGCACCAATGTTCATAGCAACATTATTCAACATCACAAGAACATGGAAACAGAACATGGAAAATGTCCAACCACAGTTGGATGGATTGAGAAGTTATGGTACATTCACATGATCCAACAGTGTACAGGGGCAGTAATTTTGTTAATTACTGCTTTACTTGGGAGGGACTGGACGGCATTATGCTAAATGAACTAATTCAGTCTCATAAGGACAAATACTGTATAAGACTATTATTGTAGAACATGCATGAGTATCCAAGGGGTAGAGAAGGAGAACTGAGGGGTGAGGAGTGAGGGTGGGCAGGGAGTGGGGCTTTAATCATAGGGTGACACAATTTGATGGGAGGGTAGGGTAAAGGAAATGGGAAAGCTCCGGTAAAAAAACAATGTAAACCAACTCTGTAAGTTAACCAGTATAAAATGCAAATTTTATTAAAAAAACTCAGACTTATGGTAGCTTTGACTGGCATCAAAAGGCTGCCTCACACTACAAAAAATATTTTACTCTATTAGACAATAAATGATTTTAAATGCTTATTGTGGGTACTGGTCTTGGAATCAAATTAATTCCTTAAAGACAAACATTATGTATTGGATTGTGAACCATATTTGTCTTCCAAAAAGTAAATGTTGGGATCCTACTTCTATACCTGTGGATACAGGTAGTTTGGTAGTTTAGTAACAAGAATAAGCACTGGAATCGAATTGAGAATCCAGAGATCAACCCATCTATCTATGGTCAACTGATCTTTGACAAGGAGATGAAATCAGTGAAGTGGGGGAACGACAGCCTT
>NW_006399759.1:10342881-10363681 GCF_000299155.1 Elephantulus edwardii
GAGAGAATAGTGCAACAATGAATGAATGGAAACCCAAAATCTCTGTAAATGTTTATGAAAATTAATAAAATATAATTATAGGGGAAAAAAAAGAATATGCACTGCAATTCCAAAAGCACACAGTTCTAATCTACCAGCTGTTCTGCAGAAGAGTATGGGCAATCTCTTCCCACATTATTTACTGCCTCTGCAAACCTGCTAGAGTGTCATCAATGAGTTGGATCCAACTTGGCCTTTCATAACAACAATAATAACAACAGCATACTTATTAGTATAGTTCCTTTTGGGAATATGGTTCTTTTTGTCATGTAAATGAGTGCAACTATGTGCAGGAAGTGTCCTATACCCAATCACTTCTGAATCACAAGGAGTGGTAGAGAAGACACAGGCAATAACCATAAATGTTACAGAAACCTTGGGAAGATAATCACAAATCCAATCCAAGGGTACAGATTCTGGGAGACAAGGACATTCTCCCAGAACCCTTCAGACAAAGAAGCTCTTCTCCTAGAGTCAGTGCCTTGAATTTGAACTTTTAGCCTCCTAAACTATGGGAGAAAATAGCTTTGTCTTTTAAAGGCACCTACTTATTATATTTCTGTCACAGCAGTACTAAGAATCTAAGACCACATGTTAAAAACGAGGGAGGAACCCACACAAAATCTTCCTTTTGATTTAGAAATGGAATCTGCACATAAGACTCTTCTGTTACGTACACACCTAGATGGAGTACAATCTTCATCCTTGTAAAATAGCTTTCTTCTCTCCTCGTTCTAATAATATGGGAACAGAGACCACTCAGTTGCCGCAAAGACTTTCGGGGTAGGCCAATGAAATGTGTGTTGTAAGATGAAAGTTTAGAACATTGACATATTAAATAAAACTCAATGTTGTTGAGTTGATTCTTACTTGTAGTGACAGAGTAAGACAGTCTCATAGTAATTCCAAGGCATTAAATCTTCACAGAAACAAATTAGCTGCATCTTACTTCCATCTCTTCTGGTACACAGATAAAATCTTATTTGCTTTTCTGTCATGTTCTCCTTCTGGTCTCAAGCTAGAATCTCACCTTCAGCAACATGTTTCATTTCTCTTGTTCTTCTAGCAGGTAGTGAGACTTCAGTGTCTACATACTTATAGGTTTAGTGTTTGCTTTTATCAGTACAGTATTTGTCTGTCAGTTTGCTGTGCTGAGCTAACTTTCAGGTTACTGTGATGCTGGAAGCTATGCCACAGGTGTTTCAGGTGTCATCAGGGTCACCCATGGTGGGCATATTTCAGTAGTTTGAAGATTAAGGCAAACTACGAAACAGGACTGGACATTTGCTTTTGAAGTAGCAGGCCTTTGAAAATCTTATAAACAACAGAGGCGCATGAGTAGTGATAGTTATAGAGAAGATGAAAAAATGTGATTTGATACAGTGTCTGTGGCAATGCGTCCAAGTGTGTCAGGGATGATATGGATGACACGGATACGGCAGGGATCAAATCTGGTGTTCACAGCATAGCTATGAGTCGTGCTTGACTTGACGTAACAACAACAATCCTTGGCAATTGGCTCGTAGTCTGGCACGTTTAACTACCTCACAATGGATAGCTTTAGGGAACATGTTAAGAAGGAAGTTTGGAGGGCTCTCACCAGCATGAAATAATCAGCACCGTGCTATCTACTAGTTGCCTTGGTAAATCATGACTTCACCTTTGGGACTAGTTCTCAGACTTCAGTTTCTCCGTTTCAGCTGATTTCCTCAGAGGAAAAGGTCGGGTAAATTTGTGACACAAGCCTCCTACACTCTAAGACTAGAAATGCTTAGGAAACTAAACATATTGCGTTTAGGCATAAGGAGCCTGTGCTACGACCAGGACAGGACAGTCAATTGGGACAAAGAGGGAGCCATTTCAGCTCTCTAGGGGAAGACCATCCTACAAGGGAGAATGACTGCTGTTGGAGACCACAGCTCATAGGTTAGAGGAAGCACTGGCAGTAGTAGCAGCTGTCTCTCCCGGCCAGTTCTACAATGTGGTGTTAAGAGTTGTTATTGGAAACTAAGCCTAGAGCCAGTTCTTCTAGCCCTTCCAACAATTATACGAGCTACCTAATAAATCTTTCTACCAAAACTAGTTGGTATGGATTTTTTTGAATTAAGGGCACTGACTCAAGTTTAGTTGCCTGCAGTATTGGTTTTAGGACTTTTCCTTGGCTGTGAAGAATGATTTTACTTTGCTTATCTGTTTTATCAGCTTTGTTTACCCCTGCTGGCTATAAAAAAGGGAGCTCTGGTGGCTAAATGGTAAGAAATTGTGCTGCTGATGCAAAAGTTCATGGTGCAAATCCACCAGCTGCTCCTCAGGAGATAGAACTCCTGACCTTCTGGAGGATTCTCAGAGACAATTCATGCCTTGGAAGGAGATGATTCATACTTCTCTCAAGAAGATTCAAACTGAGTGTCTTTGGGATTTCAGTACAGTTTCTTACCACTAGAGTGGTATACTTATATGTGTGTTATTGTTGTTGTTGTATGGTATCAAGTCAGAAGTGACTCATAGCTGATTCTTCAGTGGGTTTTCAGAAGCAGTAAATTGCACAGAAGGAGATAGCCTGTGGTCTTAAGGGTTTATTGTTCAAACTGGCTTTCTTAGCCACTGAATTTGACTTTGCCTTGTGGATGAAAATGATTATGTGAACAGAGAGTGTTAGCCTATCCACACAGGGATTGATAGTCTCCTCATTAAATTGAGTGGATTCAGCAGCAAATTGGGGACTCTCACCACCAGAAAAGAAGAAGCAAACTATTTGCATTCTTTGGAGCCAAAGATCCCTGTGCTAAGCAGGCTGGGGTCTACAGAATCAGCAGACACAACAGAGAATCAGAGACCTGGCCTGAAACAGAACTGACCTTCGTGCTGCTTCGCTGTAGGACCAGAGCTAGGAAACCTTCCTCAAGTTACTTGGAGGACTGAGCCAGGAGAGCCTCAATTGGCAGGACTGAGAGCTTTGTAACACTGGCCTCAAGTTGCAAAGCTGAAGACTGAGGGGCCTGCCCGCAAATTTCAGCAGCTATCTTGATTGAGTGATTGTATTCTGCTGCCAACCTGATGTATATCCTGTTAACTTCTCTAATAAGTCCAATAATTGTAAGCATGATTCTGTGTGGTCTGTGAGCTATTACAATGGATTTTGAAACCAACAGAGTAGTAAGACTTGTGCTGAAATTAGTAGAAAGAGATACAAGAGCATGGAGGACATGTCTGATCTCATGGGAACTGGTTTTATAATTTGGATGTTGTTGATGGGAGCACTTCCATGTTGTGGAGTTTGTAGAGGTCAGATATGACTGTTCCCACACAGCCCTCTGTTTACATAGCTCATCCTTCTCCCTCAGAGAAGTTGGTAGATTTGTACATTCATATACATTTCATAGATCATATATGCATTTCAGATATAGTTGTTGTTGTGTACCATCAAATTGGAACTGGCCCATGACTGATCGCTGAACTTCTGGTGGGTTTTCAGAGGCATTTAATTGCTTGGGAGGAGATTGCCTATCTTTCTCCCATAGAGCTGTGGGTTCAAACCACATACCTTCAAGATTGAGCAAAGCTTCTTTCTACTTGTTGTTGTTAAGTACCATTGAGTCGAGTATGACTCATAGCAATGCTGTTAATAACAGATCTGAACCCTGTTTTATCCTGTGCCATCCTTACACTTCCTGACACATTAGAACCCATTGCAGCAGTCATCATGTCAATTCACCTGGTTGAGCTTCTTCCTCTCCTTTGCAAGCCCTCCTCCCTTCCAAGCATCATGTCCCTCTGCAAAATATAGCCTCTCCTAGCAACATGGTTAAAGTATGTCAGGCAAAGCCTCATCATCCTTGCCTCCAAAGAGTACTCTGGTTACACCCTCTCCAAGATATATTTCTTTGTCCTTTCAGCCATTCATGGGATGTTCAGTGCTATTCTCTAATACTATAGCTCAAAGACATTCGTTCTTCTTCTGTCATTCCCATTCATTCATTTATTCAATTTTCCAGTTCAGCCATAGGGGCTGCTGCTGCATTCCTATTCATCTCCTATTCCAATGAGGAAGTCAGTTGAAAAAGAGAAAAGACCATGGCCCAAATCAAATGCACCTTAGTCCTCAAACTGATATCATTGTTCCTCAATAATTTGAAGAGGTCCTTAACTGCTGACTTTCCCAGTGCAATGTATCTCTTTATTTACTGACTACTGGTAATTAATTGGGTGTTAATTGGTGGATCCAAGTAAGATTCACAAATTTCTTACTACTAGGTACACACACACACACACACACACACACACACACACACTTCAACAAAGCAATGACTACTATAAACAAGATCAAAAAGCAAATGACTTAGGTTGTTTCCAACTCCTTGCTATTGTGAACAAAGCTGCGATAAACATGGGTGTGCATATATCTGCTTGGATGTCACTTATGGTCTCTTTAGGGTATATTCCCAGTAGTGGAATTGCTGGGTCAAATGGTATCTCTATTTGAAACTTTTTGAGAAAGCGCCACACCACTTTCCACAGTGGTTGCACCATTTTACACTCCCATTAACAGTGAATGAATATGGGTTCCAGTCTCTCCACAACTTTGCCAGCATTTGTTGCTAGCTGTTCTGTTAAATTTTGCTACTCTTACTGGGGTGCGATGATATCTCATAGATGTTTTGATTTGCATCTCTCTCAGGGCTAGGGATTTTGAACATTTCTTCATGTGCTTGTTGGCCATCTGAATATCTTTTTTGATGAAGTATCTGTTCATATCCTGTGCCCATTTTTCTATTGGATTATTCACCTTTATCTTGTTGTGGTGCCCAAATATTTTATAAATTCTAGATATAAGTCCCTTATCTGACATGTCATTACTGAACACTTTTTCCCAGTCTGTGGCTTCCCTTTTTACCCTGTTGGAGAAGTTTTTGGATGTGCATAAGTAATTGATTCTTAGATAGAGAAGTAATGGTATATTCACACAATGGAATACTGTGCTGCATTGGAAAAACAAGGAACTCATGCAATTTTATTCAAAATGTGTGACCCTGGAGGACATTATGCTGAGTGGAAGATTTCAGTCACAAAAGGACAAATATTATATGGTGCCACTGTTGTAGAATGAGGTTGACATTGGGGTAGGGGTAGGATTGAGAAAAACTGGATAAAATATGTTTACTGCATTGAAGCCGATGAGGGAGAGAATAGTTTAAAATTAATATATTATAGGGCATTATGATTATCATAAGAGTCCGGGGGGAAGAAAGGGGGGGGAAGCAAATGACAAACTGGGGAAAAATATTTGAAATTAGTCCAGTGTGTTAACTGTCTTTAATATAAAGAATTTCTGTAAATCTGCATGACAAATACCCAACAGGAAAATGGGTCAAGGTTATGGATAGATAGTTTACAGGAAAGAAAGTATTAAGGAAACACTAATAAAATTACTCATAAAATATCAAAAGAGGAAATTATTTAAACTACTCTGAGACTCTCATTCTCATGTCTTAGAATGGTGTAAAAAGAACAAGGGTCACACAAGGAACGCCGTATCTGACCTCCACCAATTTCACAATGGGGAACTATCCCTGTCCACCGGATCAATAACACAATTCCCATGAGGTCAGACATGTCCGCCAAGCGCCCATATCTCTTTCTATGCCTCTCAACACCAATTTTACCGCTTTGGTGTGTCCAAAATCTTATGTGTTATCTCAGACCACACAGAACCATATTGATGAAGTCAAAAGGTTATAATTCCGAATAATAACAGAATACAGTCAAGACAGCTCCCAAAATGTGCACTCAGGCACTTCAGCCTAGGGTCTTGAGGTTTTCCCAAGTTCTCAGTCCTGCCAATATTGGCTTCCCTCCCAATTGCCCAAC
The DNA here is from genome assembly GCF_000299155.1 of Elephantulus edwardii. Lineage (NCBI taxonomy): Eukaryota > Metazoa > Chordata > Mammalia > Macroscelidea > Macroscelididae > Elephantulus > Elephantulus edwardii. The sequence continues at coordinate 10,348,789 of NW_006399759.1, forward strand.
AAAGTTCACTATCCTGCCAACACTGGTTCTCCATCTCTCGCTCAAGGTTTCATCTCTTCTCAAATCAATTCTCCAGTTCGCCTATGGCAGCTGCTGATCCCAAAGCTTGTCCTACATTTCACCATGTTGAGACAGGTCTCTCTTATCTAACTGGGGAGGATTCTTTCCTTTTCTGGTGGGCTAAGCTAGATGGAGCCTGGCTATTAACTATGGGATCCTTGGCTTAACCACTTCTTCCTCCTGCACTGGGTGGATCCAAGCTCCCCTGTGGAGCTATCTCTAGGCTCTGCTCACATCACTACAAGTGCTACCTGTTAAGTCAGCCAGGCTGGGATTCTGCAGGGTGCTGGGAGCCTTACCTGGCATCCACTGAAGCAGGTTGGTCCACTTTAACAGGTTTTTTAAATCACCATGCATGTCTATCAAAACCATCTCTGAAGATCCTTTATTTTCCAATATTAAGTAGTCCACTGGCCCACACTGTTATTGTCATTGAATTACAACCGACTCAGAGCTAACTCTCCAACAGGTCTTCAGAGGCTATACCTTGCACGGGAGGAAATTGACAATCTTTCCGGTGGTGAAGTTGATCCATTAGAGAGGCACCACTACCCCACAATTTTGAGCCAAATGACTTTAAGACACAAAGAACTGGAAATGCTGAACAAGTATCTACTGGCTATGTGGTGCCTGTGCATCTGCCCAGGGGCCTTCGCCACAGAGGATGATGTCTGTCCCTAGTGACAACGCCCCCGTAAGCTGGAGGAAGAGAAGCATGAGGAGTTGCTCACCTAACTTTCCACAGGCTGCCTGGAGAACCTCCTCCAGGAATGGAACTCCATGCCTATCACTTCCTTAATGTACAAAGCAGTTGGATAGTAGACTTTTCACTATTGTGGTTGTAGATGGAAATGTCAGATACCGAATATTCCATAAGTGGTGAGGAATAAGTGTAAATGGCTTCTTCCTCCCTCCCTCCCTTTCTCTTGTTGTCTATCTATCTCTCTTCCTCCCATCCTCCTTCTCATCCTCAATACCACACAGTCCGTAAGTGGTGAGTAATAAGTATAAATTTCTTCTCTTTCTCTTCCTCCCTGACTCTCTTTCTCTTTTTGCTGTCAAGTTGATACCAAATCATAGATGACCCTTCTTTGAGCTGTGCAACCCCTTACAGACTACTCCATCAGATCTCCCCATTATAGTTTTTGTTATTGCTATTAATTGACCTTGGAGTCCACTCTGACTCATAATGTCCCTATGAACAATGGATCTGAAACTTGTCCTGGCTTGTACCATTATCATGACCTCTGTCATGCTCAAGTCCATTGTTGATGTTGCTGTGTCAATCCATCTCACTTAGAGTATTCCTCTCTCTCACTGGCCCTGCACTGTTCCCAGCATGATGTCTTTTTTCCAAGGACTGGTCCCTCCTAACAATATGCTATAACTTTTAGGAAAGACAAATTGGTATAAATTATAAAAGCATACACAATCTTTCAACTATATACAACTTGCCATTTATTCTATACGCAAATTGAGGTACATACAAGTTGTACCATTGTTTGAGAGAGGAAAAAAATTCTTACTTGAAAATAGGAAGTGTAAGAAAACTACACATTCAAGGAAATTAAGAAATCCCTACCATCTTGAATTTTAATATATAAGGAGAAGGGCGTTTCCTGTGATGGCAATCCAATCAGGATAAGAAAGGAGATCCAGGGAGAGAGGTGGAGCTCTGTACATTGCAAGTAGTGCTAGCAGGATCCAAAGTTCTTAAACAGGTGAACACCATGATATATACAACCCTTACCTCTTTGCTTCGAGTACGACTCTGCGGTGTTTCTCTTAAAGATAGACCTTTTGAGACCATGGAATTCGCAGTAGCAGCAGAGTGAGAGATGAATTTTGCATATCTATCATTTTGACACTGTGACAAAGGGTGGAGGAACAACTATGAGTAATAAAACTGCCCTACTGTTGCTGACCTTTGCCTCTGAAGATGAGAAAAGGCTAGTCCAACTCACACAAACATGCATGCAAAACTCTGCCGGACTCATGAAGTTTGAACAATGTTTTGGTCCCTTCTACACAAGAATGCAGCAAATAGTTTTCAGGAAGCAGAACCAATTGCTGTCAAATCAACCCCATAGGTGTAAAAATTGAACTCTACTCCACAGTGTTCACTGGCTGATTTTTTTAAAAAGCAGATTGCCAAGCCTTTCTTCTGTGGTGCTTGGGGGGGTGGGGGGAATGACTCTAACTTCCAGTCTTTCAGCTCCAGCCCAATATGCAAACTGTTTTTGCCAGGGAGTCCCTAAGCATGCAAACCTAATTATTAAACTATATAGCCAACTCCCCAAAATAAAGAAAAATACTATGTACATTATATTTTATTTATGTGTATGGTGTTGCCTGGAGAGGATGCAATTTGAATGTTGTCCCTCAAAAATGTGCACCATGTCGTGCAGGAAGACTGGCTTCACTCAAAAGTGAAAAACAATCAAAAAAAGGAAATGACACACATGTTTACTTGAGGAACATAAGCAAAACAAAGTGAAAATAAGTATTTCCAATTCTAGACAAGAAAATATGTTCCAACGAAGTTATTAAGTTTTTATAGCAGAAAATACCCCCAAACTACTTTGGACCATGTGGCATTAACAAGTCACCTACAAATGTCTCACACATATAAAATCAAACCTTTTCATTCTATGATAGAAAACAGTGGAGCAATCATTTTAAAGAGTATAATCTAAAAATTTAATATTCAGCCCAAAGATCATTTAAATATAAAGTTGTTGTTAGGTCCCATTGAGTCTAGCACAACTCACAGTGACGCTATGGACAACAGATCTGAACCCCATCATATCATGTACTATCTTTATCATCCCCTCCAGTCACTTGAGCCCACGGACGAAATTGCTATGTGAATCCATCTCATTGAGGGTCTTCCTCTCTTTTGTTGACCATCCACCTTTCCAATCATGGTGTTCCTTTCCAAGAAATAGCTCCTCTTAACAACATGCCCAGAGTATGTGAGATGAAGCTTTGTCACTCTTGCCTCTTAGGAGCCCCTGGTTGTACTTTCTCTAAGACATATCTGTTTTTTTAGTAGTCCATGAGTTATTCAGTATTCTTTTTTTTTTTTAAGATATTCAGTATTCTTCTTAACATCCCAACTCAAAGGTATCAATTCTTCTATATATTTATTCATTATCCAGCTTTTAGAAGTATAACAGATGATTGGACAGCTCATGCATGGCTTGAACCAGGCACATTTTAGTCTTTAAACTGACATAATTGCTCTTGAGGACTCTAGAGAGGTCCCTGACACCAGACTTTCTCCTGAACTCTTGGCTGTTAGTACCTTATGGAGCCAAATAAGATTAAATCATCGGCAACTTCAATCTTTTCTCCATCTATCAGTATGTTACCTATTGGCCCAGTGGTAAGGGTTTTTGTTTTCTTGATGTAGAAGTGTAATCCATATTGAAGGTCCTTGATTTCTGCGGCAAGCACTTCAAATCCTCCTCATTTTCAGCAAGTAAAATTGTATCCTATGCGTAATATACAGGTTTTTTATGAGTCTTCCTCCAATCCTGATCACCCAGGCATTTTGTTTTTACTTAATTCACTTTATTTCTGTTACACAAAACCCACTATGTGATGGCCAAAGCTGGAGCCTGGGTCTTCTGCACAGAGACATCTTGTGGTTGCAGCACAGCTTCTTTCCATGAGGACACCAGAGCTCCTTAAGAAGAGGGTAATAGGGGATGACCTTTGTCAATCATGAGAGGATGGAGGATTTGAAGAAGCGTGTTCATTAAATAAGAGAAAATAACATGGAGAACCTATATGCAGAACAGATTATCCGGGAAGTTGGGCTCTAAGAGAAGAATTGTGGCATCAGGATTGGAGGTAGACTCATCAACAATCTGCATTATGCAGATGAGACAACTCTGCTTGCTGAACCTGAGGATCTGAATCACGTGCTGCAGAAGGTCAAGGACTGCAGCCTTCAATATGGATTGAAGTTCAATATCAAGAAAACAAAGATTCTCACTATGGGGCTGATTGGCAGCATTATGATAGATGATGAAGAGATTGAGATTGTTAACAGCTTTAGTTTGCTTGGCTCCATAATCAACACTCTTGCACCAGCATCCAGGAAATTAAAAAGATGTATTGTGTTGGGAAAGTTTATTGTCAAAGACCTCTCCAAAATACTAAAGGACAGCAATGTCAGTCTGGAGACGAAGGTGCGCCTGATCCAGGCCATGGTCTTTGCAATACTTGCTATGCATTAGACAGCTGGAAAATGACTAGAGATGATAGAAAGAGAATTGAAGTCTTTGAGTTTTGCTTCTGGAGAAGAGTATCCCATATACCACAGACTGCTAAGAAAACAAACATGTTCATCCTGGAAAGTGTGAGACCAGACTGCTCCTTGGAGGCAAGGGTTCTGAAGCTTCATCTGACATACTTAGGACATGTTGCAAGGAGGGACCAGTCCTTGGAGAGGGAAGTCAAGCTTGGGAGGGTGGAGGGACAGCGCAGGAGAAGAATATCTTCGATGAGATGGATTGATTCAGTGACAGAGGTAAGGGTTTAAGTGTGTCAGAGACAGTGAGATTTGCACAGGATAGAGCAGAGGTATGAGTCCCAGGTGACATGACGGCACATAACAACAACACAACAATAACATGGAAAACAAGAAGGCAACAGTTCTTTTTCCTTAAGACTGAACAGTAACCCACAGTGTCCCTTTTCAGCAGGAAGTAGCTAAGAGAATACGCCATCCCCTTTTCCTTATGAATCAGGGTGAAGTCTCTCTCAGGGAGGAGTGATAGGGAATGGCAAGGGACACACTGACAAAGGAGATTAATCAGAACTGGCTTTGACAAGCACTGTGGCAATTGGACAATTAAAACAGACATTGTCGGGGGGAAAGAAGAACGAACTGGGGATGAGGGTGGAGAAAACAGTGCAACAATGAATGAATAAAAACCCCAAATCTCTGTAAGTGTTCATTAAAACTAATAAAATTTAATTAAAAAAAAAAGACTGAACAGTAGCTTAGATGAAACCTTGTCAGAATTAATCACCAAAACAGGAAGATCATGACTCTTCATTGAGGGAATACAGAGCAAAAAGCCTGGGCTAAATTGGAAGAGGCCAGCCTGCAGGGGTCACTGGGTCAGCAGGAACCATGGTGAAGCTAAAAAGTTCAGGAGATACTTTCAGGCTCCATTGTGCAGAAGAGACCAGATCATAAGTCATAAGCCCATACATTTCAGCTGTTTAAACTAATGAGGCCAAGAGAACCAAGGATGTCTTGGTGCCAAGAACCCTGAAGATAAGATGGCACTTAGCACATTTAAAGTACTAGGCTAGGGAGCATTTTCCCTCAACACTTCAGGAGATAAATAGCTCTTCACCAATATAAATCTAGATTCATTTTAAGAATAGCATGAAGAGACTGAATGTTTTTATTCAATATTAATAAGTCCAAATATATACTGAGTGTGTGCTAGGAACACATACTCACAAACTCTTTGCACTTAATAAGTAATGGGAATCTTAGAACATGTGATTGTGCTTATGCAAAACCTATAGTTGGACTAGGAAGGAGTCATCAGAACAGAGCAAGGAAATATTGCATAGTTCAAAATCAGGAAAGGCGTACATCAGGAATGCATCCTATTTCCATATCTTTTCAATCTATATACAGAACAGATCATCCAGGAAGCTGGGTTCTATGAGGATGATTGTGGCATCAGGATTGGAGGAAGAGTCATCAACAATATGTATTATGCAGATGACATAACCTTGCTTGCCAAAACTGAGAAGGACCTGAAGCACTTGCTGTAGAAGGTCAAGGACTGCAGCCTTCAGTATGGATTGAAGCTCAACATCCAGAAAACAAAGATTCTCACCCCTGGGCCAATTGGCAGCATGATGATAGATGGTGAAGAGATTGAGATTGTTAATTGCTCCAGCTTGCTTGTCTCCCCAATCAACATTCTTGATACCTGCAGCCAGGAAATCAAAAGATGAATTGCACTGTTAAAATCTGCTGCCGGGGACCTCTCCAGTGTACTGAAGAGCAACGATGCCAGTCTAGAGACCAAGGTACACCTGATATAGGCCATGGTCTTTGTGATTATTTGCTATGCATCAGAGAGCTGAACAATGAATAAGAATGATAGAAGAAGAATGGATACCTTTCATTTGTGGTGTTAGCGAAGAGTACTGAATACACCAGAGACTGCTGGGAGAACAAACAAGTTCATCCATAGAATGCGTTTCACCCATAGAATGGGTGAAATCAGGCTGCTCCTTGGAGGCAAGGATTGTGAAGCTCTGTTTGACATACTTTGGGCATGTTGAGAGGAGGGACCAGTCCTTGGAGAGGGATGTCATGCTTGGGAAGATGGTGGGACAGCGCAAGAGAGGAAGACCCTTGAAGAGATGGATTGACTTTGTGACTGGGGTAATGGGGGTAGGTGTGTCAGAGACAGTGTAATTGGCTCAGGATAAAGCAGGGTTCCAAGCTGTTGTACATAGGGTCGCTCTGAGTCATAAATGACTCGATAGCATATAACAACAATAATCCTCAACTATAAAAGGTAGAAGGATCCCTAGTGGTATGATGGTTAAGTATTCAGCTGCTAACCAAAAGATGGTGGTTCAAACACATCAGTTACTCCCAACGAGAAAGATGAGGTGATTTGCCTCCATAAAGTTTTCAGCCTTGGAAACTCAATGGAGCAGTTCTACTCCGGCTTACAGGATAGCTATGAACTAGAATTTACTTAATGGGCTTTGTCTTCTGTTTGTTTTGTTAGAATTTTATTTCCATAAAAGATAAATGTTATTAGTCTCTTCACTTTAAGATTTCTTTTTAAATTGTGCAGCAATGCAAGAATTTCTTTTCAAAGAGAAAAGCAAACTGGTGGGGTGTGCAGAGAGGAAAATGTGCAACAATGAATGAGTGGAAATCCAAGTTCTCGTTAAACTTTCATTAAAATCTCAATTAAAAATAAAAATATATACCTAAAAAACAAAACAAAAAAAATTCTTTTTCATTGGGAGGTTAGTTATGAGGAACTCAAAAGCTGAGCAGGATAAGCGGGGGTGGGGGTGGTGAAAGCAGAGAGTAAAGAAAATTTGAGTATAAGCAACTTCTGACCATTTGCCATTTCCGCACCTATGCTTTGAGGGAGAGATGGATTAAATGAGCTGCATTTAGATGATGAAGTTTGAGAATGCTTTCAATTAGGTGTAATGCTAAAGGTGCGCAAGTTCTAGAGGAGGCAGAAGAAAGGATTGTCCTCAGGACAGGTCTGTCTTCCACACTGAGGTAAAGTAGAATCTGGCAGAATCAGAGTCTACAATCTCTAGAAACCTTCTGGCAGCTGAGAGAGCGTCTTCTCGGGTGTCAGGAGGGTCCTGCACCACCACTGCAGAGGAGGGAAAGGAATAACAGAAAGGGGAGTTTATCAGTCCCTGGGCTCCTCAGGGAGTGACAGCAGGATCTTACCTCAACCAGACGGGGAAGGGTGGCTTTAGGCAGTTGAGAATTGGGGGGGGGGGGGGGCGTTGTATGTTGTTGGATTCAAATGGAAAATGGCCTTAGACCTTTGCCACCAGTAGGAAAGTTGAGGGGAGAGAAGGATAAGAAAGGGAGAAATTTGGCCTATTACAATCCACACCAATAATGAGTCCAGGCAGACTCCTGCTCTGCTCGTATAGCAATAAGGCTGTAAAGAGTCGCTCGCTCCCTCCCTCGTAGAGGGCAGCGAAACTCTGTCTTGATTCCAGCTACCATTTAGCTGTTAAGAAGCTCAGAGAGTGGGCTTGCTCTCTGTCTTAGCCAGTTGTGGAGGGGTGGTTTCTGCCTGTGACTGGATATTCTTCCCAGTCTGGGAATCGTATGTTAGATAGAAAAAAAAGAGTTGAGAGCAAGAGAGAGAAAAAAGAACTATTAACTTGACTTTAAACATGAAGAAACTGAAAAACAAAAGAAAAAGAAGCCCCCCAAAGTTCCAGTATTTTAAATAAACAAATATGAGGCAACTGAGGAACACACAGGTTGAATAACAAGCTTCAGGTCACGTATCAAGTAAGAAGTTAGCTAAAATACCAATAAAGGAATGTGGATCTAGAGCCCATGATCTATCACTACATAAACAGATTGTTTAAATCAATCAATCATATAAACCTGAGGCCTTTAAACCTTAAACCAAGAATAACCCGTGAAATCTTCTGAAAACCAAATGATGGTTCCACTTAACTAGTAAAAAATAGCAGCCTTGAGTAATGTGCTCTTTTATTTTATTTTTTAATACTTTTTTATACTGGTTTTATTGTTTTCACACCAAATCTTTCCCATTTCCTTTCTCATATCCCTCCCTCCACCCATCAAACTGTGCAACCCTATGATTAACCCCACACCCTTCTGCCCATCCTCACCCCTTTGCTCCTCCTTTCCCAATCCTCATACATGTTCTACAATAAGGGTCTTATACAGTATTTGTCCTTATAGGACTGAGTTAATTCACTTAGCATAATGCTCTCCAGTCCCTCCCAAGTTAGGTAGTGATTTAGAAAATCATTGCTCCTGTATGCTGCATAGTATTCCATCATGTGAATGTGCCATAAGTTCTCAATCCTTTTGATTATGTTTGGACATTTGGGCTGTTTCCATTTTCTTGCAATGTTCTAATGCTGCTATAAAGTTTAGTGTACAAGTCTCCATTTGTGGCTCAGTTCTCATTTTCTCAGGGTATATTCCAAGCTGTGGAATAGCTGGGTCATATGAAATTTCTATGTTCAGCTTTTTGAGGAAACGCCAAACTGCCTTCCAGAGTGGTTGTACCATTTTACAGTGCCAGCAACAGTGCAGGAGAGTTCCTATCGCACCACATCCTCTCCAACATTTATTACTTGCTGTCCTGTTAAATTTTGCAACTGCTACTGGGGTGAGATGGTATCTCGTTGTGGTTTTGATTTGCATCTTTCTTAGTGCCAGTGATTTTGAACATTTTTTTTCATGTGTCTGTTGGCCATTCAAATATCTTCCTTCATGAAAAGTCTTTCCTTGTCTTTTGCCCATTTTGTAAGTGTGTGATCTGTCTTTTTCTTCTGGAGGACCTGTAGGATTCTGTAAATTTTTTATATGAGACCCTTGTCTGAAATGGTATTGCCAAATATTTTTCCCAGTCAGCAGGTTTTCTTTTCACCTTGTTAGAAAAACTTTTTTATGCACGTAGAGATTTAATCTTTAGAAGGTCCCACATAGATTTTATCATGTCCAGATTATGCATTTCTGGCTGTATTTGGCAGTCTCTTTGTAATATAGACTACACCGTCTAAGCTTGATCTCAGTTTGTCTCTGATGAACTTTATGGTTTTGGGCTTTACTTCCAGGTCTTGGATCCACTGTGAGTTGATTTTTGAGCATAGTGTGAGATGTGGATCCTGTTTCATCTTTCTGCAAGTAACAGTCCAGTTTTGCCAGCACCATTTGCTGAAAAGGTTGTCATTTCCTCATTTGATAGGTTTTGTTTCTTTGTCAAATATCAGTTTAATTATAGATAGCTGTGTCCATTTTGGGGTTCTCAATTCTGTTCCATTGGTCTATGTGCCTGTCATTGTACCAGTACCACGCTGTTTTGTTTATTACCACTGTGTAGTAGTTTTGAGGTCAGGGAGTGCTATGCCTCCCACTTCATTTTTGTTTTTCAGAAGTACTTTGCTTATTTGGGATCTCTTTCCTCTGCAAATAAACTTGACAATTTCCCTTTTGATCTCCTTGAAAAAGGAATTTGGTATCTGTATTGGGATTGCAGTGAACATGTAGATTATTTTTGATAGGATTGTTATTTTCACAGCATTGAGTCTTCCTATCCATGACAAGAACAGATTTTTACATTTCTTTAGGTCTCTTATTGTATCTCACAGAAACGTTCCGTAGTTTTCTTTGTACAGGTCTTTTGTGTCTCTAATTAGGTTCACTCCCAAGTATCTCAATTTGTGGTTGGCTATTGTAAATGGTATTAATTTCTTGGTTTTCTTCTCCATGTTCTCTTTGTTACTGTAAAGGAATGCCACTGGGTTTTGGATATTGATCTTATATCATGCCACTCTGCTGAACTGGTCTACTAGCTCTAACTGGTTTTTGTTGTTGTTTGGGTTTTTTTGTCTTTGGGGTTTTCTGTGTACACTGTCATATCATCTGCATATAGGGATAGTTTAGCCATCTTTTTACAGATCTGGATGCCTTTTATTTCCTTCTCTTGTCACATTGCCCTAGCAAGCATTTCCTATACAATAATGAATAGAAGTGGTGACAATGGGCATCCTTGTCTACCCAGTTCATAAGGAAAATGTTTTTAGTCTTTGATATTGGCTCTTGGTTTTGTATATATATTTTTCACTAGGTTGAGGAAATTGCCTTCTATTCTAATTTTGCTGAGTGTCTTTATGAGAAAGGGGTGTTGGATTTTGTCAAATGCCTTCTCTGCACCAATTACTAAGATCATATGATTCTTATTATTTGCTTTGCTAATATGGTGAATTATGTTGATTATTTTTCTTATGTGGAAACATCCTTACAAACCTGTTATGAATCCTATTTGGTCATGATGAATTTATTTTCATGTGCTTTGGATTCTATTAACTTGGATTTGTTAAAGACTTTAGTATCTATATTTATGAGAGATGCTGGTCTATAGTTTTCTTTCTTGGTAATATCTCTGCCTGGCTTTGGCATTAGGGTTATGTTTACTTCATAGAATGAGTCCGAGTGTATTCCAACTTTTTCTGTGTTTTTAAATAATTTAAGTAGAACTGATGATAGATCCTCTCTGAATGTTTGATAGAATTCAGCTTTGAAGCTTATCTGGTCCAGGACTTTTCTTATGGGAAAGTATAATAATAATAATAATAATTATTATTATTATTATTATTATAGTTTATTTACAAAATTATAATACATTGTTTTGGGAAAGTCTTTTTATGACCTGTTCAATTTTTTCTTTTGTGTTGGGTCTATTCAAATATTCTATATCTGTCCTTGTCAATCTGGATAGGGCATGAGTTTCAAGGAATTTTTCTATTTCCTCTAGGTTTTTTAATTTTTCTGAGTATAGCTTTTCATAGAATTCCAATATTATTGATTTAATTTCATCTGGTTCTGTTGTGAGGTCACCTCTCATTTCTCAATTGAGTTATCTGTGTCTTCTCTTTTTTTCCCTTTTGTTAAATTTGCAAGTAGTTTGTCGATTTTATTGACCCTTTCAAAAAGCCAGCTTCTGTTCCTATTGATGGCTTCAATTATTTTTCTCTTTTTGATCTCATGGATTTCAGCTCTTGCCCTTATCTTTTCTTCTAGAGGTTGTAGGATTAGATTGTTGTTATTTTTCTGCGCTCTTTTAAAATCTGTCAGCACAGGATAAAAGTGAAAGATTAGGTAATACCTTTAGGGGACAGTTCATTTCTGTTAATGAGGAAAGAAAAATTCAGAGAAGGAAGATTAGAACGACCACACAACTCAAAAAATGTAATCAATGTCATCAAATTGTATGTGTTATGTTGGTTTATGTTTTATAGTTATTCTCAACAGTAACAATGAAATTTTTACAAACATGCCTTTTTTTTTTAATTAAGGGAAAGGCACTGCACAGAAAGGGCTTGGTTAGACAGTCATTAATTGATTACAATGTCTTGTTGTTGGTAGGTGGCATCAAGTATGACCCATAGTGACCCTATGGACAACAGATCTGAGCCCTATCCTATCCTGTTCCATCCTCACACATCCTGCCCATTGCAGCAGTCACTGTGTCAATCCACCTGGTTGAGGGTTTTCTCCCTCACTGATTCTCAGCTTTTCTAAGCAAGGTGTCTTTCTCCAAAGAATAACCTCTCCTAGCAACATACCTAAAGTATGTGAGGCAAATCTTTGCCATCTTTACCTCCAAGGAGCATACCGGCTGCACTTTCCCTAAGACTTACCTATTTGTTCTTTTGGCCACCCACAGGATGCTCTATTGAACTCTTCTCCAATACCATAGTTCAAAGGCATCAATTCTTCTTCTGTCATCCTTATTCATCATCCAGCTCTCAGATTCAGAGCAAATGTTTGAAAAGATCATAGTTTGAATCACACACACCTTGATCTTCAAACTGATACATTTACTCCTCAGTAATTTGGAGAGGTCCCTAAGTACAGACTTTTCCAGTGTGATACATCTCCTGATTTCCGAACTGCTGGCACCGAATGTGTTACTTGTGGATCCAAGTAAGATGAAATTGTTGACAGTTTCAATATTTTCACCATCTGTCAAGATGTTTCCTATTAGTCCAGTGCTAAAATTTTTTTCCTCTGGACATTGAGATGCAATCCATATTGAAGGCTATACTCTTTGATCTTCTGCATCAAATGCTTCAAGTCCTTTTCACCTTCAGCAAGCAAGATTATGTCATCAATGGCAATTGATGTTATTTTAAAAAGTCTGTAAATGCATGATTTTGAAAAGTTAAATCAAAGAATAAATTCATTTTTAACAATTTTTTAAAACTTTATTAGGTACAGAAAGGGTAAACTGTGTTACATTTGTTGTTTTTGTTATGAGCCATTGAATTGACTGACTTATAGTGCTCCTATGATTAGTGGGATCGGACCCTTGTCCTATCCGATGCTTCCCTAACATCTCTGCTACACTGAGGCTATTGTTACAGTCATTAACATTACTGTGTCACTTAATGCAGTCTTACAAAGAAAGAGGCCTTTCTGATTGTGCTCATATTAAATGAGGCTCAAGATGTGTTAAATGAAGCAAATAAAGTGCAGAAAATTGTACTACATGATATCTTTATAAACAAGAGGTTTCATAAATATATACTTGAATTTGCACAAATGCCTCTGGAACCATCTATCAAAATTTATGATAGCTGTTACCTTTGGAAGGAAACCAGGAATTCAGATAAAAGGGGCTGAGAGGGAATCTACTTTTCTTGCTATTTCCATATTGTATCTTTTGAACAATTACATACTTCTATTATGTACATGTAATATCTAACCAGAACTATTTAATTGAAACTTACAGATATAAAAAAAAAAAAGCTAAGGTCAGAAACTGCTAAACACAGCTATCTCACCAATCTGAGTGAGATTACATGGTAAGGTTTACAAAGTTACTTTGGAGATAAGGCTACAGCTAAAAGTCAGCTCTTTTTTAAAAAAAAAAGAGATACAAAACAAACCCAAGATATTTAATTAGACTTTCAGAGACACACCAAGTTAAATAGATTTCAGATTCCAGTGTGAAGTGTGAGGCTACCGTGTGGAAATTTCAAAGTAGGTGCCAAGAACAGGTTTGGCAACTGACCCACATTAAGGCCCTGAAGTGTTGAAAGAGGAGGAGAAGAGGGCGGGTTCTGTGAAGAGAAATTCTCCGGAGTGTGTTGAACTATGAACTCTCTCCCTAAAAAGACACTGGGCAATGCCTCTACATGGGCTTCTTGAAGTAATGGGGCACCAGATCAAGAGCTAAAGAGGTGAGGGAAGCAGAGAAGAGAACTGTGCTGAGGAGGTAGATGCTGCCTCTCTCACTGGCCGGCCCCCAGCTCATAAAGTCACATGAATCATGGGCCTGGTATGGACTCTGCAGCGGCATGTTGTCCAGGGTCCATTTTACATAGGTCCACTAGAGAGGTCTGAGAGGTCATAAGAAAAAAAGAATTCTGTCAAGAACAGACACCAAGGGAAAAGGAGCAGCCAATCAGAAGGAAAATGCTTCTCAAGTCAAAGGATTCCTCCATTGAAAAGGGTGTTATAGATTAGATTTTGTTCCCCAAAAGATATAACTTCTAACCTGTGGTTATAATCTCATCTGGGAATGAGTTTTCTTTATTACATTAAGTGGTCATATCAATGTAAGGTGGTTTTTAAGTTATCACCTTTGAGCTATAAAAAAAAGTAGATTATGACAGTGGAGCAAGTAGTGTTGAGGAAGAGAAGTGCCACTCCACATTATAATTATTGCTAAAGAGCCAAGGAACAATTCCTTCCCACATCAAGCTGAGAGAGAAAGAGTTTTTCCTAGAGTCAGAGTTCTAAATTCCTACTGCTAGCCTAAATAAGGAGCACTGATGGCTTAAAGGTAAGGAGTTGCGCTGCCAACCCAAAGGTATGTAGTTTGAATTCACCAGCTGCTCCATGGGAGATATAGGGGTAATCTTCATCTCCTCCTCCACTCAATTTACTGCCTCTAAAAGCCTGTCGGTCAGTCAGCTATGAGTCAGTTTCCAACTGAATAGTACATTACAACAAGCCTTCTAAATAGTGAGAAAATAAATGTCTGTTAAGATTGCTGTATTCCTATTAAAGATGGCAATCTCCCATGTGATTCACTGCCTATGAAAACCTACAGTAGGGTCAACTAGGAGTCAGTTCAACACATAGTCAGTTTCAACTCAGGTTGTTGAATTTGTTATTCAAAGACAACAATTTCTATTATAGTAGCACCAGGTTAATAAGGCATAGAAGATGATGTTGGAAGAGAAGGGTGAATGAGAAATGGAGAGAATTGCCCCGAAGAGCCTGTTTCACATCTTTACTGGGCCCAGAGAGAGCAAAGCTGTCCCAGTACCAGTTGAATAGGGTCTCTCACAGACCTTATCCTTCTTACCATGTCCCTCTGTGCTGTCTCCGGCAGGGTCCCTAGCAGATAGCACCCCACTAGAGGGAGGGGAAGGGACAAGAAACAGTGAGAAAAGAGAATGAGGTTTCTCTGGCCTTTCCTGGACCATGCCTTCCCACCTGCAGTAAGCCCAGTGAACAGAAGATAGAAGCATTAATTACTTAGAAGATTCCAAAAGGCAGTGC
>NW_006399759.1:10363810-10367724 GCF_000299155.1 Elephantulus edwardii
CAGAAATTTTTTATTTCCATTCATTCATTTCTGCACTTTTCTCTCCACCCACCCCCACCGCACCCCCAGTTCGCTCTTCTCTTTGAAAAATAAAATAAAAACTCCTTTATTGGTATACAATCCCTCCCCTGTCCCCCCCACTCCCACCCCGAGTATACTCCACTCTGCAACCTTCATTCCGGACTCTTATGATAATCATAATGCCCTATTATATATTGCTTTTAAATTGTTCTCTCCCTCATCCGTTTCAATGTAGTATACATAATTCATCCAGTTTTTCTCATTCTTACCCCAAATCTGATGTCAGTCCCATTCTATAGCAGTGACACTATGCTGTGTTTGTCCTTTTGTGACTGAGATACCTCAGTCAGCATAATGTCCTCGAGGGTCACCCATTTTGAATAATATTGCATGAGTTCCTTGTTTTTCAATGCAGTGTAGCATTCCATTGTGTGAATATACCACAGCTTCTCTATCCATTCGTTTGTTGATGGGCACTTGGGTTGTTTCCAACTCCTTACTATTGTGAACAAAGCCGCTATAAACATGGGTGTGCATATATCTGCTTGGATGTTGGTTAAGGTCCTTTTAGGGTATATTCCCAGTAGTGGAATTGATGTTCAGCATTTCTTAAGCTCAAGGAACTGAAGAACAAATTCAAACCTTGAGTTGCTATAATCAAGGATGCTTTAGGCAGAAGATTAAATGATCCAGGAAGTAATAAAAGAAGATGTAAAGAGTACACAGAATCACTGTATTGTCAGGAATTGGCAGACATAAAGAATTTAATGAAAGGACATATGAGCAAGCACCTTTGGTGATGAAAAAAGTTCAAGCTGCTTTGAAGGAAATAGCAAAAAATAAGGCCCCAGGAATAGATGATATACCAAATTAAATATTTCAGCTAATGGATGCTGCCCTGGATGTGGAGAACAACCACTTGGCCAACTGACTGGAAGAAATCTATATTTATTCCCATTCCAAAGACGGGTAACCCAACAGAGTGTGGAAACTATAGAAAAATATTGATTTCACATGCAAACAAGAGTCTGCTGAAGATTATCCAAAAACAACTGGAACAGCACATCGGCAGAGAACTGGCAGAAGTCCAGGCTGGGCTTAAAAGGGGTCATGGAACTAGGGATATTGTAGCTAATGTTAGATGGATCTTGGATGAAAGCAGGGAATACCAGAAGGATGCCTATCTGTGTTTCATTGATTATGCAAATGCACTTGACTGTGGATCATAACAAACTGTGGCTGACTCTGAGAAGAATGGGAATCCCAGCACACTTGATCATGCTAATGCAAAACCTATACTTGGACCAAGAGGCAGTCGTCAGAGCAGAGCAAGGAAAAACTACATGGTTCAAAATTGGGAAAGGTGTATGCCAGGGATGTGTCCTATCTCCATACCTTTTCGACCTATATGCAGAACAGATTATCTGGAAGGCTGGGCTCTATGAGGAGAAGTGTGGTGTCAGGACTGGTGGGAGATCTATCAATAATCTGCGTTATGCAGATGACACAACCCTGCTTGCTGAAACCAAGAAGGATCTGAAGCGCTTGCTGCACAGGGTCAAAAACTGCAGTCTTCAATATGAACTGAGGCTCAATATCAAGAAGACAAAGATTCTCACCACTGGACCAATTGGCAGCATCAGGATGGATGGTGAAGAGACTGAAATTGTTAACAACTTCAGTCTGCTTGGCTCCACAGTCAACACTCTTAGCACTAGCAGCCAGGAAATTAAAAAACGTATTGTGAAGGGAAAGTCTGCTGTTAGGGACCTCTCCAGGGTACTGAAGAGGAATGGTGTCACTCTGGAGACTAAGGTGCATCTGATACAGGCCATGGTCTTTGCAACCACTTGTTATGCATCAGAGAGTTAGACAATGACTGGGGAGTATAGAAGGAAAATGGATGCCTTTGAGCTGTGGTGCTGGAGAATAGTATTGAATGTACCCTGGACTGCTAAGAAAACAAACAGATTCATCCCGGAAAGGGTTAAACAGGGCTGCTCCTTGGAGGCAAGGATTCTGAGGCTTCCTCTGACATACTTTGGACATGTTGTAAGGAAAGACAGGTCCTTGGAGAAGGACATCATGCTTGGGAGGGTGGAGGGACAGCGCAGGAGGGGAAGACCCTCTATGAGGTAGATTGATTCAGTGACTGGGGTGATTGGGATGGGTGTGTCAGAGGCAGTGCGATTGGCACAGGATAGAGCAGGGTTTAGGGCTGTTGTACATTGGGTCGCTGTGAGTCGCAAACGACTCAACGACACATAACAAGTAGATGTAATTACTAACAAGTGGAGATTGTTTTGACTTAACACAAGGATTTTTTTTTATAACTTAGGAGTGACCAAGGCTGTGATAGAAGTTACATCTAGACAGCAAAATAGGGTTTCTTTTGGTGAACTTTTAAAAGTTGAGTAAGATATAAAGTCACACTATCTTTATATGTTTGTAAAGAGGGTTCTGGAGTAGCAAAAACCATTCAAATCCAGCTATTAAACAAAAGTTAACTGTTCAAATCAATCTAATGATTTACTTGTGTAAGATCACAGTCATTGAAAACCCTGTAGAGTACAACTCATTTTGAGTCTGAATTTTATGTTTCTGATTTCTTAGTATAAGTTTAACTTCTTACACTGTTACACAAAACATCATTTAATAAGAACAACAAATTCAAGTATCTGAATGTAATAAAAGGATATTTTAAAATCCACAAGAACTAAAATTTGACCTTGAGTCTAGCCCACTCGAATTTCCAACCCGTCTCAGGAACAAGTTTGAGGCCTCGAACACTGATGAACGAAGACCAGATGAACTATGGGAGGACATCAAGAATATCATGCAGGAAGAACACAAAAAGACATTACAAAGACAGAGGAGGAAGAAAACATCAAGACGCATGTCATATGAGACTCTGAATATTGCACTAGAGTACTGAAAAGCCAAAGCAAAGGAAAGAAATCAAGAAATTAAGAAGCTGAGTAGAAGATTTTAAAGGGCAGCACAGGAAGACAAAGTATTAAGATGAAATGTGCGAAGGGCCGGAGTCAGAAAATCAAAAGGGCTGAACTTGCTCAACATTTTTTAAGCTGAAGGAATGGAAGAACAAATTCAAGCCTCAAGTTGCAATACTTAAGGATGCTTTGGGCAGAATAGTAAATGATCCAGGAAGAATTAAAAGAAGATGTAAAGAATATACAGAGTCATTGTACCAAAAGGACTTGGTAGACACAGAAGAATTTCATGAAACAATGTAGAAGCAAGAGCCTAAGATAATCAAGAAAGACGTTCAAGTTGCTCTGAAAGAACTGGCAAAAAACAAGGTCCCAGGAATTGACAGCATGCCAGTTGATATATTCCAACAAACAGACGCTGCCCTGGATGTGCTCACCGAGTTGTGCCAAGAAATCTGGAGGACAATCACCTGGCCAACTGACTCAAAGAGATCCATATTTGTTCCCATTCCAAAGAAAGGTGACCTGACAGAGTGCAGAAATTATCAAACAATATCATCAATATCACCTGCAACAAGATTGTGCTGAAAATTATAAAAAATCTACTAAAACAGCACATCAACAGAGAACTGCCAGAAGTGCAAGCTGGTGGTACTAGAGATATTGTAGCTAATGTTAGATGGATCTTGGCTGAAAGTAGAAGAGTACCAGAGGACTGTCTATCTGTGTTTCATTAACTACTCAAAGGCATTTGACTATATGGATCACACCAAGCTGTGGCTAACCCTGAGAGAAGAAGAATGGGAATCCCAGAACACTTGATTGTGCTTATGTGAAACCTATACATGGACCAGGAGGCAGTCAGAACAGAACAAAGAAACACTGCTTGGTTCAAAATCAGGAAGGATGTAAGCCAGTATGTGTCCTATCTCCATACCTTTT
>NW_006399759.1:10368490-10370556 GCF_000299155.1 Elephantulus edwardii
CTTGATGAGATGGGTTGATTCAGTGACTGTGGTAATGGAGGTTGGTGTGTTAGAGACAATAAGATTGGCACAGAATAGAGCAGGGTTTAGGGCTGTTGTACATAGGGTCATTATGAGTTGCAAGTGATTCAACTGTACATAACAACAACAAGTATCATTAACAATTAAAGAGGTCTAGTAACATACATTGAGTGCAGGGATTGATTGTTGTATGTGCAGAAATCCAAAAAAATAATTTTTGTTGGAATATATAAGCATGCATCTGGTAGTTGTTGTTAGGTGCTGTTGAGTTGGTACCAACCCATAGCTACCCTTATATAAAGCAGACCTAAACACTGCTAAGTCTTGTTGCATCTTCACAATCATTGCTTTGTTTAAGCCCACTGTTGCAGCAACTATGTCAAGCCATCAAACTCAAGATCCTCTCACTTCACCAAGTATAATGTCCTTCTCTAGAGACCATTCCCTCCTGGTAATGCATTCAAGGTACATAAACTGTCAACATTCTCGCTTCTAAAGAGCATTTTTGTATACTTCTTCCAAGACAGGCTTGTTCATTATTTTATCAGTCCGTGGTAATATTCTTCACCAACATTGTAATCTCAAGACATAAATGCATTTTCTGTCTTCCTTAAGCATTGCCCAGCTTTCTAATGCATATGTTTGTAGTTGTTAGGTGCCATCAAGTAGAGTACAACTCATAGTAACTTTAAGAACAACAGATCTGAACTCTGTCCTATTCTGTGCCATCCTCACAATTTCAAGCTCAGTTCAATAACTGTGTCAATCTGCCTGCTTGAGGGTCTTCATCTCTTTTGTCATCTCTCCACCTTTCCAAGCATGATGCCCCTCTTCAAGGAATAACCTCTCCTAGCAAGATGCCCAAAGTATGTAAGATGAAACTTTATCATCTTTGCCTCCATGAAGTACTCTGGCTACACCTTCTCCAAGATATATCTGTTTTTTTCTTATGACAGTATCATGGGATATTCAGTACTCTTTCCGACACCACAATTCAGAGAAATCAATTCTTCTTCTGTCATCCTCATTCATTGTCTAGCTCTTAGATTCTTTGCAAGTACCTGAAAAGATCATGTTTGAATAAGGCATACCTTTATCTTCAAACTGACATCCTTGCACCTCAATAATTTGGAGAGGTCCCTGACCCTTCTAGGCTTCCCCATTGCAATGTCTCCTGGTCTTCCAAGTGCTGGTACCAAGCATATTGATTATGGATCCGAGTAAGATGAACTCATTGACAGTCTGAATCTTTTCTCTCCAACTATCATAATGTTGCCTACTGGCCCAGTGGTGAGGTTTTTGTTTCTTGACATTGAGATGCAAACATTATTTAAGTTTCCAGTGTTTAACCTTCTGCAGGAAGTGCATAACAAAGGTTATTGATGGGTATTTCTTTAATCCTAGTGCCCCATTCTTCATAGAGTCTAGCTTCTTGAAGAATATGCCCAGTATACTGATTAAATAGGCATGGAGGAAGAATACACACCTGATGCACACCTTTGCTAATTTTAAAACATGCAGTGTTCCCTTGCTTTGTTTGCTCTGTTGCCTGTTGGTCTAGATATAGGTTTCACACAAGCACAATTAAAGGTTTTGAAATTCCCATTCTTCTCAATGTTAGCCATACCTAGTTATGATCCACACAGTCAAATGCTTTTGCATAGTCAATAATAAAACACAAATAGGCATTCTTCTGGTATTCTTTACTTTCAGCCAAGCTCTATGTGACACCAGCAAAGAAATCCCTTGCTTCACAGCCTCTTCTGAATCCAGTTTGAGCTTTTGGCCATTCCCTATCTATGTACAGTTCTAGCAGTTCTTAAATAAACCTCAGCAGTATTTTGTATGGGATACTGATATTTTTCAATAGTTTCCACATTGTGCTGGATCATCTGTTTTGGGGATGGGTTGTTGTTAAGTGTTGTCGAGTCCCAGGCAACTCACAGCGACCCTATGAAGGAGAGTCCTTGTCGCGTGGTGCCTTTCATCCACTCTCCAGGTCCATAGGGTTTCCAGAGGCAAGCTATTACAGAAGTGGATGCCAC
>NW_006399759.1:10371351-10375617 GCF_000299155.1 Elephantulus edwardii
GTCTGAATTTGGGTTTTGGTTCTTTCAGCTTGAGAAATGCTGAGCAAATTCTTCCCTTTTTATTCTCCAATTCTATGTCTCTGCACATTCTATCATAGTAGTTTGATTTGTCTTCCCAAGCTGCCATTTGAGATTTTCTGTTCAACTCTTTTACTTCAGCATCGCTCCCCGGTGTTTTGGCTTCTTGGTGCTCTAGTTCAATTTTTAAGGTCTCTTATCACATCCATTTTGGTTTTTTCCTTTTTTTCCTGTCTATTTAATGACCTTTTGCTCTCTTCATGGGTTGTACCCTTAACATCATCCCACAATTTATCTGGTGTTCAATGTTTCAAAGGTACTTAAGATGATTTTTAAATTAGAGTGGGATAGACTCAAAATCATATTTTGGTTCTCATAGATTTGTTTTCATTTTCTTCAGCTTCGTTTTGAACTTGCTAGTCTTGGTTCAGACTCACTTCAATCTTCAATGTGATAGCTTTTACTTTTAACACTTTAAAGAGCTCCTTTGCAGCAGATTTACCCAGTGCAATATGTTGTTTGATTTATTGATTGCTTCTTCCATGGATATTTATTCTTGATCTAAGTAAAGTTAAATCCTTGGAAATATCAAACTTTTCTCCATTCTTCATGCCATTACTTTTTGGTTCATTTGTGAGAATTTTTTTTTTCTTTTTGGAGATTTGTAGTGTGGAAAATTCAGTGTTCAAAATGGCTTTCCTATTTTGATTTTTCCTAAATTTGACTTTGCCATGTGGATGGATGGCAATATGTAAATAGGACATGTTAGCCTATCCACAAAAGGATTGACTCGTCTCACCAATCCACAAAGAGATTGGCTAATCTCATCAATCCACAAGGGGACTGACTAGTCTCACGATTAAATTGAGTGGACCCAGCAGTAGAAGAGAAGGAACCTCACTGCTGACAAAGAAGAAGCAAGAAAATGTAACATGTCCTTCAGGATCAGAGATTCTTGCTCCAATCAGACCCATGGGAGCAACAGCTATAGCAGCCACAGCAGAGAACTAGAGACCTGACATGAGATGGAGCAGACCTTGAAAATGCCATACCATTATACCAGATTTAAGAGCCTTTTACCCAGATTTGTTGGAAGACTAGAGTGGGGGAAGAGCCAGTATTGGCAGGACTGAGAATTTTGTGACACTTGTTTAAAGCCTCACATCTCAAGGCTGAGATGCGATGTCCATGAGGCACATTTCAAAAGCTATCTTGACTGTATTCTGCTATTAACCTGAATTGTAGATTTTTACTTCCCCAATATTGTTCTATGTGGTCTGTGAGCCATATCATTGGATTGTTTTACCCAGTAAATTTGTAAGAATGATTCTGGGATGAGTAGAAAGGGGTGTAGGAACACAGGGGACATGTCTGTCCTCATGGGAATTGGTTTTGTCTTGTTGATGTTATTGACAGGGACAGTTCCCCTTTATGAAGTTGTAAAGGTCAGATACAGTCATCCCCTGTGGCGCTTCTCTTTTTTATAAGACGTAAGGCATATTGAAGGCTATAGTCTTTGATCTTTATCAGGGAATGTTTTGTTCTTCCTCAAGAAATTTCTCCTTGCTTTCAGCAAAAGTCTTCCTCCAAACTCAGTCTCTTCTTCTACAGCTTCTGAGACATTTATTTAACATACATATTCAATAAATATGGTGAAATATTACTTTAAACTGTATGATTAAAAGTTGATTGGGACCTGTTTTGAGAGTCTTTTGTTTGGAGCCTCATTTTAGAAGCAGTAGGATTCTGGAAGATAGGTCTTTCGTGGTTTTAAATTTTTTTTTTTTTACTTCATTAACAAGCAAATGTGAGTTGTTTGGTCACTTTGATTTAACTAATAATTGAGTGTAAGCTAACAATTGAGTGTAAGCTATTTGTTCAAGGTTTTGGGTTGTTGTTTTTTGTTGTTTTTTTTTTTATTTTATTAACAATCAGTTGTGGGCTAGAAGCCTCTTATTTAAACCAGTTAGGACCTAGTGGGTGGGGCTTTGTGTTTAAAAGTTGGTGTCAGGGCCTGGTGTGAAGAGTGATTTGCTATTAGAGAAACAAAGTAAATTGTCACTTTGTTGTCTTTGGAGAGAACATTGCTCTAATTGATACAACACTTGTGGGTTGCTGTTTTACTGAAAGCTATGCCACTGGTGTGTCAAATGTCACAAGGGTGGTTACCCATGGTGGACAGGTAGTAGAGTTCCCTGATTATGACAAAACAGGTCTCTGAAAACCTAATGAACAGTAGAGAAACATGGATAGTTATAGTAGTAGTGGTAGAACCCAGATTAGAAGTCAGTAGAAATGAGGAAAAATAATGACAAACACCATACAATAATCAGAACATGCTATACATAGCTTGAATGTTGGAAAAGTAGAAATTGTAAAAAATTAAATAGAATACATAAATGTTGAATCTTCACCAATACTGTTGCCACACTTCTTCCAGATAATCTGTTCTGCGTGCAGGTTGAAAAGTTATGGAGATAGGACACATCCCTGGGATACACCCTTCTCAGTTTTGTACCATGCAGTGTTTCCTTGCTGTGTTCTGATGACTGCTTCCTGGTCCAAGTATAGGTTTTGCATTAGCACAATCAAGTGTTCTTGGATTCCCATTCTTCTCAGAGTCAGCCACAGCTTGTTGTGATCCACTCAGTCAAATGCCTTTTCATAATCAATGAAACACAGATAGACATTTGTCTGGTACTCCCTGCTTTCAGCCAAGATCCATCTAACATTAGCTACAATATCCCTATTACCATGGCCCCTTCTAAACCCAGCCTGCATTTCTGGCAATTCTCTGCTGATGTGCTGTTCCAGTTGTTTTTGGATAATCTTCAGCAGACTCTTGCTTGCATGTGATATCAATGATATTGTTCTATAGTTTCCACACTCTGTTGGATCAGCCTTCTTTGTGATGGGAACAAATATAGATCTCTTCCAGTCAGGTAGTCAAGTGGCTGTCCTCCAGATTTCTTGATACAACTTGGTGAGCACAACCAAGGCAGCATCTGTTAGTTGAAATATGTCAATTGGTATACCATCAGTTCCTGGGGCCTTATTTTTTGCCAATTCCTTCAAAGCAGCTTGAATTTCTTCCTTCGTCACCATAGGCTCTTGCTCCTACGTTGTTTTGTGAAATTCTTCTGTGTCTGCCAATTCCTTTTGGTACAGCGACTCTGTATACTCTTTTCATCTTCTTTTAATACTTTCTGGATCATTTAATATTCTGCCCAAAACATCCTGAAGTATAGCAACTTGAGGTTTGAATTTGTTCTTCAGTTCCTTGAGCTTAAAAAAATGCTAACAACAACAACATAAACATTGCCAAACTAGACTTTAGTGGGATGGGATGGACTGGGCTTGGCCACTTTGAATCAGATAACCGTATACTGGGAATACTATGCTGGGAGTGAAAAAGAGAAGAATGATGTTGCGTTCATAGTAAAAAAGTCAATTTCAAATTCTATCCTGAAGTACAATGTTGTGAGTGATAGAATATTATCCTATGTATACAAGAAAGAACCATTAATATATGATTATTATTCATATATGCACTCCTACATCCATAACCAAAGAAGAAGAAATTGAAAATTTTTACCAAATCTTGAAATTGACCGAAAATGCAATCAAGGCGCATTAATGATAATTAGTGACTGGAATGCAAAACTTGGAAAGTGTGAAAAAGAAATTGTATTTAAAAAAATACAAGCTTGGTGATAGAAATAAAGCTGGAAACAGAATGATTGAATTTTGTATTTTCAATGATTTATCATTACAAACACCTCTCTTAAAAGACACAAATGGTGACTTTATACATGCACCTCACTTGATGGACTGCATAGGAATCAGATTGACTACATCTGTTGAAGAAATTGTTGGAGAGGCTCAATTATCAGTAGTCAAAACTAGACCAGGGTGGACTGTGGGTCAGACCATGAATTACTCATTTGTAAGTCCAAATTGAGGCCAAAGAAAACCAAAATAAGCCCATGAGAACCAAGATATGACTTTGAATCTATTCCATCTGAATTTCTGGATCATCTTGGGTTAAAGCACTGAACAACAATGATCAAAGTTATGAGTTATGAGATGATATCAAGGATACTATCCATGAAGAAATCAAAAGGTTATTACAAAGACAGAGGAGAAAGGAAAAACACCCAAAATAAATGTTAGAAGAGACTTTGAAAATTGCAATGAAGCACCAAGAAGCCAAAACACAGGGAAAACATACTGAAGTAAAAGAGCTAA
>NW_006399759.1:10376036-10390132 GCF_000299155.1 Elephantulus edwardii
TCTGGCCAAGAGATTGGAAAAAGTCCATATTTGTTCTCATTCCCAAGAAAGGTGATTCAACAGAGTGTGAAAACTTTCAAGCAATATCATTAAAATCCCATGCAAGCAAAAGACCACTGAAGATCACCGGTTAGAACAATGCATAGGTAGGGAACTTCCAGAAGTACAAGCAGGATTTAGAAGAGGCCATGTCACCAGGAACATAATTGTTGGTGTCAAATAGATCCTGGCTGAAAATAAAGAACACCAGAAGAATGTTTATTTATGTTTTGTTGATTATGTAAAGACATTTGATTATATGGATCATAACAAGTTGTGGTTGATATTTAGAAGAATGGGAACATCAGAGCACTTAATTGTGCTCATGTGAAACCTATACCTAGACAAAGAGGCTGTTGTGCAAAAAGAGCAAGGGAATGCTACATCGTTTAAAATTAAAAAGGGAGTGCATCATGGCTGTATTTTCTCTTCATACCTCTTCAATCTGTATGCTGAGGAAATTATTCAGGAAGTTGGACTCTATGAAGAGGAATGTGGCATCTGGATTGGAGAGAGACTCATCAATAACCTGCGTTATGCAGATGACATAACCTTGCTTCCTGAAAGTGAGGAGGACTTGACGCACTTGTTGCAGAAAATATAAAAACACAGCCTTCAATATGGATTGAATCTCAATGTCAAGGAAACAAAAACTCTTACCCCTGGACCAATAGGTAGCCTCGTTATAGTTGGAAAAATATTGAAACTGTCAACAACTTCATCTTACTTGGATCTATACCACCCTTGGGACTCACAGTCAAGGAATCAGGGGAACTATTACACTGGAAAAGTCTGCAGTTAGAGACCTCTCCAAATTATTGAGGAGTGATGATGTCAGTTTGAGGACTAGGATGTGTCTGCTTGAGGTCTTTCTGATCATTTGAGAGCTGGCCATTGAATAAGGATGACAGACAAAGAATTAATGCCTTTGAACTGTGATGTGAGAGGAGAGCACTGAGCATCCCATGGACTGCCAAAAAAAATTCAAACAAATATGTCTTGGAGAGGGGCAGCCAGAGTGTTCTTGGAGGCAAAAATGATGAAGCTTCACCTCACATACTTCTGACATGTTGCTAGGATGGGCTATTTCTTGGGAAGGGGCATAATGCTAGGAAAGGAAAGGATTGGTGAAGGAGAAGAAGACCCTCGATCAAGCTGATTAACACAGTGATTGCCACAATGGGCTCTAACGTGTCAGGAAGTGTGAGGATGGCACAGGACAAAGTTCAGATCTGTTGTTCATAGGGTCGTTATGGTTCATACACGACTCAATAGTACTTAACAACAATAACAATATAGTGAAACAAGGCTTAGACACAATCTTGACTCACAGCTTTCATGATTTTAAGCCACAAATTCTTCTCTTGTTCTGTTTGAACAATTGCCTTTTAGTCTATGTACAGCCTCTGCATGCACAATCCTGTTCTCTGTAATATTATCCATAATTTGTTATGGTCCACATAATTGAATGTCTTTATATAATCAATAAAACACAAATAATCCTCTTTCTGGCATTCATTCTCTGATTTCAGTCAATATTTATCTGCTATCAGCTGTGATAGCCCTTATTCCATGGCCTCTTCTGAATCCAACTTGAATTTCTGATAGCTCTCTTTTGATGTTACTACTGTAACCATTTTCTTGTCATCAGATTTTCTTCGCATGTGGTATTAATCAGATTGTTTGGTACTTTCTACATTCTACTGAACCATTTTTATTTGAATGGGTACAAATGTAGATTTCTTCTAATGAGTTTGTCCAATATCTTTAAAATTTCTTAGCATAGAAAAGGACTTCCAACATTGCACCTGCTTATTGAAACATCTCAGTTGGTATGCTGTCAATTCCCAAGGTCTTTAACCTCCCCTCAATGCCGTCACTGCAGCTTGAATTTCTACCTTCGTTCAATGTCATTGGTTCTTGTCATAGTCTACTTTCTGAAATGGCTGTTGTTGTTTTTGTGTTTACTGTTGAGTCGACTATGATTTGTAGTTACCCTATGAGCAATGGCTCTGAACCTTGCCCTATCCTGAGCCAAACTCACGTCTCTGACACACCTGATCTGACATTGCCACAGTCATTATGTCAATCCATCTCATCCAGGATCTTCTTCACTTGCTTTGATCCTTCACCCTCCCAAGAAGCAAAATGCCTCCTCCAAGGACTGGTCCTTCCTGGCAACATGCTTATTGGTAATGAATATCTGGACAACACAAATGTATTGAACACAAATGGAATTCAAATTCACCAGTTGCACCATAGGAGAAAAATGAACAATTTCTTCCTGTTGGAGTAATTGCCTCTGAAAACTCACTGGAGGTTCAACTATGGGTCTATTCTGACTTGATGTTACATAACACCAAAAAATATGAAATAAGGTTGACCAACAACTAATTATTTTTGTTACACTTACTCTGGGTATTCCTTCCATCTTCTTTATGTTGCTACTGTTGTCTACTGCTGAGTTGGAACTAACTCGTAGCTGACCCTCAGTTGGTTTTCACATTGGATGGCATATGACAATAATCTTTCATCTTTTGTCCACATTCCAGTCACCACAAATTATCAATGCATCTTGTTTGTGTGTTTGATCAATTTCGGACTGCGGAAGTTGGTAATTTCAGATATCTTCAGTTTCTTCATCTTTAGTATTAGTGACTGTTGTTGATCTTGTGGAGTACTGTCAAGTCAGAACCAGTCCAGAGTTAACCCTCCAGTGGATTTTCAGAGGCAGTTTAATTGCACAGGAGAAAATTGTCCATCATCCTCTGGTGGAGCAGCTGGTGGATTCGAACTGCATTCCTTTGGGGTTGCAGTGTGGGCCACCACTGCTCCCCAATACTAGTCATTAGTGGATAAATTCTAATAATAGTCATAGTAACTGGTATTCGTGTATGCATATGTATATTATCTGATGACTGACAATGTTGCACTTCAGGATAAATCTTACATTGTTCTTTTTGTGATGAATGTGATGCTATTTTTCTTCAGTTTATTATTCCCAGCTCATATTTTGCCCAATTGCCAATAGCCAATATCAGTTAATATCACTTGAGTAATGTTTAGGATATTGCTCTTCATGCATTCCATTTCATTTTTGATGACTTCTAATTTTTCTAGATTTGTATCTCACACACTTCAAATTCTGATTTTTTTGATGGGTGTTCACTACCTTCTCCCACCACCACGATTTTGAGTCATGTAACATAAACAAATGAAACAATAGGTATGAATTCTGTCAAGTATTCTCACCTGAAAAACAGCATCTCTAATCAAAGCATATTCAAATGTTTAAAACTAAGAACAAGAAGACTAGAATCAGTTGCAGTTAATGTATTTCAAATAAGGGAAACTCCACGTGTGTCAGAGAAAAAACTGTGCTTGTAACAACTTGAAGCCAGTGATCACTGTTTACCTGGTGCCAGCTCATTACAGATGATTTAATTATACCTGCATGATCATTTTTCACAAGTAAGAAGGAATAATGAGTCACTCTTTCATATCCACCTCCTCATCCTGAACCTCCTCTCTTAAAAGAGTCCTATAAATTTATTTAGCTCAACAAATCATGTGAACCTTTCTTAGTTTATAATCTGTCTCCCACAACATTTTGAACCAAGTAACATACTTACTTTCTGTCATGTGAAACATAAGATATTTTCTCTTCTAAGAATCAAATCCCTATGCACATCCAAAAACTTCTCCAACAGGGTAAAAAGGGAAGCCACAGACTGGGAAAAAGTATTTGGTAATGACATGTCAGATAAGGGACTTATATCCAGTATTTATAAAATACTTGAGCACCACAACAAGATGAAGGTAAATAATCCGATAGAAAAATGGGCACAGGGTACGAACAGACACTTCACCAAAGAAGACATTCAGATGGCCAACAAGCACATGAAGAAATGTTCAAAATCCCTAGCTCTAAGAGAGATGCAAATCAAAACAACTATGAGATATCATCTCACCCCAGTCAGAATAGCAAAATTTAACAGAACAGCAAGCAACAAATGCTGGCAAGCTTGTGGAGAAACTGGAACCCTTATTCACTGTTGGTGGGAGTGTAAAATGGTGCAACCACTGTGGAAGGCGGTATGGCGCTTTCTCAAAAAGTTGCAAATAGAGATACAATTTGACCCAGCAATTCCACTGCTGGGAATAGACCCCAAAGAGACTATAACTGGCATCCAAGCAGAGATGTGCACACCCATGTTTATCGCAGCTTTGTTCACAATAGCAAGGAGTTAGAAACAACCTAAGTGCCCATCAACAAATGAATGGATAGAGAAGCTGTAGTATATTCACACAATGGAATCCTATGATACATTGAAAAACAAGGAACTCATGCAATATTATTCAAAATGGGTGACTCTGGAGGACATTATGTTTAGTGAAGTATCTCAGTCACAAAAGGACAGATACTGCATCGTGCCACTGTTGTAAAACAGGACTGACCTCGGGGTTGTGGGAAGACTGAGAAAGATGGATTCAATAATGTATACTGCACTGAAACAGAGGAGGGAGAAAACTGTTTAAAAGGGATATGTGATTAGGTATTTTTGTCATGACAAGAGTCCAGAGCGAAGGCTGCATAATGGAGTGGAAGTGGGGAGAGGGATTGTGAAACAATGAAACAATTTTTATTTTACTTTTCCAAGAGGGTAGTATACGAGGAGGGGGAGGGTTGGGAGGGAAGAAAAGTGCAACAGTGAATGAATGGAAATCCAAACTTTCTGTAAATTTTCATTGAAATTAATAATAATTTTTAAAAAATTATTTTCTTAGATGCTAATGTTTTTCTTTTATATCCTGAGATATAAATATCCTTGTTGAGCATCATGTGTGCAATGCAAGTATAAGATCCTTTATAAATATATACATATATAGATGTATAAATATACAAATGTACTGTTTGTTTTGGGTTTTTTTTTTCCACTAACTTTGTCTTTCATATGATCATAGGACTCTTTCTTCACATAGTGATGTTGTAACCAAAACTACCACAAGTAGGTGTCTTAAAAAAGAGAGAGAATTTATTGTTTCATAGTTTTGGAGGCCAGTTTAACAGGACAGCAAGTAATAAAAGTTGGAGATGCTGTGGTGAGATAGGAACCCTTATACACTGTTGTTGGAACTGTAAAATGGTACAACCGCTCTGGAAGGCAATTTGGCATTTCCTCAGAAAGCTGAACATAGAAATTCCATATGACCCAGCTATTTCACTGCTTGGAATATACCCTGAGAAAATGAGAACTGAGGCACCAACAGAGACTTGTACACCAATATTCATAGCAGTATTATTCACCGTCACACGAACATGGAAACAGCCCAAATGTCCAACCACAGTCAAACGGATTGAGACATTTTGGTACATTCTCATGATAGAATACTATGCAGCGGAAACTGCACTGCAATCCCAGAGGTGAGCGGTTCAAATCCACCAGATGCTTTGCTGAAGAAGGAGGAACAATTGCCTCCTGTACCAGTCAGATCCAATTTGACTGTACACACATTAAATAAATAAATAAATAAATACATACATAAATACATAAATAAATAAATAGAATACTATGCAGCATGCAGGAGCAATGATTTTGCTACCTAGCTTGGGAGGGACTGGAGAGCATTCTGATGAGTGGATTAACTCAGTCCCGGGAGGACAAATATTGTATATGACCATTATTGCAGAATGTGTATGAGGATCCAAGGGGGGAGAGGGTCGGTGCATAGGGGTGAGGATGGGTTGAGGCTGGGAGGTGTTTAATCATAGAGTCACACAATTTGATGGGTGGAGGCAGAGATGGGTAAAAGAAATGGGAAAGATTCGGTGTAAAAACAATGTATACAAATTTTGTAAGTAAGCCAGTATAAATGAAAATTTTATTTGAATAAAAAAGTAAGAAGGGGTGGAGGAAAGAAGAAGGAATTTATTACCTCATAGTTTTGGAGGCCAGAGGTCCAAATCAGGGCATTGGTGATAAGGAGAGTCCTTTGCCAGTAGCCCCAGGAGTTCTTTAATATTCTGTATTTTCCTTGTGTGTGTATTTGTGTATATTCCTCTGTTTTTACAAGACACCACACAGATGTGATTAGGTTTAGAATCTACCCTACACTGGTGTGACTTTATTAACATATCAAAAGGTGACCTAGCAGTAAAGAGCTGTGCTGCTCTGTTCTACCAGCTTTCCTCTCAAATGATGCACTGCCTCTGAAAACCCACTGGAGGGTGGGCTAGCTATGAGTCAATTCCAGCTTGATGGTACTCTACAACAACATGCCCAAGCAGGGTCATATTTTGTTTACAGATTATAAATCAGAATTTTGACAAACATTCTTAGGTAATACAAATCAAGCCATGATGTTCTTACATGTTTTTTAGTCAGAACCAACTCTTAGCTGATCCTCTAGTGGGTTTACAAAGGCTGTAAAATGCACAGGAGGAGACTGGCCATCTTTTTCTCATAGAGCAGCTGATGGATTCAAACCATGTACTTTTGGATTGTCAGAGCATATTCTTCATTTTAGTATGATGCAATCATCTTGGAAATAAAATGATTAATTGCATTAGGTAAATCTGCTGTCAAGGACTTCTCCAGAGTACTGAGAAGCAGTGATGTCAGTCTAGAGACTAAGATGTGCCTGATCCAGGCCATGGTCTTTGCAATTACTTGCTATTATGCATCAGAGAGCTGAACAATGACTAGGAATGACAGAAGAATTTATGCCTTTGAGTTGTGGTGCTGGAGAAGAATCTTGAACTTATTATGAATAACCAAGAAAACAAATAAGTCTGTAGGTCTGTCTTGGAGAGTACAGTGTGTGTTGGGAGAGAGAGAGAGAGAGAGAGAGAGAGAGAGAGAGAGAGAGAGAGAGGAAGAAGATACATGAGAGAGAGAAGGTCTGTTCTTGCAGAGGGTGAAACCAAGTTTCTCCTTGGAGGCTAGGATTTTGAAGCTTCATCTCACATACTTTGGGCATGTGGCCAGGAGGGACTGATTCTTGGAAGAGGACCTCATGCTTGGAAGGGTGGAGGGATCATGCATGAGAGGAAGACCCCAGATTAGATGGATCGATACAGTAACTAGGGCAATAGGAGTAGGTGTCAGAGTAAGTAAGACTGGCTCAGGACAGAGCAGGCTTCAGAGCTATTGTACATAGGGTTGCTATGAGTCAAAAGTGACTCAATGGCACATAACAACAGCAGCAATTTTAGGAAGAAAAAGCAATATACATTATAAATGCCCTTTTTTACCTTTCTATAAGCATGCAGGGAAGGGAAGGTTTCAGAGCTAAATTACACAAGGTTGTTATGAGCTGCAGGTTACTTGATGGCACATAACAACAACTTATGCCTACAATAAACTGAAAAGTATTTTGATGTCTTATTCAGAGAGTTAGGTTGCCTATATTATACATAAGTCTATTGGTATGTACCATAGTTGGAACTGACCCACAGCTGACCCTCTGGCAGATTTTCAGAGGCAGTTAATCACTCCAGAGATTGGCCCATTCTTCTCCTGCGAAGTAGCTGGTGGATTTGAACCCAGTGCCTGCAAGATTGCAGCGCAGCTTCTTGCCATTAGGCCATGAGAACTCCCTAATATATATTTTTTATATGTTGACTATATTATATATATGTATACACACACACACATATGATACAAAACTAAAATACCCCTCATTGCTGTTAAATCAGAACCAATTCATAGCTGATATAGCCTGCTATACTTTCTTGAATTTATGAATTCTTCATTAGGTAAGATCCATTTTGTTTAAGAAGGAAAATATGTTTGAAAGAACTTGATGTATTTTCTCCTTTCTTTGATGCAGAATTAATGATGATGTGTTGTTGTGTGTTGTTAAGTCAGAAACAAAACATCATCATCAGATATGACCCTCCAGAAGATTCTCAGAGGTTGGAAGTCACACAGGAAGGTATTTTACATCTCTCATCTGAGAAGCAGGTGATGAATTAAAACCATTTGCTGTTAGGTTAGTATCCCAACTCTTCACTCACTAGGCCATCAGAGCTCCCTAATGATGATTTGTTGCTATTGTTGTGTATTGTGGAATCAGAACCAACCTATAGCTGGCCCCGCAGCAGATTTCAGAGGCAATAAGTCACATGGGAGGAGACTGCTCATTTTGCTCCCTCAGACCAGCTGGTGGATTTAAACCATGTAGCGTTGGGTTGGCAGCACAATTCCTTACTACTGAGCCACCTGAGTTTAGTATGTGATTAAAGGAAATTGATCCCTAACACTTAATGATACTTCTGGAGTACTTCCACCATTTACTGGTCTCTTTCTAATGCATCTGTGATGGTAAATTAATTGATAATTAGTGTTTGGTTGTCTTTGTTTTGCTATATTTTTTAACTAAAATTTTCTTTCTTTGCCACGTTGTCAGCAGCTGCAGCATCAGCAGCAGCCATAGATGGCTATTAACTAGGAAGAAACTGAATTTGCACCACCTCTGCAAAAGAGTGAACTGAATTGGGAGTGATGTGGACCCGGAGTGACACAGACACAGAGACAGCCACCATGAGTGACCCTTCGGGAGTGATCCACTAGGAGTAATCCACTGACCTGCTGGAAGCAAGCAGGACAGCTGTAATTTGAGTGAGGTACTTTGTGAGGATCACTGCTATTTGGCTGGACCATGTGGGGCCCTTGAAGCTGAAGCAGAAGGGAATGAGACGACTGGAGCTTGAGTGAGGTGGCATACCCTGTTCTCAAGGGGAAATCGAAGGCTTCCTGGTTTTCCATTCAGGTCCTTGCACACACCCACCCTGTGTGCACCAGTACATGTGTCTGCCCTCTGTGTATTTGTGTGCATGCCCACCCTGCATGCATTTGTGTGCACCTGCCCTATGTGTGTTCATGCCCTGCATGCATCTCCACACTCTGTCTTGCATCTCCTCAAGTCCAGTTAATTAACTGCCTTTAGCCTAGAGCAACTTGACTGGCCTAGCTGCAATAATTGTGTGACAGAAGAGTCTACTTTCACAAGTCCTTTCTCTCCTGAGCTGAAGAAAATCTTCTCTTAGGTCAGAAGTTCAGAGAGACACACAGGAAGGGTAGATGCCTCATCTTCTTCTGGAGTTATGACTTCAGATCAAGAACCGGCTATCACTTCAGACATTTAAAAACTCTACCACAGCAATGTCACGTAAGAAGCAGGCTACCTTACTCCCTACACAACCGCAAACCAAGATGTCACGCCAAAAAAGTGAGGCAATATCAATGGATTTCCAGAAGTCAGAAATTCTGATGAAACTTTCTGACACAGAATTTAAACGAACAATGATTTAATATCTTCAATGGGTTAAAGACAAAAATGAGGAATTACAGGACACTGCAAGCATAAATCAGGAGGAGCTTAAAAAAATCCAAAACAATGCACAAAAATCTAATGAGGCTCTGGAAAAACAAGAAACCACAATCCAACATATGAGAACCAATTTTTCAGATGCTCTCAACATGATGGAGAGACACATGAACAGCGTTGAAGAGATGGAACAGAACCAGTGAAATAGAAGATAGAATTGTCACTGCTGATCAGCTAGAGAAAAAGCAGAATCAAAAATGAAGATAATCTAAGATTAATGTGTGACACCAGCAAAGAACATAATCCGAATCCCAAAACATGGCACCAAAAAAGTTGTGGAAGAATTATTAGAAGAATACTTTCCAGGCATAATGAAGAATGGGAGAATATACATTCAAGAAGCTGAGTAAACACCATATAGTATAGACCTCAAAATAAAAACACCAAGGCATATCATAGTCAAAATTGACAGAACCAAAGATAATGAGAGAATTCTGAAAGTAGTGAAGGAGAAACAAAGAGTAACCTATAAGGGAGAGCAGGTAAGATTAAGTGTCGATTTCTCAGAACAAGAAGACAGTGGCATGACATATATCGAACACTCAAAGAACACAACTGTAAACCAAGAATAACATACCCCAGAAAAATTATCCATCAAATATGAAAGAGAGAACAAGATATTCCAGAAAAACAGAACCTAAGGGAGTTTGTAAAAACAAGGCCAGCATTGCTGGAAACACTGAAATACATGCTTCTTACAGAGGTGTCACAGACAGCAGAATGGGCCAAAGTAATGAACAACAACACCAAAAACAACTCAATAAAATGATAGCAATAAAACTTTGCATTTCAATAATCATATTGAGTGTGAATGGTTTAAATGCACCACTGAAGAGAAAGAGAGTAGCAGATTGGATAAAAAGACAAAACCCATCAATATGCTACCTACAAGAGACACATCTGAAAAGTGAAGATGAAGAAAGATTAAAAATAAAGCATGGGAAAAAATATACCAAGCAAATGGAAACCAGAAAAAGCAGGAATAGCTATATTAATCTCTGATAAAATGAATTTTAATTTAAAAAAAAAACCATCACAAAGGACAACGAAGGACACTACATAATGATCAAAGGGTCAGTAGAACAAGAGGATATAGCAATAATAACTATCTATTATCTGAGAGACTGGGCTCTATGAGGAGAAGTGTGGCATCAGGATTGGTGGAAGATCTATTAACAATCTGTATTATGCAGATGACACAACCCTGCTTGCTGAAACTGAGGAGGACCTGAAATGCTTGCTGAAGAGGGTCAAGGACTGCAGCCTTCAATATGGATTGAGGCTCAATATCAAGAAGACAAAGATTCTCACCACTGGACCAATTGGGAGCATCAGGATGGATGGTGAAGAGATTGAGATTGTTAACAACTTTAGTCTGCTTGGCTCCACGGTCAACACCTCTATGAGGTGGATTGATTCAGTGACTGGGGTAATCGGGACGAGTGTGTCAGAGGCAGTGTGATTGGCACAGGATAGAGCAGGGTTTAGGGCTGTTGTACATAGGGTAGCTATGAGTTGCAAGCGACTCAACAGCACACAACAACAACAATGCACCAAATGATAGAGCTGCAAACATATAAAACAAATATCAACAAAACAGAAAACGGACATAGCAACACCACTATAGTAGTTGGAGACTTCAATACACCACTCTTGAGAAAAGAGAAAACTACCAGAAAGAAACTCAAAAAAGATGCTAAAGAATTAAACCACATAATAAACCAACTCAATCTCATAGGTATTTATAAGCTAATGCACCCCAAAAAAGTACAGTATACCCTCTTCTCCAATATGCATGGAACGTTCTCAAGGATAGATCACATTTTATGTCACAAGGCAAGCATTAGTAAATTCAAAAACATAGAAATAACATAAGGTATCTTCTCAGACCAAAATGCTACAAAATTAGAAATTAATAATAAGAGGATAAAGGAGAAAATAAGCATACATTTGGAAGCTTAACAACACCTTGCTTGAACTTGACTGGGTACTAGAAGAAATGAAAAACGAAATGAAAAAGTTTCTTGAAACAAATGAGAACAAAAACACCACTTACCAAACCCTCTGGGAAACAGCCAACCAGTAATCAGAGGTCAATTTATAGCAAAAAGCAAACACATCAAAAGGCAGGGGGGAAAAAAGGAAAATTGACTCTGTAATAACAATATCTTCAACAAATTAAAAAAGAATAGCAAGAAAACCCAACACCCTCTAAAAAACCCTGAAATTATAAAAATAAGGCCATAAATAAATGAAATAGAAAACAGAAAAGCAATTGAAACCATCAGCAAAACTAGGAGCTGGTCATTTGAAAATGTTAATAAAATCTACAAACAGCTAGTAAAACTAACAAAGAAAAAGAAAAGGCACAATCCAAATAAGGGGTGAAACCGCAATGTCACAACAGAATTGATTAAAATTAAAAGGTTAACCATAGAATATTATGAAAAATTATACTCAAATAAATATGAAAACCTAGAGGAAATGGATAGTCAGAAATTTATATCCTACCAAAACTGACACAAACCAAAATTGAACACCTGAACAGACATTACAAAAGAAGATATTGAAAAGGTAATAAAACAACTTCCAGCCAATAAAAGCCCTGGATGAGATGGTTTGACAAGTGAATTTTATAAAACATTCAGGGAAGAACTGTTATCAATTCTACATAAACTATTTCAGAAAATAGAAAAAGATGACCATGTCATCAAAGTGGCAGGATACAAGGTCAACTTATGAAAATCAATTTAATTTCTCTACAGTGACAAAGAGAATACAGAACTGGAGCTAAGAAAAACAATACCCATCACAATAGCTAATCATGAGATTAAATACTTGGGAGTAAATCTAACTAGAAACACAAAGGATCTATTAAAAGAAAATTATAAGACATTACCACAAGAAACAAAAAGAGACCTGGAGAAATGGAAGAATATACACTGCTCTTGGATAGGAAGACTCAATATTGTGAAAATGACAGTTCTACCAAAGGCAATCTACACGTTCAATGCAATCCCAATACAAATACCAATTTCATTCTTCAGCAAGATGGAAAAGGCAATTGCCAATTTCATTTGGAATGTAAAGAGACACCAAATAAGCAAAGCACTCCTCAAAAGGAGAAATAAGGTAGGGGCATCTCACTCCCTGATTTCAAATCCTACTACACTGCCATGGTGATCAAGACAATGTGGTACTGGTACAATTACAGGCACATAGATCAATGGAATTGAACTGAGAACCCAGAAATCAGCCCATCTACCTATGGTCAACTCATTTTTGATAAGGAGAGAAATCAGTTACTTGGGGAAATGACAGCCTTTTAAATAAATGGTGTTGGCAAAATTGGAAAATTATCTGCAGAAGACTCAAGTAAGATCCACACCTCACCCAATACACAAAAATCAATTCTAGGCGGATCATGGACCTAGGACTAAAACCAAGGATTATAAACTTCATTAAAGAAAAGCTTGAAAGAACTCTCAAAATCCTAACCAACAACATAAACAGTCTTCCAAGCATCCTGAAAAACCTAGAAGCAGGAGAAGATAAAATAGATGAATGGGTTCTTCTAAGAATCAAATTCCTATGCACATCCAAAAATTTCTCCAACAGGGTAAAAAGGGAAGCCACAAATGGGGAAAAAGTATTTGGTAATGACATGTCAGATAAGGGACTTATATCCAGTATTTATAAAATACTTGAGCACCACAACAAGATGAAGGTAAATAATCCGATAGAAAAATGTGCACAGGGTACGAACAGACACTTCACCAAAGAAGACATTCAGATGGCCAACAAGCACATGAAGAAATGTTCAAAATCCCTAGCTCTAAGAGAGATGCAAATCAAAACAACTATGAGATATCATCAAACCCCAGTAAGAATAGCAAAATTTAACAGAACAGTAAGCAACAAATGCTGGCGAAGTTGTGGAAAAACTGGAAGTCATACTCACTGTTGGTGGAAGTGTAAAATTCTGTAACCACTGTGGAAGGCAGTATGGCGTTTTCTCAAAAAGTTGCAAATAGAGATACGATTCGACCCAACAATTCCACTACTGGGAAAAGACGTCAAAGAGACCATAACTGACATCCAAGCATATATATGCACACCCATGTTTATCGTGGCTTTGTTCATAATAGCAAGGAGTTGGAAACAACCTAAGTGCACATCAACAAATGAGTGGATAGAGAAGCTGTGGTATATTCACACAATGGAATACTATGCTGCGTTCAAAAACACGGAACTCATGCAATATTATTCAAAATGGATGACCCTGGATGACATTATGCTGAATGAAATATTTCTGTCACAAAAGGACAAATATGGCATAGTGCCACTGTTGTAATATGGGACTGACATCAGGGTTAGGGGGAGACTGAGAGAGATGGGATAAATAATGTATACTTTATGAAACAGATGAGGTAGAAAACTGTTTTAAAGGGATATGTAATTAGGTATTATTGTTATGACAGGAGTCCAGAATGAAGGCTGCATAGTGGAGTGGACCTGGGGAGAGGGATTGTAAAACAATGAAAGAATTTTCCCTTTACTTTTGAAAGAAACGAGTGTACTGGGGGGGAGGGGTGGGCAGGGAGAAAAGTGCAACAATGAATGAATGGAAATCCAAAATCTCTGTATATTTTCATTAAAATTAA
>NW_006399759.1:10391107-10401035 GCF_000299155.1 Elephantulus edwardii
CATTAGCACGATTAAATGTTCTGGGATTCCCATTCTTCTCAGAGTCAGCCACAGTTTGTTATGATCCACACAGTCAAACGCCTTTGCATAGTCAATGAAACACAGGTAGACATTCTTCTGGTATTCCCTGCTTTCAGCTAAGATCCAAAAACTACAAACTTACAGCCATGTACAGCCATGACCTTGGTGAACTCTGTAGGGCACGTCTCATTGTTTGGACAATAAAATTTTCTAAATCCTAAAAAATTAAAAAAGAAGGGTTATTTTGTTTTTTTTAATGATGTTTGAGGTAGATTGCTGCTTTATTGACATTATGTATATATTTTCTTGGTAGGTTTTAGATTGTTGTAAAGTATAATGTCCCATGGTAGGGTGATATTCTTTAAAGTAGCTGTATGTTGATGCTTCCCTTTTGGCTCAAGGGCTGCCATGGCCAGTCCATGCCTGTTCCCCTTGAGCTTTAGAAATATCAAGCTTTCTTCACATATTACAATCATGAAAGTTCAAGAACAGAGTACCTGGATCATAGAGCACAGGAATATATTGATCTCTGGAAACTGTGGCTGGTCCACACTTATTTCCCTTGAGCTTAAAATTCCCAAGCTTTCTCCATGTATTACAGTCAGGAAAGTTCAAGGACAGAGTATCTGGAGCATAGAGCATAGGAATATACTGATATCCAGAAACCACTGCTGGTTTACACCTGTTCCCCTTGGGCTTAAGAAATCCCTTCTCTGCTTTTTCAGAAGGATCATTCTGGGTTTTGGTTTTGTTTTTTTGCCTAATGTTTGTGGCTGCCTGCTGCTTTCTTTACATTATGTTAATCTTTTCTTGGTAGACATTAGGCTGTATAATTATGTAATCTCCCAGGGGAGGGTGAAATTCTGCATATTGGTATGCCCCTCTTGGCCCAAAGACCACAGGCCTAACGTCCTAAAGCAGGGTGAGTACCTGGATCAGAGAGTTCAGGGGTAAATAAACTTCATCTTGTGTAGATCTAAACACTTCATTTCTGCCTTGAAAAGATAGTGCTCTTTCAGCAATTTTTATAATGACAGCAACAATGTGTTATAAAATAGCTCTTCACTAATTTCTGTTTATAGTTCATGAGTTAGACCAAAACCATATTTTCAGGTGAAAAATGACAACTTATAATTTTTGTCATTTGATCTGTTTTCATGTTTATCAATTATATTTGACATGTCCAGTCACTAACTCCATCTACAACAAACTGAGAAAGAACTTAGGACTGAATAGTTTGCAAACAAAGTAATGTATAGAGATGACTGATGGAGAAAACAGTGGTACCACAGACATGCCCTCATAACTTTGGTTTTTACATCCTAAAAATATATTCTAACTACAGAACCTTGTTTGTTTACCAGGCAGATTTTTTTACATAAATTTTCAAATGGTCCATTTGGCTTTCTTTTAATTCAATAATTTGAATTAACCAATAATATTCATCACATAATTATGAAATAGGATCTGTATTTCTGTTATTTCTCTGTCTGCAGAGAAAACAATTTTATATTCTAAGATAGCTTCACTTTCTATATCACTGCATTTTTTATTAAAGAAAAAAAGCAAGGAGTTGATGTAGAGTTTGGGGAAGAATTTTTATATTTATATTGTAATTAATTTCAGTCCTAGTGGTATTAGGACAATGAATTTTGCCCATTAAATTCCAATGTTTAATAGGAGAGGTATCTTCTGATTCATTGCACTGTAAAAAGGAAGTGAATTTTAGAAATTTACAAATCTTTTCCTTTTTATCTTCTGCAAGCTTTCGTTTCTGTACTCCACTTAGTTGTTACCATTTACTTTTACCCAGATATAAAGCTATGTCACTTTCAAAACTATGGCAAATGCATTTGAATAGTTGAAAAGAAACAAAATTTATAAAGCAAGTAAAATTTATTTTAAAAATAGACATTCACATGTGAGTGTTATCACAAGATTTTATATTTGAAAAAATTATTTGGAGCATGGAATTTTTGTTCTTCAGGTATGAGATAGTAAAAATAAATAGTACTTAAAAGAAAGAATTTAATTTATTTGTCATATGATGTTTGTTCACAGTCCTTCTTAGATCTCTAAGAGTGTTTTTTCATTTTAAAATGATACTTAAAAATGTGTACACTTTCCATTCTTTTTTGCTACATCTTCACAGTTTGTTAGGACTACACTGATTCCCAGCAGGCAAGAGTAAATGCAAAAATGTTGTTGTTGTTGATTGCTATCAAGTCAAGCACAACTCATTGTGACCCTATGAAAAAAAGACCTGAAGACTTTCTGTATCATCATTTCTCCAAGTTCATAGAATTTCCAGAGGCATGTGGTTTAGGAAGTGGATGCCACTCCTGTTTCCAATGTAAAGATTCTACACAAATAGAAAAGTATGTCCAGGCTGATAGCTCTGGTGGCTCGTCCATAGGAAGTTGCTCTGCTTACCAAAAGGCATAATTTCTTTGGAGGTTTGAATCCCCAACAGCTCTACCAAAGAAAGATAGGAAATCTCCCATGAGATTTACAGTCTCAAAAAATTCACTGGAGAATCAACTTGAATTTGGTTTTGACTTAAAGGCAATGAGTTTTTGACAACTCAATCTGAAAATGGGCTTTGACTTGCTTTGTACAGTACCAGAAATATTATGAAATATTAATGAGATAACATGGGAACTTATTCTAATTGCTTCCCCTTGTTGATGACTCTTTGTTTTTCTTACATTGCTTTTAGTATTCTCTTTATCTTTTAATTTGGAGAATTTGACTGTATGTCTTGATGTTTTTCTTTTTAATCTAGTCTATCTGGTGTTCTCTGACTTTCCTGGATGTAGATTTCTCTGTTCTTCATAACACCTAGGAAATCTTCTTCTAGTATTTCTTCCACAATTTTCTTGGTGACTTTCCTGTCCCTCCCATTTTCTGGAATTCCAGTCTTATTTATGTTACTCCTTTTGATCTCACCCCAAATGATTCTAATGTTTTCTTCATTTTCTTTATGAATCATCTCTGGTAGTGTTTTTTTCCCCTCTGTAGTATGTTTCCATTGAGGCTCTCATCTTCCATCTCACTGGTTTTCTGTTCCAACTCTTCAGTTCTTTTTTCTTTTTTTTTTTTTCTTTTCTCCAGCATGTTGGCGACTTCTGCCATTTTGGTCTGATTATTCTGGATTGCTTTTTCATGCTTTTGTGTTATTTCCAACACTGTGTTGGCCGTACTCTCTCTGTTTTGAGATGATTTTTCACTTTCTTGTACCTCTTTATACTATCAATTCTTTCTTTTATCTTTTGCATCTTCTTTCATAATTGTTCAAATTATTACTCATAAATATATTTTTTTTCTGGATCACTGTCTCTGGGGTATTTGCTCTGTTAATGGTTTCCATTGCTTCTTCCATCATTTGCATCTTCTTCTCTAGCTGTTCAAATAGCTCCACATCAACATATTTCTTCTTGCTCTCTCTATATGGTCTATTCATTGGATCTGGTTTTTTAGGAGAAAGATTATTTTGGTTTTCTTCAAGACTGAAGCAGACTGTGCTTTCTTGACATTATGTAAGTATTTTCTTAGTACCTGTTAAGTTGTTGCAATGATATAATATCTAAGGCTATGGTAATATTTAGTGAAGGATTTGTGATATAGCTAGAGAGTAGTGTTCAAACCACTTGAATGGCAGACCAGAGGAGTCCGTTGTCTTCCAGAAATCACAGTTTTACTCAGCCTCTTCTGCTTACTTAACACTTTGAGAGGTCTTTAACAGCAGATTTCCCCAATGAAGCATTTCTTTCGATTTCTTAACTGTTGCTATGATGATTGTTGATCATGAACTCAAGTAAAATGAAATCAGTCACAACTTTAATCTTCTCTCCATCTATCATGTCACCTATTGGTTTGGCGGTGAGGATTTTTATTTTCTTGGTGTTGGGATGGATTCAGTATTAAAGACTGTAATCTTCGATCTTCTACAGTAAACATTTCAAGTCTTCCTCACTTTTTGAAAGCAAGGTTGCATCATTTGCGTAACATGGGCTTTTAATAAGCCTTCGTCCAATCCTGATGCAAAATTCTTCTTGTAGTCCAGCTTCTCAAATTATTTACTCAGCATACATATTGAATGGAGAAAGGATATAACCCTGATACCTTTTCAACTTTTAAATCATGCACTATTCCTTTGTTCTGTTTGGACAACTGCTTCTCAGGCTATGTATAGGTTTTGCATGAGCACAATTAAGTGTTCTGAGATTCCCATTCTTCTCCATATCAGTCCTATTTTTTTTAATAATCCACAAAGTATCTGACACACCTACTCCCATTTATCCAGTTACTTTTTCAACCCATCTCATCCAGAGTCTTCCTTTCCTGCACTGTCCCTCTATACTTTCAAGCATGAAGTCCTTCTCCAGGGATTCATCCCTCCTGACAATATGTCCAAAGTATGAGACAAAGCTTCAAAATCCTTGTCTCAAGAGGCAACCTTGTTTTACCCTCTCCAAAATAGACTTGCTTGTTCTTTTGATAGTCTATGGTATGGTCAGTACTCTTCTCCAGCACCACAAAGCAAAGATATTGGATGATCTTCAGCACGATTTTGCTTGCTTATGATATTAGTGATATTGTTTTATAATTTCCACACGCTATCAGATAATCCTTCTCTGTAATGGGAATAAATATGGATCTCTTTCAGTCAGTTGACCAGGTAGTTGTCCTCCAGATCTCCTGGTACAACCTTGGTGATCACAGTAATGGCTGCATCTATTGGTTGAAATAAGTCAATTGGTATTAGTCATTGTCTAGCTCTTTGATGCATAGATAGACCGTGGCCTGAATCAGGTGTACTTTAATCTGGCATTTTTGTTGTTGTC
The DNA here is from genome assembly GCF_000299155.1 of Elephantulus edwardii. Lineage (NCBI taxonomy): Eukaryota > Metazoa > Chordata > Mammalia > Macroscelidea > Macroscelididae > Elephantulus > Elephantulus edwardii. The sequence continues at coordinate 10,395,976 of NW_006399759.1, forward strand.
TTTGTTGTTTAGTACTCTGGAGAGGTCCCTTATAGTTGATTTTCCTAATGTAATTTGCCTTTTGATTTCCCAACTGCTAGTGCCAAAAGTATTGCTTGTGGTACCAAGCAAGTTGAAATTGTTAACCATCTCAATCTCTTCTTCACCTATTATGGCGCTGCCAGTTGGCCTAGTGGTGAGAATCTTGTTTTGTTTATATTTTACTTCAATCTATATTGAAAACTGCAGTCCTTGACTTTCTGTAGCAAATGCTTCAGGTCTTCCTCAGTTTCGGCAACAAGGTTGTGTCATCTGCATAACGCAGGTTGTTGATAAGTCTTCCTCCAATCCAGATACTACATTCCTCCCCATAAAATTCAACCTCCCAAATGATCTGTTACACATATAGACAGGAAAAGATATGGAGAAAGAACACATCCCTGATGCACTGTTTTCCTAATTTTGAACCATACAGTGTTTTCTTGCTCTATTCTGATGTCTCTGCTTCCTAGCCTAAGTACAGGTTTCACATGAGCATAGTCAAGTGTGCTCTGAGATTCTCATTCTTCTCAAGGTAAGCCACACTTTGTTGTGATCCACTCAATAAAATGCCTTTGCATAATCAATGAAACACAGACTTTGCTCTGGTACTCTCTACTTTTGGTAAGATCCATCTGACATTGCTCCTAGTACCACAGCCTCTCCTAAATCTAGCTTGTATTTATGGTAGTTCTCTGTCTATGTGCTATTCCAATCATTTTTGGATGATCTTCAGCAGGATTTTGCTTGCATGTGATATTAGTGCTATTATTTGGCAATTTCTTTACTCTTGTCAGATCACCCTTTTTTGAAATGAGAATAAATATGGATCTTTTTCAGGTAGTTGTCCTCCAGATCTCTTGGCACAACCTGGTTAGCATATCCATGGCTGCAATTGTTTGTTGAAATATTCACATTGGTATTCCATCAATTCCTGGGGCCTTGGGGGTTTTTTTGCCCCATTTTATTTTATTAATTTTAATGAACATTTACAGAGATTTTGGATTTCCATTCATTCATTGTTGCACTTTTCTCCCTGCCCCACTCCCACCCCGAGTTAGCTCCTCTCTTTGAAAAGTAAAAGAAAAATTCCTTCACTGGTATACAATCCTCCCGCCGGGACCTTGATTTTTTGCCAATTCTTTCAGAGCAGCTTGAACTTCTGTCTTCATCACCATTGATTATTGATTAAATGTTTCATTAAATTCTTCTGTCAGCCAATTCTTTTTGGCATTCTGACCCTGTGGACTTCTTTCATCTTCTTTTGATGCTTCCTGGATCATTCAATATTCTGCTTACAGCGTCTTTAAGTGTTGCAACTGTAAGTTTGAATTTGTTCTTTACTTCCTTCAGCTTGAAAAATGCAGAGCATGTTCATCCCTTTTGATTTTCTGACCCCAGCTCTTGGCATATTTTGTTATAATACTCTGCTTTGTTGTCACCAGCTGATCAGTGAAATCTTCCATTCAGCTCCTTAACTTCCTGTTTTCTTCTCTTTACTTTGGCTTCTCAGCACTCTAGTGTAATACTCAGAGTCTCTTCTGACATCCTTCTAGGTCTTTTCTTCCTCCTGTATTTTGTCACGATTTTTTGCATTCTTCATGGGTGATATTCTTGATATTCTCCTATTGCTCATCTGATCTTTATTCATTAGTGTCCAAGGCCTCATATCTGCTCTTGAGATGGTTTTTTCATTTCAAGTGTGAAGGACTCAAATTTTGGTTCTTGTGGACTTGTTTCAATTTTCTTTAGCTTCAGTTTGAACTTGCCTATGAGTAGTTGATGGTATGTTCCACAATAAGCACCTGGCCTATTTTCACAACTGATAATGAGCTTCTCCAATGATTCTTTTCACAGGTGTGATCAATCTGATTCTTACATAGTTCATTAGGTGCAGTCCATCATAGTCGCCATTTGTGTTTCTTATAAAAGGTATTTGCAATGAATAAATTATTGATTGTATAAAATTCTGTCATTCCATCTCCAGCTTCATTTTAGAAGCAGTAAATTGCACAGGAGGACATTGCCCATCTTTCTCCCGTGGAGCAGCTAGTGGATTTGAATGAGGTTTAAAAAGGATGTTTTGTGCATAAAGGCATTGTTGTTGTTGTTGTCATGTGCCATCGAGTCACCTGTGACTCATAGCGACCCTATGCACAACAACTCTGAAGTCTACCCTATCCTGAGCCAGTCTCACTGACTAAAACATACCTGCCTCCCTTGCCCAAGTTACTGTGTCAATCCATCTCATCCGGAGTCTTCCTCTCCTGTGCTGTCCTTCCACCCTTCCAAGCATGATGTCCTTTTCCAAGGATTGGTCCCTCCTGGCCACATGCCCAAAGTATGTGAGACAGAACTTCAAAATCCCACCCTCCAAAGAGAAACCTGGCTTCACGCTCCAAGACATACACGGGTAATTAGTGAAAGAATGAAAACAAATTTAAAAATAAAAAAGTCTCATTTGCAAATTCTACTTTGTCTTCCTTTTCATAAGAGGATGAAAAGAAATCAGCCCCGTTTCTAGGGAACTCCACAGGGAAATAAATTGTGTGTCTGGCCCCCTACCTTACATCATCAAGGTCAGTAACAAGCTTCTCACCATTTGACCAGAAAGCAGACACTGAGGTGGAGAGCAGGCAAAGGTCATCATGAGGAGGAGGAGGAGAAGATTGACTTGGGAATGATGTTTCACACTGATCTCTAACTCCTGGCCCAAGCAATCCTCAGCCAAGAACTGAGTTTATGGCCATTCATGCTGTCCAGTCAGTCTGGTGTCTCTATATCCGTGAGTGTACTTGCTGTTTTAGCAAAAGAAAGAGCCAGAGAAATTACAATCTAACAGCTATATTCATCACTTCTATAGTGATATGCTTATGGATACCAACAATGTTATTGATATTTCTAATTATCTTTAAGACATTTTATTCTCTGATAATGAAGAATCATTTAGATTAAAATAGGAAACAATTGTAACATAATCAGTCCTGAGGAAACTGTTTCCACGGCACAATAACAATTAAAGAACATCAAGTCTATAATGTGGAAAATAGATATTTAAAATCTTTTCAATACTGTATTATGTGATGAGAGGACATTAGAATTTGAAGACAAGACAGTAAAAATGCTGGGTGTAATTACTTATAAGTACATTTGTCCCCCTATTGCAATTAGCATTTTTATGATGCATTCAGTAAGACTTTCTTAGTCATAAAAGGTTCTGAAACAATATAGATGTTAGAACTCTTTTAAGCAGTAAATGAAAGAGAATTTGACCCAAGAACTGGCTTAAACAAGAACTTACTTGATTATGTAATGAAAAAGCTCAAGAACAGGGCTTGCTGCTATTTTTCCTTGAAGGCTGATGTTATATCATCAGGGTCTTTCTGTCTCCTTCTCCATGTGTGCATTCAGGTTTCTTTCAGATCTGTTCTCAAACTGTGTCTCCTTCATATTAATATGGATGCTACCATTCTAGCCTCACATTCCCTCAGATAAAGGCCCTGTAATACACAGAAAGCATGTTTCTCCCAGAATCTCAGCAAAAGTATCATTAATTCTCTGTGGCTCCACAGGAGACTTCCATTCATCAGTCAGTCTGCCAAAGGGATGGAAAATCTGGATTGATTTGACTTAAAACACCATGCCTGAGCCAGGGGGGAAGGTCCAGCCCGAGCAGCCACTCTGAGGAGGCAGAGATTTCCACAGATGGGAACTGGAGTCCAGTTACCAAAAGAAGGGTGGCTGCATGGTGGGCAGTGAAGGGAACAGCTGTCAGAACACAGCTGTACCCTGAGATAATTGGTGTGCAATGAAATACAGCAGGCCTGATGATCTGCCTGAAGCAAGAAAGGCAGGCTGAAAGAAGATGGTCAAAACCAAGAGATGTTTGCACCCATCTCTTAATAGTAACATTTTAAATGAAGGAAGCAAATATTTCTGGACGTGATGTGCCATTTCAAAGGGAAAGAGTAATGGCTAGAAAACTGTCACAAAGTCTGATGTGAGGAGAAAATTTTACCCTGAGAATCACTGTAAATATAAGATTACTCTGATCTAAAAGCATGTTGGAAATAAAAGACAGTGCAGGGAATTAGCTATTATCAGCACTAGATGGAATGCATAATTGAAAATTATTTCTTCTTTTCTATGTAAGGCTCTTGCATAATCTGTAAATTGGAGACGACTTGTAGGATTCATGAAGCGGTCAAGAAGAATTAGAGAAAGAAGTCTGAGTTAGAGCAGAGTGGGCTTTCAGAATGGGTTTGCTGTCACGTTCCTATGCTCATCCAGCCTTTAATGACAAGAAATAGAGTCCAAGAATGTTTCTGAGTCATTGTAGATAATTAACAATTATCATAGGAAGGAAAACATTTTACCCATTTCTGAGGAGGCATTGTCCTGCCTTTGATACAGGGCCCAGTAGATTTCCCGTGTATCATTTCTCCTGAGCTCCCTCGGCAGGAACTATTCTCAAATATTTCTGTTTAAGAAAAAAAAAATCAGGAAGGAAGAAAAAGATCCCAAATTTTTTGTTGTTTTATGCATACATGTTTGGGGTTTTTTTCCCCCTTCAATACTTTACTGAGATTTAGGTAAAAGTTTACAATACTTTATTGAGGTTTAAGAAAACATTTACAGAGTATGTTATCCTATTCAGCAACTTATCCACAGACTTGTTCTGTGGCATTTCCACCCTGAGTTCCTCTTTTATCTTAGCTCAGTTTTCCTGTCTTCCTGCCTTCTTAAGAACATTGGCTTTGTGGCCAATGCTATTCCTTTGACTTGTCTAGTTGATTGTTCTGAAAAGCATGTCCCATGTGTGACTGTCTGCTATGTCTTTTATGTAGCTGACAGGTGAGCTCCCAGAGTCTCCTCGATTCTTAATTAGAAAAGTGTTTAAGGGTGTTAGTCTCAGAGATTCCAATAAGTCTTGTCTTTTTTTATGAATTTAATTTGTGTGTATGACATACTAATATCCTCAAAGAGCTTCTGTTCCAAAACAGGTTATAATGTAAGCAGCTTCTGATTATAATTTACCCTTT
>NW_006399759.1:10401135-10404675 GCF_000299155.1 Elephantulus edwardii
AGAAAATCAGGAAAGACTCAGTGAGGACCTGAAAAGACAGGATGATAGTAGACATAGATCAATAGTGATTGGTTTTATAAAACACAATATATGGGAATGGTTACATGAAACACAATATGAATGAATGAATTTGAAATTCTACTTTTCCATTCTGTACAGTCCTTTCCATTCTGACCCCAGTGTGCTGCAGTCCCAAATAAGGATGGGCAATTAATTGCCTCTGAAAACACGGTGGAAGGTCATTTAAGGGTCAATTCTATGGGTACCCAACAACGAGCCCAGCTTTAAAGTCTAAATAACCATAGTACTTTCATTTCCCTTTTTTACAATTTTAACCAAAAAAGTCTACCGGGGATCTCTATTTCTTCCTTTCTAAAAACCAGTTGTGGTGCTGTCAAATTTGACTTCTAGTGACCCCGGATGTGTCAGAGTAGAAGGAACATAGGGTTTGCAACGGCTGAAACAGATCACTAATCCTCTTTTCTGAAGTGACTCTGGGTGGACATCAGATTATACTTAGTTACCAACTAAGCACACTTGGCTGGAGAAAGAGAAGGATAGAGGGAGGAAGGGAGGAAAGAAATAGAAATAGAGAGAGAGAAAGGCCCTTCTGCCCCAGCCTCCTTCCTTCCTGCGTTAAACGGCTCTGCAAAGATGTTATGTTTAGGGCAGCAGTGCCATCTGGTGTCTAGAAGGCCACAATGTCAGTTTCTGCTCAAATATGAACCGTGTTTGTTACATGCTGTGAGTGGAAACATAAAACGCTTAGAGAGAGAGAGTAACTGACAGTAGGTTTTTAGAGGTTGTAAATCACATCAGAGGCTTGTGGATTCAAACACTTGGCCATTGGTTGGCAGTGCGACTCCAGTTGCGCCGGGCCACCAGAGCTCCCTGAAGTCGTGTTTAATAGGGCATTTGTGGCTTTCACTCAGTGATTCTCGTAGATGAGAGAACATCTCTGATTTGTGAGTGTCCTACCAAAGACCACACAATTGGACATTATATTTGTTTTGCAAACCCTAAAAACAGGACTAAAAAAAAATCTGTTCTTGAATAATTATTTTACAAATTTCACTATACATGTAAGTTTGGCTCGTTATTTTCTTTTTTGTTTTAGTTTTTAATTCAAACATGGCCTTTCTTAATGTGGCCCATTAAAAAAAATCATTGTATTCAGAACAACTATATCATCTCACCCCAGTAAGAATAGCAAAATTCAACAGAACAGCAAACAACAAATGCTGGCTTGGTTGTGGAGACATTGGAAACCTTATTCACTGTTGGTGGGAGGGTAAAATGGTGCAACCACTGTGGAAGGCAGTAGGGTGCTTTTTCAAAAATTTGCTAATAAAAAAAAATAAAAATAAAATTTGCTAATAGACATACCATTTGACCCAGCAATTCCACTACTGGGAATACACCCCAAAGAAACTATGACTGCCACCCAAACAGATATATGCACACCCATGTTTATCAAGGCTTTGTTCACAATAGCAAAGAGTTGGAAACAACCCAAGTGCCCATCAACACAGAATGGATAGAGAATCTGTAGTATATTCACACAATGGAATAATACATTGGAATGTAGTATGGAATGATGCATTGAAAAACAAGGAAGTCATGAAATATACAAAATGGGTGACCCTGGAGGGCATTATACTGAATAAAATATCTCAGTCACAAAATGACAAATAATGCATAGTGCTACTGTTGTAAAATGGGACTGACATCGGGGTTGGGGGGAGACTGTGAAAGATGGGATAAATAATGTATACCTGCATTGAAACAGATGAGGGAGAAAACTGTTTAAAAGAGATATGTGATTAGGTATTATTGTCATGACATGAGTCCAGAATAGTGCATAGTGGAGTGGACTTGGGGGGAAGGATTGTATAACAATGAAAGAATTTTTCTTTCACTTTTCAAAACTAGGATTGCACAGTGGAGTGGACTTAGGGGGAGAGATTGTATAATAATAAAAGAATCTTTATTTTACTTTTCAGAGAAGAGCAAACTGGGGAGGAGGTTGGGCAGGGAGAAAAGAGCAACAATGAATGAATGGAAATCCAAAGTCTCTGTAAACTTTTCACTAAAATTAATAAGAAAAAAATCATTGTAGAAATTGTATAAATGCTACATTCTCACACTGGCAATTGTTTCTGGTCTCAAACATGAATTACAAGTAAAATTTGGAAGAGAACAATTAAGAAGCCACAAGCTGAAACCTATCCATGAAAGGAGTTAAGAATCAGCAAGAAGAGAGGACTTTGTAAAAGTAATTTAAGCATCAGAAAGAATTTGACTATTGTTATTGTTATTGTTGTTATGTGCTGTCGAGTGTCTCCTGTGACTCATAGTGACCCTGTGCACAATAGCTCTGAATCCTGCCCTATGCTGAGCCAGTTTCGCTGAGTCCAACACTCCTAATCCCATTGTATCAGTTATTGAGTCAATTCACCTTATCTGGTGTCTTCCTTTCCTCCACACTTCCAAGCATGATGTCCTTCAAGAACTGATCCTTCCTGGCCATGTGCCCAAAGTATGCCAGCGAGAGCTTCAAAATTCTTGCCTCCAAGAAGAATCTTGGCTTCACTGTCTCCAAGACAGACCTAAAGTTTCCATCTATTCTGAGTTTCAAAGATTGACAAATATTCTCATATCTGAAGTCAAAACTCTGAAAAAACTAAATTTTATTTTCTTCTGTGTTACTTAATGGCACATAACAACAACAGCATACTATATTGGTTGTTCTTTTATTTAAGCCTCCTGTTTAGAGTCAACAAGACCTTGGAAAGAGCCTTTTCATTTAAAGTTGGTTGTTATTATATTATGGAGGAACATTCTTCTAAGTGGTACAGCACTCTTCTGTCAATGTGTTGTACTGAGGTAACCTAGGGTTGTTGTGATGTTGAACCTTGTGCCATTGGGGTGTCAAATGCCATAATGGTTATCCATGGTGGACAGTGTTTGGTGGAGCTCCCAATTTAAAACAGGTTTAGAAGTAGGAGTGACATCCACTTCCTAAACAACATACCTCTGGAAATTCTACGAACTTCAATAAATGTCAATAGCCTTTTGTTCATAGGATTGCTATGAGTCGTGCTCGACTCAAAGGCAAGCAACAACAACAAACAATATTTTTATTAAGGGAGCTCTGTTGGCCTAATGGCAAGAAGCTGCATATTTTTATTATCATATTCACTCTCTAAATATTTAATAGATACATACTTTTTGCTTTCTTATTGCCACAACATTAAAGTCCTGTAACCCAAATCTTTGCTTGAAGATACAAGTCAAATCCAATATATTGCTCTTAATCTTGACCCTCTCCTATCCTGGATTCTTGCATCTGAGCCTTATTTTCCATTATTTGAAATTATTCTTTAACTTCCTTGACATCTTGAATACCTTGAGCTTTTGTTTTTCCTTGTTATCCTTATCAAGAGATAACTGAATCATGTGGAAGAGAAGTTAGGTAGGCAAATGAGTTCTAACATTGCTTAATTAAATTTGCATTTTAAGATATGAAAACCCTTGATA
>NW_006399759.1:10431159-10444503 GCF_000299155.1 Elephantulus edwardii
CTTCCTTCAAAGGTTGAAAATGGAATGCCCATTTGATCCAGAAATCTCATTAGTAGGTATATATTAAAAAAAATAAGAATTGCCGCATGAATTGACAGATGTCAACCTCATGTTCATTGCAGCATTATTTACTGTAGTAAAGAGATGAAGTGAACTCAAGCATTCGTTAACAGGCAAATGGTTAAAGAAAACATAATGCATTCACCAATGGAGTATTACACAACATTAAGCATAATAAACAATTCCCAAAACACTAAATGGCATGGGTGAATCTAGGACAATTTATGCTGAGTGACATTTCAGTCATAGAAAGACAAAAATATAGCAAAAGATTATTATTACAAAAAGCTTAGGAAAGGCTTACATACAGAATCATTATCAGTGATGGGAAGGAAGGGAGAGAACAGTAAAAGAGGGCAGTGAATGAAGGATAGTGTGAAGTACAATGTATACCAACTTTTTAAACAAACCAATATAAAATAAAAATGTGTTTTTTTATTAAAAAGAAAAGAGTCATAGATGACAACCAGCTAGTACACAAAGAAAAACAGACAACAGAGTAGAAGAGAATCAGGTGAGGAGCACTTACTAAAAGTGATTATCATAATATAAATCATGTATATGATAAACATTCTATTTTCATTTCAGACACATCAGGTAAGACCTGATTGTGGACCACATGAGGACACATCAGAGGCACTATGGTCCACTTGACTTGATTGTTCAAAATTCTTTTCTGAGCCATTGACTTTGACTTTTGCCTCATGACTGAGTTATTGTTGTTATGTGCCATCAAGTCACTTGTGACTCATAGCGACCCTATGTACAAGAGCCCTAAACCCTGCTCTATCCTATGCCAATCTCACTGTCTCTGACACACCTACTCCCATTACTCCAATTACTGAATAGATCCATCTCATCAAGGGTCTTCCTCTCTTTTGCTGTCCCTCCACCCTCCTAAACATGATGTCCCTCTCCAAGAACTGCCCAAAGTATGTCAGAGGAAGCTTCAGAATCCTTGCCTCCAAGGAGCATCTCGGTTTCACCCTCTCCAGGTAAAACCTGTTTGTTCTCCTAGCAGTCCATGGTCTATTCAACACTCCTCTCCAGCACCACAGCTCAAAGGCATCAATTCTCTTTCTATCGTCCCTAGTCATTGTCCAGCTCTCCAATACATAGAACACAATTGCAAAGACTATGGCCTAGATCAGGTGCACCTTAGTCTCCAGCCTGACATCTTTGCTCTTCAGTACTCTGGAGACGTCCCTGACAGCAGAATTTACCAATGCAATTCGTCTCTTGATTTCATGGTTGCTGGAATCGAGAGTGTTGATTGTGGAGCCAAGCAAACTAAAACTGTTAACAATCTCAGTCTCTTCATCATCCATAATGATGTTGCCAATTGGCCCAGTGGTGAGAATCTTTGTTTTTCTCATGTTGAGTTTCAATCCATATTGAAGGCTGCAGTCCTTGACCTTCTGCATCAAGCTCTTCAGGTCCTCCTCAGTTTCAGCAAGCAAGGTTGTGTCATCTCCATAACACAGGTTGTTGATGAATCTTCCTCCAGTCCTGATGCCACATTCCTCCTCATACAGCCCAGCATCCCAGATGATAAGTTCTGCATACAGATTGAAAAGGTATGGAGACAGAATACTGGAAGACACCCTTCCTGACTTTGAACCATGCAGTGTCGCCTTGCTCTGTTCTGATGACTGTCTCTTGGTTCAAGTATAGGTTTTTGCATAAGCACAATCAAATGTTCTGGAATGTCTATTCTTCTTAGAATCAGCCATAGCTTGTTGTGATCCACACAGTAGACCTGTTAATTATGTGAGTGAGGTAAGTAGCACCTTTGGAGTGGAAACATACAAATAAGGTTTGTAGGCTACTAGAGGGGATTGGTCAGTTTTACTATTATTCTAGGTTTAAATTTAGCAGATTTAGAGGTAGAAAACAAGAATCTTGATACCATCAAGAAAGAAGAAGCAGAAAGTGCAGTGGGTTTTGTGTGAAACAGACTTGGACCTAGACCGAAGTAACTCTTGCTGAGTTGGTAGAGAACCAGAGAACACTGGGAGACAGAGCTAAACCCCACTATCATTCATATTATCTGTGAGTGCTTTATGGCCATTGAAACAAATTAGTAGAGCAACAAAGGCCTGGGAGGAACAGCTGGTGTTGGCACTGATAGAAGTAGGTGCAGGAACATGGATTCATGACTCACCTCATAGGAATCGATTTTATGCTGTTGATGCTATTGAAGTAACATCATTCCCCCTTGTGGAAAAAGTGGGGGTCAGAACAAGTCCCCACCCCAGACACATAGTAACTGCAAACACTGTAATCATGCAATCTGTGATGTATCCGCTCCTGTGAAAAGCAAATAAATACGCATCTTCAGACTTGCAATTGTATTTGCATCATGCTCTTTGAGATCACTCTTTTCCCCACACCCATCTACAACAAGCAGTGGCTCAATACAGTGGATTGTGTAAAGGTGGTATCAAATGATGGGGAGTGTGCAAGATATTAAGCACTATGTCAAGATGAAAAAGCCTTGAAGATGTATAAAAGGCCCATGAAAAAATGTTAGATGACAAATGAATTAAATTCTTTCTGACTGTCTTGTTATCTATTTTCACTTTCTCAGATCTGAAAGGGAGGGGGAAATTATGTTTTTGGTGATTTCTCCCCACTCCTCCTCACCCCAAGTTACTAGTTCTTGGTGGTCCAGTGCATAGGGAAGTGTACTGTTAGCCCAAAGGCGAGCTTTACTGGCAGTTTGAATCCAGCAGTGATTCTACAGGAGCTAGATAGTCAGTCCCAGAAGATTAACAGCCTTGGAATCTCACTGTAGGTTAACTAAGAGTTGGTTTCAACTCAAAGGCAATGAGTGAGTGATTTTTCAAACAAATTTTAAAAAATATTTATTTGTATAAACGTTTACAAGTATATTTGTTTCTCCTTCAACTACTCATACATATTTTGTTTCATAACATTAATTATTATCTTCCACTACCAACCCAAAGGCAGGTTCAATCCACCAGCTGCTCTGCGGGAGAAGGACAGGCAATCTCTTGTGCCATTTACAGCCTCTGACAACCCAATGGAGGGTACATTTCGAGTCATCTCCCACTCTATGTCACATAACAACAGCATAATGGAATCATACTTTCACCACAGTCTCCCTGTAATCTCATTTCCTTTCTACCCTTTCCTGCATTCTAGGTTTTATCCTTGAACAAATGCTGTTCTTTTGTCCTTATATTACTGGTTATTGTAATAAGTCTCCCTAGTGATATTGTTCTGTAGGCCTATCGTTTGTCTGGGCAAGGCAGTGGGTTTTGTTCAAGGTTCCAAGAGTAACTGCGAGTCATAGTATGATGAGGTGGAGGATTTGCCAGTCTGTTAGAACATATAAGCTGACGTTTTCTCTCACTTCTATCCAGGATCTTCTACTCTGACCCCCTTTCAAGTGATCAGCAGTGGAGGCAGGTACCGTCTAGAACCACTGAAACTGAGATTCACGTGGTTCATTATTCCTTTGGACTAGTTCTTTCAGTACACTTTTGCTTTTCTTCATTCTTCTTTCTTCCAGACAGAGAAAGACCAATAGTCACATCTTGGATAGCTATTTGCAAAATTTTAAGACCTGAGTTACTTCTCACCAAAGTATAATGTAGAACATTGTCTTTCTGACCTATGTTATACCAATCATTTCTATGTCCCCTAAGACTGTGATCCAAAGACCTCAGAACCAGCAACTCTTTCCTTCAGAATGTTTGTTACGATTAGGATACTTTCAATACATCCCCCTTTTTTTGGTTCACTTATGTATGTGGATATATTTACAGAACATGCTATTAGAGGAAATAAAGAAATTATCAGTGATTTTTCTCTTAGTTAGATTTACAATCAATAATCTTGATACAGACAGCTATACAATCCACAGTTGTGCTGCATTGTGGAAATCTGCTGTCAAATGCCACTCCAAATGCTAAAGTGCAAGCGTGTCCATTTAAAGGCTAAGGTTCATGGTCTTTTCAACTACTTGCTGTGCTTTTGATATTGGACAGAGAATAAAGAGGACAAAAGAATTGACACCTTAGTATTCTTCTAGAGAGGAGTAGTCCTTGGTACTCTTCAGGAGAAGAGTGCTAAATGTCTCTTGTGCTGCCAAGAGAGCAAATATGTCTTAGAGACCATGCAACCAGGACACTCCTTAGAGAGAAGGATAGTGAAACTTCATCTCTCATACTTTGGGTGTGTTGTGGGGAGGAGACTGTCTTTGGAAAAAGACATAATGCTCGGAAAAGTGGAAGGAGGGGAATACTCTTAACAAGATGGATTGACACTAGGACTGTATCAATGAGCCCAAGCGTCACAGAGATGAAGAGGCTAGGGAGCAATTCAGAGCCATTGTTCATAGGGTCACTGTGAGCTGTGGTTCACTCAGCACCTAACCACAGCCACACTACTAATATGAAGGTAGAAATATCCACTGTCAGGTCTATATCTAATTTTGGGTGTCTGAATAAACCTATGCCTATTTGTCTCGTCTGTCTGGTTATATATCTGCTATACCTCAGTTTTTTGTGTCCCTCTATGTGACTTCCCTTTTGCTGGTATTGAAATAATCATTCTCTTATTGTACATTACAGCCCTGGATTTCCATGCAATCAGAAAGTTGCTTTCAAAAGTTCATAATTTCTGTGCTGGGTCTCAATTTACCCCTCTGTCTGTCTCATTAATCAATGTTTTCATTCAAAGTCTTCCTTCAGTCCATGTTTAAATTGCTTCTGTATTATTTCCTTTGAAACTGAGTTCAGATTTATGATCTGTATCTGTAATCCTTGCTTCCTTGTGTCTTGGTGATAGAAGGTCTGGGATAACACCTGCCTTCTCTACCATCTTTCCAGAAGTTGTCTCAATTATAAGTTTTTGTGTTAATGTCCAATTTAAAAGATCTATTTTAACTTAGAAATTATAACTGTTTTATAGATTTTCTTTTCCATTGCTCAAATTCATTTGTAATAATACAATCAAATATTTTAAAAAGTACAATCAAATATTAAAAGTGATAATCATTTTATATCCAAGTAAACCAAAATGCTAAGTAGAGAACACAAATGAAAGGTTGCAGAAGATTAAAATTTTCATGAATCTCTAAAAGCAACTCCAAAACAAGCTTATTTTAAAAACATAATAAATCAGAAGAGATTTCTTTTACTGAACCCCCTTGGGTGCAAATCCTTGCAATGATACCACTCATGCTGAAAGGCCATTAAGAATATGACAGAATTTCTTCTATATACCCATCCCTTGCTGTGATTAAAAAAAATTGATTAATAACAATGTAGAAACTGGAACTATTTTAGACTCCGAAATGATCATATCTGCAGACCTCATGAATAATTGAAATACAGATTCTTCTTTGTGGAATAATTTTTTTCTAACACTGTAAATTATTAAACATATCATAGATTTATAGAAGAAGGAAAATATTGGAGTTTGGAAGAAGTGCCATCAGAATGTTCCTTAGGAGCAGGGATGATGGGACTCTATACCATGTACTTTGGACATGGAAGACGTCATGTCTGGAAAAGCACAGGGTCAGCAAAAACTAGTAAAGACTTCAACTAGATGGGTTTTTGACACAGTGGCTTCAACAAGGAAGTCAAGCATAGCAACTCTGGGGATGACAACTGGGCAGAGTTCATTCTGTTGTGCATAGGGATTCTATGTGTCATAACCAACTCAACTATCAGCAAGAGATAAAAGATCCATCTTTAACATACAGCAGCTTTTTCCCAAAGATAAAGCCCAGAAGGCAAGAAGGGATGAAATAGATGCATTAATGGAAATAAGAACTACAGGGAAGAAATAGTAAAAGAACGATTTCATTGTGTTTATTGTAATGAAGGTTGGGAAACCTGTTTGGTTTGTAAAGTTCCACTCAAACCAGAATAAAAAACAAAATGCAGTAGTTTACTGTAATATTTGTTTTCTAACCACTACATCATTTTCATTACATCTTTCACTTGTTCATTTATACTTACAGCATCTATCACAAAACAAGTACCTAAGTGTGAGCTGTTACAAACTAATTGGTGAAAGTGAATCTTTTGGTGGGGGAGAAGAGCAGAATTTCATGTTGATTGTTGAAAAACTTAGTTCTCTTGGTACTCAATTTCTCCGTTGTAAAATCTGTGAAATGCTCCTTTTGTAGAAAGTATGATATACAGTAAAAAATATTGATACCCTTTATCCACTAAAAATTTTATAATCTAGTTCATCTCATTTCACTAAAATGGTATATGAACTTTTGTATTCAATCATTAATATTATAGTTTCATTTCCTGGGTAGCTAAAGCTGGAAATGCTGTATTACTTAACTCATACATAAAGGAAAATATTACACTGAGTGAAAGATGTTGTTATGTGCCATTGAATCAAAACTGATTTATAGCTGGCCCTCCAGCAGGTTTTCAGGGGCTGTAAGTCAAACGGAAGAAAATTGCTTATTTTTCTCCCATGGGGCAGCTGGTGGATTCAAAGCTTTTGCCTTTTGGGTGGCAATGCAACTCCTTTCCTCTATGGCTACCAGAGACACAAGAGGACAAATGTATGCTCCCAATTAGAAACATGAGTACAAAAGTAATTCAACCAAAGGAAAAGTGAAGGAAGGAATAGGAAGTTACTGCTAAAAAAAGTAATACAATCTTAAGTTTAAATGATTTCTTCATGAATCATAGGATCATATCACTTAAGCTCTGGTGGTCTAGCGGTAGGAAGCTGTATTACAATGCCAAAGGCTCACAATTAAAATACAGCAGCTGCTCTGCAGGAGGATAGGCAGTTTCCTTCCACGCAGTTAACTGCCTCTGAAAACCCTCTGGAGGGTCAGCTGCGGATCGGTTCTGACTCAATGGTAAACAACAATAATATATCACTTAAAAGAGAAAGATGTACATACTAACATAGCGGTAATGGATGGTGAAGGGATAGAAATTGTAAAACATCTTTAGTTTGCTGGGTTCCGCAATCAACACGGCAGCCAGGAAATTAAAAGACGTATTGCACTGGGAAAGTGTACTCTCCAGAGTACTAAAGAGCAATGTCATTCTGGAGACTAAGATGCACCTGATCCAGGACATGGTCTTTATAATCACTTGCTATGCATCAGAAACCTGGACAATGACTAGGGATGATAGAAGGAGAATTTATGCCTTTGAGCTGTGATGTTGGAGAAGAGTATTGAATATACCATGGACTGCAAGGAGAACAATCAGGTTTGTCCTAGAGAAGGTGAGACTAGGCTGCTCCTTGGAGGCAAGGATTCTGAAGCTTCATCTGACATACTGTGGGCATGATGCAAGGCAGGATCAGTCCTTGGAGAGGGATGCCATTCTTGGGAGGGTGGAGGGACAGTGCAGGAGAGGAAGACCCTCGATGAGATGGATTGATTCAGTCACTGGGTAATGGGGGCGGGGTAGGTGTGTAGGAGACAGTAAGGTTGGCACAGGATAGAGCAGGGTTTAGGGCTGTTGTACATAAGGTCGCTATGAGTCACAGACAACTTGATGGCACATAGCAACAACAACAACAAACCCTAAAATAAAGAGACTTTGACAAAGTAGGAGAAATTAAGTCCAAATAACTTTTATTAGTTAAAAAAAACGCATTGCCACTGAGTCGGAACTGACTCACTGTTGACCCTCCAGAAAGCTGCAAATCACATGGGAGGAGACTGCCCATCTTTCTCCTGCAGAGAAGTTGGTGTATTTGAACTGCCTGCCTTTGATTGGCAGCTCAAATTCCTATCTAGTATTTTAACTTACTTATAAATTTCCACATTTGGTTAGTTTTTTAAAAAAAGTCCATGGTGGACAGTGTTTGCTCATAAAACAAGCTTGGAACCAGGAGTGGCATCCACCTCCAAAATAGCTTGCCTCTGGGAACCCTATGAACTTGGAGAAAAAAAATCAAAGTTATACAAATGTTCAGGTCTTTAGTTCATAGGTTCGCTATGAGTTGTCTATGACTCAACGGCACTTAAGAAGAACAACAATATATCATTTTATCAAAACAGTATTAAATAAACAAAAGAATAAAAGACAAGTGAAAGCCAGAGTTAAACAAAGTCCACAATTCACTTACAACTAGCACACAAAAATCTTGAAATCACAGAGTTTGGTGGGCAAAGGAAGGGAGTGAAGGAATCAGGAGAGATTCAGTGGGGACCTGAAAAGGCGGGTAAGGGTGGGCATGGATCAATGGTAATTAATTTTATGGATCACAGTGTATGGGAATGATGGTGTGAAAATACAGGTGTGGGTGGAGAAGTGCATGAAATACACACACTGTAAGGTGTGTTTGATACAGGCCATGGTCTTCGCAATCACTTGTTATGCATCAGAGAGTTGGACAATGACCAAGGAGGAATTGATGCCTTTGAGCTGTGGTGCTGGAGAAGAGTATGGAGAATACCATGGACTGCTAGGAAAACAAACAGATTCATCCTGGAAAGGGTTAAACCAGGTGGCTCCTTGGAGGCAAGGATTCTGAGGTTCCGTCTAACATACTTTGGACATGTTGTGCGGAGAAACCGGTCCTTGGAGAAGGACATCATGCTTGGGAGGGTGGAGGGACGGCGCAGGAGGGGAAGGCCCTCTATGAGGTGGATTGATTCAGTGACTGGGATAATCGGAATGGAAGTGTCAGAGACAGTGCGATTGGCACAGGACAGAGCAGAGTTTAGCGCTGTTGTACATAGGGTCGCTGTGAGTCGCAAGCGACTCGACGGCACATAACAACAACAACAACATACAAACAAAACACAATGTATACAAAGTTTATATGCAAACCAATATAAAGGAATAATAATTTCAAAAAACAGCAAAAACTAGCACATAAACACCAAGATTCTCTGCACCTCCTAGAAGTACAATGCAGCAGCCAGTCTGAAAAAAATAAGCAAACCAGAGTGTTCATAAAGTAAAAGGTATCCTAAGATAATATTATTTCTGATTCTGTGAATTTGAAACTGCTCCATTTAGGAAAACACCTCTATATCCGGCAGGAAGGGTGTGAAATGTCAACAGCCTTGGAGCCCTTAGCTTCAGTCATGA
The DNA here is from genome assembly GCF_000299155.1 of Elephantulus edwardii. Taxonomy (NCBI): domain Eukaryota; kingdom Metazoa; phylum Chordata; class Mammalia; order Macroscelidea; family Macroscelididae; genus Elephantulus; species Elephantulus edwardii. Next base: position 10,440,291 of record NW_006399759.1, read on the forward strand.
CAAGCAGTTAGCATAATCTGGCACAAGCATCAGCAATTTGACCCGAAGTCTTGGCAGCCCTGGGACCTGAGACCAGTGAGAAGCCACAGGCAGCAGAGGCGCGGCCTTCAGTTGGCCTCTGGACAAAGAAGACCAAAAGCAGACACTTGCAGGCAGCCAAGAGACCCAAGTCCCAGAATACACGTGAGATGTCACATAGAGATTCCAAGAATTCTGCAGGGAAAATGTGTGAAATTACTAGAGTAAGTGGGGAATGATGTTGTTATGTATTGTTGAGTTGGAAGGGACTCAGCTGATCCCGTCCAGCAGGTTCCCAGATGCTATAAATTGCATGGGAATCTCCCACTTTTCTCCCACTTGGTGATGAGAAATATTGTTATTTAATTATTCAAGACCTCGGGCCACATGCCATATGTATTATATTTTTTTCACAAATTAGTGTGTCTACCTATTATAAATATCCCCATTAAAATATTTGCTTATAGCAGAAAACAGCTGAATTTTACCCCTCTATTCCTCATGCCCCTTCAAAAAATACACTTACTCATTCATTGCCCTTGAGTTGGAACCAATTCCTAGTTGACCCTTCCAGCAAGTTTCTGAAAGTATAAATTACTCAGATTGTCCATCTTTCTCCCTGCAAGAGGCTAGTGGATTTGAACTTGCAAAAGTGGAGCCTTTGGCATAGAAACACAAGTCCCCATGGACCAGGTCACCAGAGTTCTCTTAAACGGCATAACTTCTTCATGCTCTTGTGGCTGATTTTTCTGGTTTTACCTCCACATATTGAAAGCATAACTATTTCATATCTCATCATTTCTTGATTTTTTAATTTTCACTATTATGTTTACTTGCTATTATACTATACAAAGATTTATTGTTGTTGTTAGTTCTCTTAATTCTCTAGTGCTGCTTTGATAGAAATATCTCAGGTTGATAACTTTAGCAAACATTTTAAGAGGCTAGAAAATTTAGGAAGTGTAAAAGTTTGCATTTAGGGTGTTAGAATCAAGGAAAGACCTTCTCTCTGTTGGTTGTGGGAGAAGATCCTTGTCTTCCCTGAACATCTTTGAGCCCAGTGTCCCTTGGGGAAATTCCTATGTGCCTTGGCCTTACATCAATCTTCTCCAGGGTCTAGGAAGTTCTCAGCTCAGGGGGCTTAGATCTAAAGGATACATTCTACTTCCAGTTCTTCTTTCTTGGTCATAGTGCACTCTCCTCCCAACAAATTCTCTGCTTGCTTTTCTTTTCCCAACTCTTGTAATACAAAAGCTGGTTCAGGCCTAGGGAAGCTCGCCTTATATTGGATCACGGCTGTGACCTGAGCAGGAAAGTTGCATCTCACTATAATCCCTCTACAACTGCTTGGCTGATCTTATCCGATTACATCATGGGAAATAATCACATCATTACAGAACTGCTGAGAATCATGGGTCAGTTAAGTTGACACATACTTGGCATGAGGGGGAGACATAATTCCATTCATGACAGGTGCCATCAAGAATTAAATTATGTGATAGAGCTGCCCCACAGGGTTTCCTAAGATACCATCTTTACAGAAACAGATCACCATCAAATTATTCTTCTGGAAGGACCCTGGGTAGAATCAAACCTTATGGTTAGCAGCCAACACTCAGCTATTGCACCACAATGAAGATTTACCTTACATAAATCACTTCGCTCAAGGAATGACACCACGACGATACTATACTGGTTTACACTAACCCTATAGACACTATCTAGAATTGTATGTGTTGGTAGATGCCCTAGGGTTGAGTATAACTCAGCAATCCTGTGAACAACAGATCTGAAGCCTGGCCTATCTTGTGTCATCCTCACCATGTCTGACATACTTAAACATATTTCTGCAGTCACTGTGTTAATCCACTTCATTCAAGGTCTCCTCTCTTTTGCTGACCCTCCATCTTTCTTCCTCCCCCCCATCCATTTTTCTTTTTTTTTTCTTGTTGTGTGCCATCGAGTTGGTTTTGACTGGCACAGGAGGAGATTGCCCCTTCTTCTCCAGAGGAGCATCTAGTGGATTTGAAGCATGAGCCTTTAGGATTGCAGCAAAACCCCTCCATCTTTCCAAGTGTTATGTCACGTTCCAGAGGACAGCCTCCCTTAACAACATACCTAAAATATGTAAGATGAAGCTTCATCACTCTTGCCACTAAGGAGCACTCTTCCTGCACTTTTTGTCAAGACATATCTGGTTTTTTTGTAATCCACGGGATATTCAGTATTCTCCTCCAACACCACAGCTCAAAGGCCTCGATTCTTTTTCTGTCATCCTTATTCATGGTCTAGCTCTCAGATGCATACAAATGCTTGAAAAGATTATGGCTTAAATCAGATGTACCTTATTTTTCAGTACCTTTCCCAATAGCTAACGTTTCCCAGTAGATTCAAGACAATACATTTTCTGATTTCTTGAATGCTGGGTACCAATGGTCTTGATTGTGGATCCAAAAGTAAGAGGAAATTGTTGACAATTTCAATCTTTTTTCATGGATGTGAGGGCAATCTGGCTGCAACATATGTCACCCCATTGGTCACCAGGGTTGATTTGACTGATCTGGCTGGCTAGGTGAGGTCCCTTTCCTCCCTCACCGATGCATGTGCATCCTCCCAAAGCTGTGTGCTCAGTTGAAGAGGATGAACATCCCCAACAGAAAGAGGACCATCCTTCAGTCAAGGGAATACAAGTAGCTGTGCTCCCTTGGCCGACCCTCCAAACAAGCTCTCAATCTTTTTTCCATCTATAAAGATGTTGCTTATTGGCCCAGTGGTAAAGATTTTTGTTTTCTTGATGTTGAGATGTAATCCATTTTGAAGTTATTGTTTGGTGTTGTCGAGTCGAGTACAACACATAACAATCCTTTAAACAAAGGATCTGCACCATATTCTATTCTGCTCCATCCACACACTTCCTGACACACAAGAGCCCATTTCAGCAGTCACCATGTCAATCCACCTAGTTGAGGGTCTTCCTCTTCTTTGCCAACCCTCCACCCTTCTCAACATCCTGTCCTTCTCCAAGGAATCCTCCTGACAACATGACCAAAATATGTGAAGTGAAGCCTCATCATTCCTGCCTACAAAGAGCACTCTGGATGCACTCTCTGTTCTCTTGGCCATCCACAGGATTTTCAGTACTCTTCTCCAACATCATATCTCAAAGGCATCAATTCTCCTTCTTTCATCCTTGTTCATTGTCCAGCTCTCAGACTCACCTTAATCCTCAAACTGACATCATTTATCCTCAATAATTTGGAGAGATCCTTAACTCTAGACTTCCCCAGTGCAATGTGTCTCCTTATTTCCTGACTCCTGGTACCAAGGGTATTAATTGAGAATCCAAGCAAGATGAAGCTGTTGACAGTTTTAATCCCCTCTCCATCCATTATGATGCTGTCTGTCTATAGGTCCAGAGGTAAGAACCTTTGCACAGAGACCAATGGTAATGAAGGAGACAGTAGATGCTGCTGTAAAGGCATTGGCTAAAAATAAGGCCCCAGGAATTGATGAGATACCAATTGACTTGCTTCAATTAACAGATGCAGCCTTGGATGTGCTCACTAGTCTATGCCAGGAAATGTAGAGAACAGTTGTATGGCCAATGAATTGGAAGAGATCCACATTTGTTCCTATTTCCATGAAGGGTGATCCAACTAAATGTAGAAACTATTGAACAATATCATTAATATCACATGCAAGCAAAGTATTGCTGAAGATCATTCAAAAGTGGCTGAAACAATACATAGATTCAAGCAGGTTTTAGAAGAAGCCATGGCAACAGGGATGTAAGGAATACCAGAGTCTATTTGTGCTTACTTGACTATGCAAAGGTATTTTGACTGTGTAGATCATAACAAACTGTGGCTGATGTTGAGTAGAATGGGAATCTCAGAGCACTTGATTGTGCTCACGCAGAGTCTATACCTAGACCAGGAGGCTGTTGTGAGAACAGATCAGGGAACAACTGCATGGTTTAAAATTGAGAAAGGAGTACATCAGGGTTGTAGTCTCTCTCCATACCTACATAATCTGTATGCTGAGCAAATTATCCAAGAGGCTGGACTCAATGAGGAGGAATGTGGCATCAGTATTGGAGGGAGACTCATCAATAACCTGCATTATGCAGATGACACAACCTTGTTTGCTGAAAGTAAGGAGGATTTGAAGCACTTGTTGCAGAAGACCAAAGAAT
>NW_006399759.1:10449780-10450274 GCF_000299155.1 Elephantulus edwardii
TTTCTTTTACTTTTCCATAATTTTTGACTCATGTACTTATAACTTGTTAGTCAAAAAAATAAGTATTGAACTAAATGCTACTACGCAAAATAACAAAACAAATCACAGAATTTTGCTGGATTCCTTGGTGTTTGTTTTAATATCAGTGGGGGTTTTGTTTGCTCTTGCTCTCAATGTTTGCTGTTGTTAGGTAACACTAAGTCAACTTTGAACACATTGTTAGAACTGTCCCAAAGGGTTTCCTGCGCTGTGGTCTTTGCAGGACCAGATGTTTCCCATAGCGCTGCTGGTGGGCTTGAACCTCTTACCTTTTGATTAGCTGTGGTGTTTAAACTATTGGACCATTGCATTTCCTTTCTCAGTGTTTATTTTGTTTTATTTGTTGTGGAGTCCAGACCAACTCACCACCAGCTTTCTGAGGCTATAAATCTTAATGGGAGCAGACTGCCTAGCGTTCTCCTGTGGTGGCTGGTAGATCTGAACTGCTGACCTTT
>NW_006399759.1:10450374-10460873 GCF_000299155.1 Elephantulus edwardii
CACTTCTTCTTCAGGAAGTCCAGCATCTTAAATTATTGCTTAACATACAGATTGAATCAGTTTGGAGAAAGGAGATTGCCCTGACACACACTTCTTTAAAAATTTTAACCACATAGTGTTCCCATGCTCTGTTTGCATAACAGCCTAGGTATAGGTTTCACAGGAGCACAATTAAGTGTTCTGGGATTCCCACCCCTCTGAATGTTACCCATAGTTCGTTATGATCTTCACAGTCAAATGCCTTTACATCGTCAATAAAACACTAGAATTTTAAATATTGTTAGATGACATCAATTTTAGTCCAACTCAAAGAGACCCTATGAACAACAGTTCTGAACCCTGTTCTATCCTGTGCCATCCTCACACTTCCTTACACACTAGAGCCCATTTTGGTAGTCACTGTGTCAATCCACCTGATTAACGGTCTTCCTTTCCTTCACAGACCCTCTGCCTTTCCGAGCATCATATCTCCCTCTAAGGAATAGCCCCTCCTAGCAATATGCCAGAAGTATGTGAGGTGAAGCTTTCTCATCTTTGCCTCCAAAAAGCACTTTGGCTTAACTTTCTTTAAGACATATTTGTTTGCTCTTTTGGCCGTCCATGGGATATTTAGTACTCTCCTCCAACACCACAGCTCAAAGGCATCAATTCTTCTGTCTCCTTATTCATTGTCCAGCTCTTAGATGCACAGCAAGTGAGACTGGAAAGACTACAGCCTGAATCAGAATCACTTTATTCCTCCAACTGACATCATAACTCCTCAATAATGTGGAGAGGTATTTTACATAGGGAGTTATGTTTCTTCAGAATTTTAAGGTACTGCTCCATACAAATAATACAAAAATTATTCTTATAGCAGCATTAAGTTTGTAGAAAAAATTGTGCAGAAAGTTCAGAATTCCTGTCGACCCCTACTCCTACTATTTCTTCTGTGGTACATATGTTACAAGTGATGAACTTATACTGATGCACTATTACTAAGTAAAGACTATATGTTTTTAAAAGGGTTCATTCTTCCTATTGTATAGTCCAATGTTTTGACAAGGCCATGTACTTTCCAGTACCAAACAGAATCGTTATATTGTCCTGAAAATTCCTTGTGCTTCATCTAGTCATCCCTCCTCTGTGCCACTGAAGTCTGGCATCTCTGATCTTTTCACTTTCTCTATATATAGTTCTGGCCTTCCCAAGGGAATCTTAATGCAGACTACTAGCTGAAAGAAGCCTGTTTGGCTTCCAATTATGAATTTCTGGAAAACATTGCTTCATATTTTTTCTTCTCACCCTCTAATGTGGCTGAGTTTTGCTTTGTTTTCCTTCTAAATTCTGAACTGTTTCTGCCTCCTTTGAATTCTTTTGGTTTTATTTGTTAATATGTTGGTGATGGGAGCAGTGATTTTTGCCTTTCTTGCTGAAGTCTTTCTCAGATACCTGGTGACCTTTTGTCATCCATTCATATTTCAAAATAAGACATGAAACGTTGATGAGAAATCTGAGTCGGTGAGCTTCGCTGTGGCATGATTGAACTGAGGGTTAATAATACTGGGAGGGGTGTCTCTGAATGTTAGCATCTCAAAGCATTTTCTTTTATACCATCCACATTCTCCAGAGAAGGAATCGGTCTCCTGATTGATGGGGAATGGACCTCCCAGTATTTTGGCTTTCAGTTTCTTTGACAATAAGAAACTCAAGACAGCAGGTGGAGGATCATCATTTACTATATGGATTTCTTCACCTTATTTTTTATCCTATCGTGCTTCCACTTTGCCTACCACTCAGCCTGTTTCTGAAAACCTGTCTTTTCAGTTTCTCCACCGACTAAATCTCTAATCCTCTGCTTACTGTGTGGGAGTGAAATTAGTATGTGATATCAAAGGAAATGGAGTCAGATAACTTCTACATAGAAAAAGACAGTGGAGGAAAGACTTTAAAAAAAATAAAAAGAAGCACATAAACATGACAGTGTGAATGAGCATATGGTATTTTTTTTCTCTTGCCTCCAGAAACTCTATTAAAATGGGAATAAGTTTTTTTTTTTAAAATGAACAAACACAATAAAGAGAGAACATGAATAGAGATGCAGCAGTCAGTGTTCTTGAAAGAAGCAGATTAACACACTGGAAAGGCAGTAGACTAGAAGTTAGTGGGAAGCGGTTTACAGAAGTATGAGCAGGATTCAGAGCATCAACTGGGAAGGTGAAGTATCTAGGAGCTAGTAACATTGGAAAATTACCACCCATCACTAGGCTGGTAGGGGCAAATAAGAAAAAAGATTATTAGACTGGCTGGAGTATCTTACAGGAACCATGGAGTTAGCTGGAAGTATGTATCAGGTATGTCTGATTCAACCCATAGTCTTTTTAATCACTTGCTACGCATATGAGAACTAGACAATGAATAAGAATGACAGAGCTTGATGCCTCTGAGCTGTGTGGTGTTAGAAAAGGGCACTAAACATGGACGTCCAGAAGAACAAACAAATATGTCTTGGAAAAGGTACAGCCAGAATGCTCTTTGAGGCAAGAGTGATGAGGCTTCAACTCACATACTTTAGGCATGTTGTTAGGAGGGTCTATGATGCCATGATGAGGACATGATGCCAAGAAGGGTAAAGGGTTGACAAAAGAGAGGAAGACCCTCAACCAGGTGGATTGACACAGTGACTGCCGCAATGGGGTCTTATGTGTCCGAAAGTGTAAAGATGGCACAGGATAGAACAGGGTTCAGATGTGTTGTTCATAGTGTCTTTATGAGTCATACTCAACTTGCTGGCACCTAACAACAACAACAACAACATGCTACCACTGTTAAGACTATGACCTTCCAGGAAGGAAATATTTGAACTTAGATAGAGGGTTGTGAACCAGAGAATGGGAACAAATACTCTTACCTTTATCTCCTCCTACTCTTAGTCTTCATTCAGCACCACCCAACGGAAGCCAAAAGGCAAGGGCGCTCAAGTCCACAGAAATTATCTTCTTGGAATAGGGCACAGAAAAAGGGCAGAGAAAAATGAAGGAGAATATTTTCTACATATTCAAGAATTTAGATTAAAGATGTTTTGTAAGGGAAGAGCGTTTATTGTATTCTGTTTAAAGGATAAAAGACTAATTTGATATGTTATTACTATCATAATTACATGATATTCATTTTATAGGAAGCTCTCGTGGCATAGTCCTTAGAGAGTTGGACTGCAGACCCAAAGGCTTCACCTCTCTGCTGGTCTGAATCCACAAAGCGGGTCCAGGAGAGAAAGATGGCCAATCTCCTTCTGTTGAATTTACAGACCCACTGGGGGTCAGCTAAGAATCAGTTCCAGTTGATGGCAATGAGTTTTGATTAATTGTACATGTAATGTTGTTATTGTTGTTGTTGTTGTTGTTGTTGTTGTGTGCTGTCGGGTCACTTGCGACTCATAGCAACCCTATGTACAACAGCTCTAAACTCTCTTCTGTCTTGTGCCAATCTCACTGTCTCCGACACACTCATCCCGATTGCCCCAGTCACCGAATCAATCCATCTCCCAGAGGGCCTTGCCCTCCTGCGCCTGCCCTCCACCCTCCCAAGCATGATGTCCCTCTCCAAGGACCGGTCTCTCCTTACAATATGTAATATTGTGCTAAAAAGAAAACATAATAAAATTAAAGCATTCATTTTATCCTGAGTTTATGTTGTTAGATGTCATTGAGTACAACTTATAGAGACCCTGTGAACAATTGGTCTGAACCCTGTCCTATCCTGGGCCATCCTCATCATCTCTGACACATTTGAGCCCACTGCTGCAGTCACTGTCTGTGTCAAACCATCTCATTGACAGTCTTCCCCTCTTTCACTGACCCTCCATATTTCCAAGCATAGTGTCCCTCTCTAAGGACTAGCCTCTCCTAGCAACATGCCCAAAGTATGTGAAACAACATTTCTCTATATTTGCCTCCAAGGTGCATTTTGGTTGCACTTTTTCTGAGACATAATTATTCTTCTGGCAGTCCATGAGATATTTGGTACTCTTTTCCAATATCACAGCTCAAAGGCATCAATTCTTTTTTGTCATTCTTATTCATTGTTTAGCTCTCAGATGCATAGCAAATGATTATGGCTTGATCCAGGTACACCTTAGTCTTCAGACTTACATCATTGCTCCTCAGTAGCAGCTATTCTATGCATACAGGGAGACAATCTGGGTTGGCAGCAGAGAGGAAGGAAATCACCAAACTTCAATGAAGCTAAGTACAATGAAGTTTAAAGAGAATGGGAGACTAAAAGAGGAGTGAGAAATACAGATGATCAACCATTGACTGATCCTAACATGGTTGATTGGACCCCGTCCTCCTTTTAATGAGACCAACTAATTTCCGATCACAAGGTGGTCTCCTAGCCTCTCACTCAGTCATATCTTTTGAAATTCAAATTTAATAAGCTTGGCTGCAGATAAAAAGAGATCAGTAACTCTGAATGAAAGAAAAGTAGCTGGCATCATTAATTTTTATCAGGAATGTCTTTAAAGTGCATATTTGGTTCAGTAAGTTAGGAAACGTTAACAGCAAAGCAAAACATCTGTTACCCATTTTTCTCTTTAACACCTGTCTAATGGTTTTAATGGCAGCGCACCCTTTAACATAGTTTTAAATGAGGTACAAAACGGGGGAATGCGAGTTGTGTAAGGCAGTGCTTCCAAGCCTTAACATGCCTTACAATTGCTCATCCTTAGAGATTCTGATTCTAATTGATTCGGAAGGGGAACGTGGATCTTCAGTTCAAGCAGAAGCTTCAAGATATTCCTTATGCAAGTGACCCATGAAATAGGCTTAGAAAAACAGCTGGATTGTACTTGTTAGGATGTCCTGACCTAGTTTTCTGGCTCCCTGGCTAGAACATCAAGGAAAACTGTGAAAGGGCTGAACTTCAAGGCGTCCTAGCAAGGATACACGAGTCAGCAGATAAAGGCGCAGAAAGGGCACTTCTGATAGGCAGGCAAGTGGGACAAGCTCCCTGAGTGGCAAAGCAACACCCTAGATCAGTAAAAAGGATGAAGATCCAAGTACAGCAGCCATTGTGAAGCTGCCACAGGACCCGGAACGGTGCTTCGCCGTGTTTAGTACATGGGGTCGCTATGCGTCAGAACCCCCGGACAATGGCACCTAACAACAAGAGCAGCAGCAAAAACTGGTTTCCCGCCTTTAAAACACACTTCCCACTTGTAAATAAAGGTCGACTGTGCACTGTAACCTCTAGAGGGAGCGCAAGGATTTCCACCTACAACCTTCTTTACTCAGAGCGAATCCGTGCAGGTCAAGGGCATGTGAGGGCTTTATTTCTAAGGGTTGAGCTAAGAATGGAAGGAGCTAAGAGGTTAAAAGCATTTGCTTACGCATGGAAAGCCCTTCCCTACTAGCCCCTATTTAAATCTTTGGATTTTGAAAAGTGGATCTCTGAGGCTGGATTTGCTAGGACTTACTGACGAAGGGCTCTCTCGCCCTTGACTGCATTTCCATTCTTTCCGTCACCTTTCTCAGGATAAGATCAAGGTGTGACTCTGAGGGCAAAGTACCCGAGAAGCCAGCTTTTCGCTTCAGTCTTGATCTTGAAGTTCAGCCTGGTTTAACAGAAAACTAGAGTGGAAATTGGCTCAAAGTCCCAGCCTGCAAAACAGAAATTAAGTGGCCTCGTGGTAAAAAGTTGTGCTGCAATCTCGAAAGCAAGTGGTTCAAATCCACTAGCTGCCCTGCGGGAGAAAGATGGATAATCTTATGCGACCAAACTGTCAATGAAAACCCACTGGAGGTCAGCTTTGGCCTGCTTCCGACAGACAACAACGACATACATAGATTATTTCCCCCCCCCCCTTTCTCTTCAAGATTTAGTCTATCTAGGATTCAAAATCTCTCTCTCATACATACAACTAAACTTCATAATACATGATTGAATATATAATCACAATGGGCTCAAGTATACGGGAGATGATGGGGATAACACAGTAAGACAAGGTTCAGATCTGTTGATCATTGAGTTACAGTAGACTCGACGGCATAAATTCTGTCTATAAAAGTATGTGTCTAAGTACTAAACTTTCTTGACTATTCTCACAAAACTCAAACTCGCTGCCATCATGTTGCATCCTACTCACAGTCAACATTTGCTGGGTTGCTGAGGGTGTCATCTTCACAGAAGGAGCCTGCATTTTTCTTCTATTCAAACTTCCTGAGACACGCAGCTTCTTGGCTAGCATCACTCACTACAAATCACACCACCGAAGCATTCCTTCTCTTTACTCTTCTAGTCCTAGGGAATGGATTCATAATATCTCCTTGTTCCCAAGTTTTATCTAGGACTCTCTAGCGTGTGCCAAAGGGAGCCTGGTGGGTAAGGAGTTGTACTACCAACCCATAGACTGGCAGTTCAAATCCACCAGCTGCTCTGCAGGAGAAAGATGAATAATCTCCTCCTGTGTGATTTACAGCCTCGGAAAACTTGCTGTAGAGTCAACTGTCATTTGGTTCCAACTGGAGTGACAGAATGTTTCATAACAATACAAAAAAATATCAGTCTGCAGAGCCATCTAACCTGCTCTGTGGATACGTCATACTCAGGGAGATGTAAGGAACCATGGAGAAGGACCAGTAGGTGCAAGTCCTAGAAAAATAGACTGTGTGCCCCTTTTACAGATGAGAAAAATGAGACACATAGGCCAAGTAACTTGTCCAATATAAACTGACAGGAAAGGGAAAACCAGAAATTTTATTGAGGTCTGACTTTATAACTTTTTTGAAAATTATTTTACCACTTCAAGTAATACATTTTAAACAACATGGGATCATAACACATGTTCTTGTCCTGCTAGTTTCAAAGAATATGTCATGAACAGTCTTCCATTTCACAACCCTCCATCATTTTTTTCAGAAAGATGTTATAGTTCTGGGAAAAATATGGGAGCTTTAGGTGACATAGTTGATGTCTCTCCTTCCCAATTCCAAATAAAATGACCAGAAAAATGTAAAGTAAAGGAAAACCATCTGTATCAGCACTGAAAATAGAGAAGACAGGTATCTGAATAAGTGCTCTGAAGGATTTTGTTGGATTTATGGTAAATAGCAATACAGAACATTATCTAAGTTGATTTGCTAGATATAGCAAAGAAAAGCATAGACCACTCAGTGAAGTTTATATTTGAGATAAGCAATTCAGTTTTAAATAAGTATGACCCATGTAATATTTGTTACATAGCAGTTGGCATCAAGTGGACTATGATTCCCGGCTACCTAGTGTGTGTCGCAGTAGAACTGTGCTTCAAAGGGTTTTCAGTGACTGATGTTTTGGAAATAGATCATGGAGGCTTTTATTCCAAGGACTCCAACCTCTAACACTTTAGTCAGCAGTTAAATGAGTTAACCATTTACACTACCAAGATGCTGCTGTGAGATACACACTTCTACTAAACTATTATTCATTGCTTTTCTGAAATTCAAATTTAACTTGATAATGTAACCTGGATCTTATCTGGCAACTCTGTCACCAAAAACCCGGTTCACAACTTCCCTGAGGAGACTGCCGAGCCTGGACAGAAAGAGGCAGTACTGGAGCTCAGGCTTAGAGGAACGAGGTCAGAATTAGAGGATGATGAAGCTCACTGGAAAGCCTGTATTTGGAATCCTAGTACTTGCTGAGGGTCCTAATCCCAGGGATGTTAAGAACATTAAGTTGTAAAAAGCCTAGAGTGGGAAATGACCCTTTCAAATACTGCTAGCTGGTGTTAAATTACGGTCATTTTTCCAGAAAATAATTTTACTATACATTATAAAAGATTTAAAACAGGCAATGCATTATGACCGAGCAATTGGTCTTGTAGGAGTATATTCTAAGAAGATAATAAATACATTCTTTGTAGTGTTGCTTATTGAGAGTTCTGGTGGTCTAGTGAGTAAGTAGTTGCACTGTCAACTCAAGAGCAGACAGTTTGAATCCCCCCAGTTGCTCCAAAGGAGAAAGAGGAGAAATCTCTTCCTAAAAGAGTGGGTATTCGGAGGCTCCAAATCCCTCAGAAGGAGATTGATTATCCATCTTCCTCCTAAAGAGCAGCTGGTAGTTTTGAACTATGGGAACTCCCTGTACCTGTATTAAAAAATATTATGTACTCAATTAAAACAAGTCTACAGACTATCTATTGGCAGATAGTTTCATTACGTATTTCAGGGTTTTTTTAACATCCATCTATAAAACCGAATTATTCCATTTGTTTAAAAACATGAATATGTAGATATATATTTATCTATTTGGACTGAAAAATATCTGAAAGGGTATATGTTGTTGTTGTTATGTGCCGTTGAGTCACCTGAGACTCATAGTGACCCTTCGTACAACAGCCCTAAACTCTGCCCTATCCTGTGTCAGTCTCACTATCTCTGACACACCTCTATAACCCCAGTCACTGAATCAGTCCATCTCATTGAGGGTCTTCCTCTCTGGCACTGGCCCTCCACCCTCCCAAAGATGACGTCCCTCTCCAAGGACTGGTCCCTCCTTGCAACATGCCCAAAGTACGTCAGACGAAACTTCAGAATTCTTGCCTCTAAGGAGCAGCCCGGCTTCACCCTCTCCAGGACAAACCTGTTCATTTTCTTAGCAGTCTATGATATATTCAATACTCTTCTCCAACACCACAGCCCAAAGATATCTCCTTCAATCATCCCTAGTCATTGTCCAGCTCTCTGATGTATAGCAAGTGATTGCAAAGACCATGGCCTGTATCAGGTGCACCTTAATCTCCAGACTGACATCATTGCACTTCAGTACTTTAGAGAGGTCTCTAACCACAGACTTTCCCATCTCAATTTCCTGGCTATAGCAAAATTTTAACAATTATTTTCTCAGAACAATTACTAGATGGGGAGGGGTGTGTGTGTGTGTGTGTGTGTGTGTGTGTGTGTGTCAGAGTCAGTGAGACTGGCTCAGAATAGGGCAGGGTTCACAGCTACTGTATGTAGGATTGCTATGAGGTCCAGGCAACTCAGAGTCACATAACAACAATGTATAAACTTATTATTTAGGTAACATTTTAAAAGCTATCTTTTTTTTACCGCTGACCTTGTGCTTTTACTTAATTATAAAATGAGACTATAGCTGGAAAATGGGTTTTGATATCAAGAAGCATCTAATTCAGATAAATGAACCTTGTGTATCTAGCTGTGTTAAATGAACTCAGTAAGTGACAGATCCTGATTGTTAATCTGGGACTAGAAATTAATCAGACACACGCTCTGCCCTCTGAAAGTCCAAAGGCCACATTCTTTTGTGAGTTTTCTTGGCCCTCTGCCTTGCTGGCTCTGAAACCTGATTTGTCAGCCCGCTCAAGAACATATTATCTCTCATGCTAACCAACCTCACAGTGGCTGGTGGACAAACAAGGATGGCGAATTAATTTGTAATGAAAATCATCACAGGCACTCAGGCCAGGGCAGTCCTGCAGGCATGACCAGCACATTTTTGCCTCAGAAGTGACCTACATAAGGAACCTGATTATGACTTGACTGGTGTTCCCTGTGCCTGGAATCACACTATGGGAAGGGCAGGTAGTAATGTAAATGTCCAGTGGAGTGCTAGTGGTGTAGGTCCCAGGAAGTTGTACAGAGAGCAGTGTCACTAACAAAGCCCGAGCCTCTTTGGCAGTTCAAATCTATGTGTGGCTTTGCGGGAGGAAGAAGAGCAATGTCCTCCATGGATTGGCAGCCTCCTGGAAGTCTGTTGGAAGGTCAGCTGTACTGGTTCCTACTAAACATTGCCTTTCAGGATAAATGTGAAAGACCACTGATGGTGTAATGCATAATCCAAATGCTATTATCCAAAAAGGATTTGAATCCACCAGGTATTGTATGGGAGAAAAGATAGGTAGTCTCCCTAAGTAAGGACTTACAGCTACAGAAACCTGATGAAGGGTCATTACGAGTTGGCGCCTCCTCAGTGGTACTGGTTTGTTTGTTTCGGTTTTGTTTTATTTTGTTTTGTTTTTATTTTTGTTTGGGCTAAATAATATACTTCCTTTCAAAAACATTGCCTTGGCAATGGAGCAAGTAATACCACCACCTAAGATTTCCCTTCCCCAGGACAATGGTTGCATGGGCACTGTCAAAAAGTACCGAGACTCTTCTGTTAAACAACATTAAAAACAACAAACCTGTACTTTACAGGCTAACAAACCTGCATTTCCTTCAGACTGCATTCCTAGCATGTACGCTCATGTTCTGACCGAGAGCCACTCCATTTCTTTAAGGTAATTTTTTCTTTTTTTAAGTTTCTGATCTTAGTTTTGATCTAGGGGTGTTTTTTTCTTTTATTTTTTATTCTAGTTTCTGATCTGAACTTATGATCTTATTTCATTTTCTAAAGATTTTCCATTCTTTTTTTTTATTAATTTCAAAGAACATTTACAGAGATTTTGGATTTCCATTCATTCATTGTTGCACTTTTCTCCCCGCCCACCCCACCCCCAGTACGCTCTTCTCCTTGAA
>NW_006399759.1:10464744-10469215 GCF_000299155.1 Elephantulus edwardii
TGTTCACAGCACCCATTTTCATGCACATTCCTCAGGGTATTCAACATTTCAATATATATCAGCCCCTGGATACATCTCTGACTCCTTTTAAGAAGCCTTAAAAAGCTCCCTTTCATCATATACTAAAATAACTCTTAAAGTTAATTATACTTAGAGTCAGGGTTTTGTGCCAAACAGCAAATACCACACCATTAATTACTATTTTTTTTAAAGTACAGAGAGTGAAGTTATAAGCTGTTTAGCACATGTCAAAACCTGGTCCCTGCCCCAAGGCTTATCATGTAGAGTATAAAAACAAATCAATTCAGACTACACACTACATCAAATCAAAAACAAGGCTAAACTTGAAAGCACGAAGTTCAGGGGCCTTTTTGTAAATCCCTGAGGAGTTATCACAACTGTGACAAGAACGTGTCAAATTGAGAGTAAGAGCTTGTATTTTTGTTTTAACCTCGGAACAATGCCATTGCTGCTGTTCTGGGAAAGAACAACAAAGGTAAAAGAATTGCTAGTCTTGATAGTATTTTGGTTATTTCTCTTGTGGTTTTATGATAAAATCAAATAATATCATAACACCCTTTGATATCACCTGGATTCTCTCTGAGTGCCTCGGTGAACTAAAATGTATTAAGCCATTGCAAAAAAAGTCTCAAGGAAAATAATGTTGTTATTGTTAGGTGCCATCAAGAACTATAATTCATAGTGATCTTATGAAAAACTGATCTGAGCTTTGCCCTGTTCTGTAACATCAATTAATCTCCTTGAAGATATTCTTGTCTTTCCCTGACCCTCTGCCTTTCCTAGCATGATATCTTTTTCCAAGGACTGCTTCTTCCTAAAAATAGACCCACATCAAGTGAGGCAAAGTTTCACTTTGTTCTCACCTCTAAGGAGCATTCTGGTTACACTTCCTTCAAGACAAATTTGGGGTTTTTGGCAATCTATAGGATATTCAGTACTCTTCTACAACACTATAATTCAAAGGCTTTGACTCTTCTTCTGTTATCTTTACTCATTGTCCAACTTTCATATGCATTGGAAGTGATTGAGAAAATCATGGATTGAATCAGATACACCTTTGTCTTTAACAGTTTATTCAATTTATCACTTTATTTGTCAACATTAATACCTTTAAATGAAATTAAGTCATAGTTTCTGTTAATATTTCATTTATGTTTACAATTTGGAGAATACCATTTAATGTTTAATGCTGAGCATAAGATTATTGCACAATCTTAGGCAGTAATTTATTCTGAAGGTCAAGATTTCTTTGAGTATTTATGAAACAACACTAGAGTTTTTCATTTTTTCATCAGGCACCAATAATAACTACATTATTCAATATGACTCATCCTTTTTAGGGAGCTCTTATGGCCTAATGGCAAAACTTACACACTTGCTCTTTAACACCTTAGGAAGATACTGGACAGCAGATTTTCCTAATACAACATATTTTCTGATTTCTTTACTGCTGTTAAAGTGAGTATTTATTGTGGATCCAACAAAAATTAAATAATTGATCATTTCTTTTCTTTTTTTTTAATTTTGTGTACGTGTACCGTCAAATCAGATCTGACTGGTACAGGAGGATATTGCGCCTCCTTCTCCGGCAGAGCGTCTGGTGGATTCGAACCGTGTTCCTCTGGGATTGCAGTTCAGTTTCTTGCCACTAGGCCACCAGAGCTCCCCATAATTGATCATTTCAATCTTTCTCTTTCATGATATTGCCTGCTAGTCCAGTGGTGAGAATTTTTTCTTTTTTTAAATTATTCTTTGTTTGTTTGCTTGTTTTATATCGTTGCTTATTCTTTTTAAAATTATATATTGTTTGCATACAAAATTTGTATACTTTGTGTCTCCATCATATACATTATGTTTTATATGGTCATTCTAATATATTATGTTTTGTTTTATGGTTGGTTTTTATCACCCACAAACATTGTGTTTTGTAAAATTAATTACCACTGACCTATGTCCATTATTACCTTGTCTTTTCTGATCTTTATAAGATCCCTCCTAATTCCTTCAACACCCTCCTTCTACAGACTTGCAAGCCTTCCCCCTTCCCTACCCTCAGCTCCCCTCTCCTTCTCTCTTTAGACCTTCATGCACATCTTACTAATTATCCTTCAGTTTTTACAACAATCATCTTATGCAGTATTTGAGACTGAGATCACTCAGCATAATGCTCCCCAGTGTCTTCCATGCTACATAGTATTTTTCACTGGCAGTAAGACAGATGCAAATCAAAACCATGATGTGACAACATCTCGATCTGTTGTTGTTGTTATATGTTGTCAAGTCATCTGAGACTCATAGCGACCCTATGTACAACAGCTCTGAACCCTGTTCTGTCCTGAGCCAACATTATTGTCTCTGATGCACCTACCCCCATTGCTCTAGTCACTGAGTCAATCCATCTCACCAGTGGTCGTCCTCTCTTGTGCTGTCCCTCCACGCTCCCAAGCATAATGTCCCTCTCCAAGGACTGGCCATTCCTTGCAACATGCCCGAAGTATGTCAGACAGAGCTTCAGAATCCTTGACTCTAAGGAGCAGCCTGGTCTCACCCTCTCCGGGATGAGCCAGTTTGTTCTCCTTGCAGTCCATGGTATATTCAATACTTTTCTCCAGAACCACAGCTCAAAGGCTTCAATTCACCTTCTATCACTCCAAGTCATTGTCCAGCTTTCTGATGTGTAGCAAGTGATTGTTAATAGTATGGCCTGGATCAGGAGCACCTTAGTCTCCAGACTGACATTGCTGCTTTTCAGTTCTCTGGAGATGTCCCTGAGAGCAGACTTTCTCAATGCAATTCATCCTTTGATTTTCAGGCTGCTGGTGCCAAGAGTGTTGATTGTGAAGCTAAGCAAATTAAAGCTGTTAACAATCTCAGTCTCTTCACTATCTGTCATGATGCTGCCAATTGGCCCAGTGGTGAGAATTTATTTTCTTGATGTTGAGCTTCAATTCATATTGAAGAGTGCCATCCTTGACCATCTGAAGCAAGCACTTCAGGTCCTCATCAGTTTCAGCAAGCAGGGTTATATCATCTGCATAATGCAGATTGCTGATGAGTCTCCCTCCAATTTTGATGCCACAGTCTTCCTTATAGAGCCCAGCCTCCAGGGTAATCTGTTTTGCATATAGATTGAAAAGATATGGAGATAGGACACATCCCTGGCATATACTCTTCCTAATATTAAACCATGCAGTGTTTCCTTGCTCTGCTCTGTTGACTGCCTCCTGATCCAAGTATAGGTTTCGCATAAGCACAATTGAGTATTCTGGGATTCCCAATCTTCTCAGAATTAACCACAGTTTGTTGTGATCCACACAGCAAGCAATAAATGTTGGAGAGAATGTGGAGAGGTCAGAACTCTCATATCCCATTGGCTAGATTGTAAAATGGCACAAACACTTTGGAAGGCAGTTTGGTGTTTCCTAAAAAAAAAAAAACTGAACATCAAAATATGACCCAGCTATTCCACTGGACTACAGCCCAAAGAAAATAGAATTGAGACACAGGCAGAGAATTATATATTGATGTTCATAGCAGTGTTATTCACAATAGCAAAAAAATAGAAACAGCCCAAATGTCCATCAACAAATGCATGGATTGAGATATTGTGGTATATTCACATGATGGAACACTATGCAGCACTCAAGGGCAATGATTTTAAAAAATAATATATAACATGAAATTTTGTTTTCTTGATGCTGAGGAAAATATGCTGAACCATATTGAAGGTTATGGTCTTTGATCTTCTTCAGCAAGTGTTTCAAAACTTCTTCCTTTCAGCAAGAAATGTTTCATTTGGATAATTCAGAATTTTTGTGAATCTTCTTTCAGTCCCAGAACACTTAATTGTTATGATGCAGGACCTTTACCTGGACCAGAAGGCCCTTGTGAGAACAGAGTAGGGGAACACTGTATGGTTTAAAATTGAGAAGAGAGTGTATCAGGGTTGTATTATCTCTCCATACCTATTCAATCTATATGCTGAGCAAATTATATGAGAAACTGGACTCTATGAAGAGGGAATGTAGCATAAGGAATTGGAGACTTATTAATAACCTGCATTAAGCAGATGATACAACCTTGTTTGCTGAAAATGAGGAGGACTTAAAGCACTTGTTGCAGAAGATTAAGAAACACAGCCTTCGGTATGAATTGCATCTCAATGTCTAGAAAACAAAGATTCTAAACCCTGGACTGGTAGGCTGTGTCATGATGGATAGAGAGGAGATTGAAACTGTCAACAATTTCATCTTGCTTGGATCCACAATTAACACCTATCGTACCAGCAGTCAGGAAATAAGGAGATGCATTGCACTGGGAAAATCTTCAGTTAGGGACCTCTCCAAATGATTGTTGTTGTTATGTGCCGTCGAGTCGTTTGCGACTCATAGCGACCCTATGTACAACAGCCCTAAACCCTGCTCTATCCTGTGCCAATCTCATTGCCTCT
>NW_006399759.1:10469524-10470630 GCF_000299155.1 Elephantulus edwardii
CCCCCAGTACGCTCTTCTCCTTGAAAAGCAAAAAACTCCTTCATTGGTACACAATCCCCCCACACCCCCGCTCCCTTAGCCCGAGTATACTCCACTCTGCAACCCTCATTCCAAACTCTTATGATAAAGATTTTCCATTCTTAAAGGACATCATATTTATGAACTCATATCCAACAAACTTGTATTTCTTAAAAGCAAATTTTTAAATTACAATAAAAGTTCTTGTCTGAAGGAAAGTTAAAAAGTCCTGGTGGGCTTTCAGAGAGGTCTGGTGGTGCAGTCCATAAGAAATGGCGATGCCAACCCAAAGCCAGCAGCTCTCCTGTTGTTTGGATACACAGCGGGAGAAAGGAGGCCAAGTTCAAAGTCTTAGGAACCCAAGGAAAGGTCAACTGTGAGCTGTTTCTGTCTCAACATCAAGAGGCATAAGAGA
Organism: Elephantulus edwardii; assembly: GCF_000299155.1. Lineage (NCBI taxonomy): Eukaryota > Metazoa > Chordata > Mammalia > Macroscelidea > Macroscelididae > Elephantulus > Elephantulus edwardii. The sequence goes on from NW_006399759.1 coordinate 10,469,958, forward strand.
GGTGGTTCCATATTTGAACTCACCAGTTGATCTCTAGTAGGAAGACGTGGCAGTCCGCTTTTGTAAATATTTGCAGCCATGGAAACCCTAAGGGGAAGTTTTATATCATCCTCTAGGATTGGTATGAGTTAGACAAGACTAAGGAGAAGTTCTGTTCTGCCCTGTAGGTTTGCTATGAGTTGGAACAGACTCTACAGAAACAGGTTCTTTGGCTTGAGGGGAAGTTGATGTAAAAGGTGTTTTGGTGATGAAAAAACTAGAAAACCATAACAGGGCTTCTGTCATTGCTCCTCAAGTGGAATCACACGTGCAAAATTCTTACTCTCAGATGTGACACTGAGCCTGAACTGCACATGCTGGGAGACCTGGTTGTGGCTCTCTCCTGAGGAGGTAATAGTGTTTTTGTCCCCAGGGCTGCTGCCTTATCTATCCAGAAATTCAAAGATGGAAACCAAAGTCCACAGAGTTGACCTAATGTTTTGAATTCCTGAAGAATATGATTTATCTGCTGCTTGAATTCCATTCCACTGCCTGCACCTCCAGCCCAAACACCAGCAAGCCAAAGGCCATGCCTTGAGGGCATGTGTGCTCACAATTATTTGGAAAGAATTCAGCATTTTACAGGGTTTTGTTTGTGTTTTTTTTAAAATAAGGATTTTTTATATTTTTATTT
>NW_006399759.1:10472547-10532084 GCF_000299155.1 Elephantulus edwardii
CCATCCATCCTGATGCTACCAATTGGTCCAGTGGTGAGACTCTTTGTCTTCTTGACATTGAGTCTCAGTCCATACTGAAGGCTGCAGTCCTCGACCCTCTGCAGTAAATGCATGAGGTCTTCCTCAGTTTCAGCAAGTTTGAGGACTAAGGTGCATCAAATTCAAGTCATGGTCTTTCCAATTACTTGTTATGAATCTGAGAGATGGACAATAAATAAGGCTGACAGAAGAAGAATTGATGTCTTTGAGCAGTGGTTTGGAGAAGAGCACTGAACATGGACAGCCAAGAGAACAAACAGATATTTCTTGGAGAGGATGCCACCAGAGTGCTCTTTGGAGGCAAGAATGATGAAACTTTGCCTTACGTACTTTGGGTATGTTGCTAGGAAGGGCTATTCCTTAGAGAAGGACATGATGCTAGAATGTGTGGAGGGTTGGCAAAGGAGAAAAAGACCCTCAACTAGGTGGATTAACACAGTGACTGCTACAATGGGCTCATGTGTCAGGAAGTATAAGAATGGTGTAGGCTAGAACAGGGTTCAGAATAGGATCTTTATGAGTCATACTCGACTCAACGGCACCTAACAACAACTTCCAATCGTGATGCTACATTCTTCATCATTTAGTCCAGTTCCTTGCAAGACTTGTTCAGCATAACAATTGAATAAGTATGTTGAAAGGTTATCTGCCTGACACACACTTTTCCTGGTTTACTTTTTTTTTCCTTGTTGCATATCATCGAATCAGATCTGACTGGCACAAAAGGAGATTGCCTTTCCTTCTCCAGCAGAACATCTGGTGGATTCAAACTGCATGCCTTCAAGATTGCAGTGCAGCTTCTTGCCACTAGGCCACCACAGCTCCTTTTTTCCTGACTTTAAACCATACAGTGTACTCCGTATCTGATCTTATTTACAATCAATTTGGGTGAGAAGCCTTTGTGTGGGCAAGCAGGATCTGGTGGGCCAGCCTTGATATTTAAAATTCAGTTGAGCCCTAGGAACTGCTATTGATCATGTTTAGAAAGAACATTATTATAAGTGGTGCAGCACTTGTCTGTCAGTTTGCTGTACTGCAATTACTTGGGGTTGCTGTTATACTGAAATCTTTGCCGCTGGTGTGTCAAACTCCAGAAAGGTTTCCCACTATGGACAGGTTTCAGTGGAGCTCCTTGATTAAGACAGACTAAGAAACAGGATGGGGCATCTACTTTCTAAATAAAAGGCTTTAGAAAACTCTATGAATACTAAACAAAGAGGATACTATAAACAAAGAGTACTATATTTATAGTACTGTATTGGTAGAGTCCAGATTGGAAGTTAGCTGAAATGAAGAAAATCAATAACAAATATTATTTAACAATTGGTACATGGAGTGTTCGTAGTTTGAATGTTGGAAAATTTGCATTGTTAAAAATTAAATGAAACACATGAATATTGACTCTCCTATCATCCTAATCCTTCTATTTTTTTAAATTTTATTTTATTATTTTTATATGTGTAACATCGAAGCTATGAGTCGCCTACAACTTGATGGCACTTAACAACAAAACATCAAAGTAGAGAGAGATCAGTTGGCCTAGTAGAGAGAAAGCGATGCTACCAAGCCAAAGATGGGTGACTTTTAATCCTTGGCCCTCAGGACTGTTTTTCATTGTTTTTGTTCAAACATTCTTCTAGATCGTATAGCCCTGATGTGTCCACTTGCCGTACAGAAGTAACTTGTGGTCGTTGTGAAGCTGAACACTGTGACACTGATGTGTCAAATGTGATAATGGTGACCTATGGCAGACAGTGTTTGGTGGAGCTCCCTGATTAAAACAAGCTTGGAAGCAGAAATGGCATCCACTTCCATAGTAGCTTGCCTCAGGAAACCTTACAAACCTGGAGAAAGGATGAAAGTCATGCAACTGTCGAGGACTTTTGTTCATAGGGTTGCTATGAGTAACCTACGATTTGACGGCACTTAACAACAACAGACATTAGTGAGATGTGATGGACAAGTTGTGGCCACTTTGAATCAGATAATCATATACTATGCAGGGAATAAAAAAACAGAAGAAGAATGGTATTACATCCATAGTAAAAAAGTCGATTTCAAGATCTATCCTGAAATATAATGTTGTGAGTGATAGGATAATATTCATACGCATACAGGGAGTACTCATTAACACGACTATTATTCAAGTATATGCTCTTACATCTGGTGCCAAAGAGGAAGAAATTGAGAATTTTTATCAACTTTTGCAGTCTGAAATTGACCAAATATGCAATCAGAATGTGCTAATGATAATTGGTGACTGGAATGCAGAAAAAAAGAAAAAGTGAAGAATGAACACTAGTTTGAAAATACAGGCTTGGTTATAGAAATGAGGCTGAAATTAGAATGGCTGAATTTTGTATTTACAAATATTTATTCATTGCAAATACCTTTTCTAAAAGACACAAAAGACAGCTTTACATGTGGATTTCACCCAATGGGCTGCATAGGAATCAGATTGACTACATTTGTGAAAGAAATCCTTGGAGAAGCTCAGTATCAGCAGTCAAAACTAGGCCAGGAGCAGACTGTGGATCAGATCATCAATTACTCATATTCAAGTTCAAACTGAGGCCAAAGAAAATTAAAATAAGTTCACAGGAACCAAGATATGATCTTGAATCAATTCCATCAGAATTTCATGATCATCTTAAGAAAAGGTTTGAGGCATTGAACACCAGTGATAGAAGACCAGAAGAGTTGTGGGATGATACCAAGAACATCATTCATGAAGAAAGCAAAATGTCATTACAAAAACAGAGAAGAAAGAAAAAAAAAAAAACAGACTCAAAAGATTGTACTAGAAGGTCGGGAAGCCAAATCTAAAAGAAAACATGTCAAAGTAAAAGACCTGAACAGATGCTTTCAAAGGGCAGCTCTGGTCAACAATACAAAGTATTTTAATGGAATGTGCAGAGAACTGGAATAAAGAGGGAAGAACTCACTCTGCATTTCTCAAACTGAAAGAACTATAAAATAAATCTAGGCCTCATGTCGCAACGTTAAAAAGAGGCTATGGGCAATGTATTGAATGACCCAGAAAGCATCAAAAGAAGACAAAGCAAATGCATAGAGACACTGTACCAGAAAAAATTAATTGACACTGAAAAAGTTCAGCAAGTACCATATGAACAGGAGCCAATGGTAATAAAAGAGAAAGTGGAAGCTGCATTGAAAGCATTGGCAAAAAATAAGGCCCCAAGAAACCATGGGATACCAATTGACTTGGTTCAATTAACAGATGTAGCTTGGATGCACTCACTGGTCTATGCCAAGAAATTTGGAGGACAGCTGTCTGGTCAACAGATTGCAGGAGGTCTATTCTCGAGAAGGGTGATCCAACTGAATGTGGAAATTATCAAACAATATCATTGATATCACATGCTAGTAAAATACTACTGAAGATCATTTAAAAAACGGATGGAACAATGCAAAGATAGGGAATTGCCAGAAGTTCAATGGGATCTAGAAGAGGCCATAGCACCAGTGATATCATTGTTGATGTCAAATAGATCCTAGCTGAAAATAAGGAATACTAGAAGAATGTCTATTTGTGCTTTATTGACTATGCAAAGGCATTTGACTGTGTGGATCATGACAAGTTGACTTGGCTGACATTGAGAAGAATGGGAATCCCAGAGCACTTGGCTGTGCTTATAAGGAACCTATATGTAGACCTGTGCGAATGGAGCAGGGGAGAACAGCCTGGTTTGGAAGGGGAATGGAGTGCATCAAGTATGTTTTCTGTCTCCATACCTGTTCAATCTATATGCTGAGCAAATTATGCAAGAAGCTGGACTCTATGAACAGGAGTGTGCCATTAGGATTGGAGGGAGACTCATTAATAACCTGCATTATCCAGATGACACAACCTTGCTTGCTGAAAGTGAAGAGGATTTGAAGCACTTGTTGCAGAAGATCAAGGAATGCAGCTTTCAGTATGGATTGCATCTCAATATCAAGAAAACAAAGATTCTTACCACTGGATCAAAAAGTCATGTCATGATGGATGGAAAGGAGATTGAAGTTGTCAACAGCTTCATCTTACTTGAATCCACAATTAACACCCATGGTACAAGCAGTCAGGAAATAAGGAGATTCACTGCAATGGGAAAATCTGCATATAGAGAACTTTCCAAATTATTGAAGAGTAGTGATGTCAGTTTGAGGACTAGAGTGCTTCTGATTCAGGTCATGGCCTTTCTGGTTGCTAGCTGTACATCCAAGACCTGGATAATGAATAAGGATGACAGAGAAAGAATTAAGGCCTTTGAGCTGTGGTTTTGGAAAAGAGCACATGATGGCCAAGAAAACGGATATGTCTTGGAGAGGATGCAGCCAGAGTGCTCTTTGCAGGCAAGAATGATGAGGTTTTGCCTCACATACTTTGGGCATGTTGCTATGAGGGGCTATTCTTTGGAGACATGATGCTGGGAAGAGTAGAGGGTTAGCAAAGGAGAGGATTATGCTCAACTTGGTGCTTTGGCACAGTGACTCCTGCAATGGGCTCTTGTTTGTCAGGAAGTGTGAGGATGGCATAAGACAGGACTGGTATCAGATCTTTTGTTCAGTGTCGCTATGAGTCATACTCGACTTGATGGCACCTAAGAACAACAGTGTTCCCTTGTTCTATTTGGATAATAGTTTTTTGGTCTATTTATGGGTTTTGCATGAGCACAATTAAGTCCTGTGGGATTTCCATTCGTCTCAACATTGGCCATAATTTGTCATGAGCCACAGAGTCAAATGTCTTTACATAATCAATAAAACACAGGTAAATATCTTTCTGGTTATCTTTGCTTTCAGTCAGAATCCACCTGATACCAGTAATGATATTCATTGCATCTCGGCCTTTTCTGAATTCAGTTTGAATTTCTGATAGTTCTTTATTTTACAGTAGTTTTCGGGAAGATTTTACTTGCATGTGACAATAATTTCCACATTCTGTTGGATCCCCTTTTTAATTGGAAATGGGGACAAATATGGATTTCTTTGAATCAGTTGGCCGTCTTCTGTATTTATTGGCATAGACTGATAAGCACATCCAGGGCTGCATCTATTTCCTGAAACACATCAATTGGTATCCTAGAGATAGGGCCTTGTTTTTGGCTGGTGCCTTCAGTGCAGCTCAAAATTCTTCTTTCAGTACTGTTAGTTCTTGATCATATGCTACTTCCTGAAATGGTTCCATGTCGACCAATTCTTTTTGGTACAGTGGCTCTGGATTCTTTCCATGTTCTTTTGATGCTATAGACAAAATCTATAGAATCCTTCAGTCTTGCTACTTAAGGCTTAGTTTGTTCTTTCCTTCTTTCAGTTTGAGTAATGCTGAACATGGTCTTCCCTTTTGGTTTTCTAACTCCAGCTCATTGTACATTCCGTTATGACTCTCGAGATGGCCTTTCAAATATCCTGTTCAGCCCTTACTTCAGCATTCTTTCCTCTTTGGGTTTTTGTTATTGTTGTTGTTCCAATGCAAGTTTGAGAGTCACTTTGGACATCCCTATTGGTCTTTCCTTTTTTCCTATCTTCGTAATGACCTTTTGGTTCTCTTTATCGATGATGTTGTCCTACAACCAGTCTAGCCTCTGGTTATTAGTGTTCAATGTGTCAATTCTATTCTTAAGTTGGTTTTTAAATTGAGTTGAGTACACTGAAGTTCATATTTTCATTCTTGTGGACTTGTTTTCATTTTCTTCACCTTCAATTTCAACTTGTGAAAGAGTAGTGATGATCTGCTCCTCCGTCAGCCCTTGACTTGGTTTTGACTATACACACTGAATTTCTCTATTGACTCTTTCCAGGGATGTAGTCAGTATGATTCCTGTGTATTCCATTAGGTGAAGTCCATGTGTACAGTTGCCCTTTATATTTTGTTGGGGTTTTTCCCCTCAAGTATTTGCAATTGTTTACTATACAAAATTCTATCATCCTATCAACAAATGAATGGGTAGAGAAGTTGTGGTATATTCACACAATGGAATACTACACTGCATTGAAAAACAAGGAACTCATGCAATATTATTCAAAATGGGTGACCCTGGAAGACATTATGCTGAGTGAAATATTTCAGTCACAGAGGGACAAATACTGCATGGTGCCACTGTTGTAGAATGGGACATCAGGGTTGGGGTGAGACTGAGAAAAACTGGATAAATTATGTGTACTGCATTGAAACAGATGAGGGAGAGAATAATTTATAAGTGATATATGATAGGGTATTATGATTATCACAAGAGTCCAGAATTAAGGTTGAATAGTGGAGTGTACTAAGGGCGGTGGGAGGAGTGCGGGGGGATTGTACACCAAAGAAGGAATTTTTCTTTTGCCTTTCAAAGAAAGGAGTGAACTGGGGAGTGGGCGGGAAGGGTTAGGCAGGGAGAAAAGTGCAACAATGAATGAATGAAAATCCAAAATCATGAGGGGAGCTCTGGTGGCCTAGTGGCAAGAAGCTGCAACTACGATCCCAGAGGTGCATGGTTCGAATCCACCAGATGCTCTGCCGGGGAAGGAGGGGCAATCTCCTCCTTGTACCAGTCAGATCTGATTTGACGGTACAAGCACACAAAAATAATAAAATAAAAAATAAAAAAAAAGAAAATCCAAAATCTCTGTAAATGTTCATTAAGATTGTTGTTGTTGTTGTTGTTATGTGCCATCGAGTCACTTGCGACTCATAGCGACACTATGTACAAGAGCCTGAAACACCGTTCTATCCTGTGTCAACCTTGCCGTCTCAAACACACTCATTCCCACCACTCCAGTCACAGAATCGATTCATCTCATCGAGGGTTTTCCTCTCCTGCACCATCCCTCCACTCTCCCAAACATAATGTCCCTCTCCAAGGACCAGTCCCTCCTTGCAACATGCCAAAGTATGTCAAACGAAGCTTCAGAATCCTTGACTCCAACAAGCATTCTAGTTTCACCTTCTCCAGGACAAACCTGTTGGTTCACCTAGAAGTCCCTAGTATATTCAATACTCTTCTCCAGCACAACAGGTTAAAGGAATCAGTTCTCTTTCTAGCATCCTTATTCACTGTCCAACTCTCTGGTGCATAGCACGTAATTGCAAAGACTATAGCCTGGATCAGGCACACCTTAGTCTCCAGCCTGATGTCATTGCTCTTTAATAATAAAAAAAAAATAAATTCTATCATTAGATCTCAAGTCTTATTTCTGTCATGAAGGCTATGTTTTACAATTTCCAGTCCTTCCTTGTTTCCAACTTTTGTATCTCAGTCACCAGTTAGGATTAATGCACCTTGATTGCATATTTGATCCATTTCAGGCTATAAAAGTTGGTAGGAATCCTCAATTTTCTCCACTTCAGCTTTAGTTCTTGGTGTATATTTGATTAATAGTTGTATTAATAGGACTTTCTTGTAGGTGAATGGACAGTATCATATCACTCACAGCACTGTACTTCAAGACAGATGCTGAAATATTCTTTTTGATGATGAATACTATACCATTTCTCTTCAATTTGTCCTTTCCAGCCTAATAAATCATGTGATTATCTGATTCAAAATGGCCAATGCCAGTCCATCTCAGTTCACTAACGTCTAGGATGTCAATCTTTATGTATTTATTCCATTTAATTTTTTTTGCAACTTCCTGTTTTCCAAATTTCATCCTTGACATTGCATGTTCTGATTGTTATAGGATGTTTACAGCTGTTTCTCATCATTTTGAATTTTACCACATCAGTAGATGAAAGTCATTCATCAGGTGAAAGCTTTACTCCATCTGTGTCATTACATTAGACTCTACTTTGAGGAGGCAGCTCTTCCCCGGTCACTGCCCCAGCTCTTCCAACCCAAGAGGCTCATCTCTTGGCTCTACAGCCATCAATGTTCTTCTATTGTCCATAGAGTTTTCAAAGGTCTATTATTTCAGAAGTGGAGGGTTAGTCTGTCTTGCTTCTTTATCTTAGTCCAGAAGTTCCAACCTGTCCACCTGTGACACTGTTGGTATTTGAAAAGTGGTAGCACAGCTTCCAGGATCACAGCAACATGAAAGCCACCACTGTACGTCAAATTGACAGAGGAATGGTGGTCAGGGATAACAAAAGACTCTAAAGGGATTTTAATGGCTACTTTTTTTCTTACATGAAAAAATAGACATTAATAACAATTTGAGATATATCTGACAAAAATATTACAGGAGATCTCTTTTGTAGTATCTGTCTAGTTTATAATACACCTTCTCCTAAGTCATCAGATCTTACAACTCCCATATCACATGACTGCAATCCTAGTAAGCTTGTTTATGCAGCTGATGTCTACTTCCTTGGCCACAGTCGATTGCGCCATTAAACGGTCACCTGACCAGTTGGACACACCAGGTAACAAATTTCTTGGGATAGAAATTGAAAGATTCCACTTTTCTTTAGGTGGCTAAGCTTATAATACAGATGTGGAAAGGAGAAGAGGGGAGGGATCTTCCCTTTAAAAAGAACTGGAAAAGATTCTGTGGAAAGAAAATGAAGCCAGTGTGCAGAGATAAGGGACAAAAAGTGCCTGAAAAGGGTTCAGTCCCTAATTCTACTTTGCTTGGCATCGTTCCTACCCTTGGTAACCTTGAGCCACTCCTACAAACTTATAATAAACCACCTCATTTTTGCTTACCAAAACCAGTTGCTATGGAGCTGATTGCAAATCATGGCAACCTCATGTGTGCTAATCTGTTCTCCACAGATTTTCAATGTCTGGTTTTTATAAGGTGGATCTTTACAAAAGATCTTGCTTTCCTGGAGCTAGTCTCCAACTTCCAAACTTTTAATTAACAGTTGAATGTGCTATCTATATGCACCACCAAAAAAATCTGCTTTTTTGATTGTTGATGTTGTTTAGTGCCAGTAAGTTTGCTCTGACTCATAGTGGCCCGAGACACAGAGAGAATAAAACACTATCCAGGCCTACACCCTCCTCAGTTCTTGGTGGAAGAAGCTTAGAAACCTCCCCAAAGACTAAAGAGAATGATTAATGATACTACCTTTCTAAAATGTACAGACAATATTCTCTTCTGTCATAGTGCCTATTTCTTCAATATCCAACAACATTTATTGAACATTGTTCATGGTAAGTTTTTGTTGTTGCTGTTGTTGTTATTATGTACTGTTGGGTTGCTTGTGACTCATAGCGGCCCTATGTACAACAACCCTGAACCCTGCTCTATCCTGTGCTAACTTTACTGTCTCTGACGCACCTACCCTCATTAGCCAAGCAATTGACTCAATACATCTCATCGAGGGTCTTCCTCTCTCGCACTGTCCCTCAACTCTTTCAAGCAAGATGTCCCTCTCCAAGATCTGTCCCTCCTTGCAACACAGCTAGATTATGTCAGACAAAGCCTCAGAATCCTTGCCTCCAAGGAGCAGCCTAGCATTACCTTCACCAAGACAAACTTGTTTGTTCTCCTGGTAGTCCATGTTATATTAAATACTCTTCTCCAGCACCACAGCTCAAAGGCATCAATTCTCCTTCAATCATTCCTAGTCATTTTCCAGCTTTCTGACATGTGGCAAGTAACTGTGAAGAGTATGGCCTGGATCAGGCACATCTTAGTCTCCAGACTGACATCATTACTCTTCAATACTCTGGAGAGGTCCCTGACAGCAGACTTTCCCAGTGCAATTTGTCTTTTGATTATCATATGTTACTTCCTGACATAGTTCTGTGCCAACTAATTTCTTTTGGTACAAGGGTCTTCTTTTGATAATTCTTGAATGCCCACATCACCTTTCAGTATTGCAGCTTGAGTTTTGAAACCATTTTTCAGTTCTTTCAGCTTGAGAAATACTGAGCAAATGCTTCCAGTTTATTTTCTGACTCTTAATTTTTTGCACATTTTGTTATAAAACATTGCTCTTAAAGAGATACCCTCTGCAGTTTTCTATTCATCTCTTTTATTGAGCCATTTCTTTCTTTTGCTTTTGCTTCTCAACATTCTAGTACAATTTTCAGAGTCTTTTCTGACATCCATTTTGGTCTTCTCTTTCTCCCCTGTTTTTGTTATGACTTTTGCAATTTTCCTTGGATGATATCTTTGATACGTTCATAATTCATCTGGTCTTCTATCATTAGTGATTAGTCAGGGCATTCTCCTTCCTTGATATCTATTCAATCTGTACGCTGAGCAAATAATTTGAGAAGCTGGACTTTATGAAGACTAATGTAGAATCAGAATTGGAGGACGACTGTCACCAATGAACTGTGTTATACAGATGACTCAACCTTGTTTGCTGAAAGAGAAAATGCTTGTTGCAGAAGATCAAAGATTATAGCCTTCAAGATGGATTACGTCTCAACCTCAAGAAAACAAAAATCCTCTTCAATGAAGCAATAGGTAACATCATGATAGATGGAAAAAAGATTGACATTATCAATTATTTCATTTTACTTGGATCCACAATCAACACTTATGGTAACAGCAGTTGGAAAATCAAAAGACATATTGCATTATTTAAAATCAGCTGTCCTTTTCCTTTACTCTCCACCTATTAAATTGTACGACCCTATGATGGTAAAGCAGTTTAAAAGAAAGCTTTTATTTTTAAAAAAAGTACTCTCACCCATAGGAAGGTAAGGAATACATCACAAACACATGAAAACAAAATAGTTTTAGAGTTTTAAAAACAATCTCCTGTCAAAAACATCTCTAAAGTGTTAATGTATATCAGTGCCAGTTTAAAAACTAAGGTGCATCTGATTAAAGCCATGGTCTTTTCATTTATTTCCTACACATCTGAAAGTTAAACAATGAATAAGGGTGAGAGAAGAAGAATTGATGCCTTTAAGTGGTGATACTGAAGAAGAGTACTAAATATCCTATGGATGGCCAAAAGAAAAAACAAACATGTTTTGAAGAAAGTGCAACAAGGGTGCTTCTTGGAGGCAAAGACGATGAAGTTTCATCTCACATACTTTGAGCATATTATTGGAAGGGGTCAGTCCTTGGGAAAAGACATCATACTTGGAAAGGTAGAGGATCAGATAAAAGAGGAAGGCTGTCAACAAAATGTATTAACAGAGAGACTGTAACAATGGTCTCAAGTATATCAGAGATGGTTAGAATGGCACAGGATAGGGCAGGGTTCAGAATAATTTTTCATAGAGTTTCTGTGAGTCAAAGTCGACTTGACAGAACATACAATAACAACTATAGAGAAAAAAGGGAAGGCTAGCTCACCAAGATGAAGAATCTTAGTACCGTCTGGAAAGAATTACCGAGAGTGAAGTGTTCAAAACAACTATGAGATATCATCTCACCCCAGTCAAAATAGCAAAATTTAACAGAACAGCAAGCAGCAAATGCTGGCAAGGTTGTGGAGAAACTGGAACCCTTATTCACTGTTGGTGGGAATGTAAAATGGTGCAACCACTGTGGAAGGCAGTATGGCCCTTTCTCAAAAAGTTACAAATAGAGATACCATTTGATCCAGCAATTCCACTACTGGGAATATATCCCAAAGAGACCATAACTGACATCCAAGCAGATATATGCACACCCATGTTTATCACGGCTTTGTTCACAATAGCAAGGAGTTGGAAACAACCCAGGTGCCCATCAACAAACGAATGGGTAGAGAAGCTGTGGTATATTCACACAATGGAATACTATGCTGCATTGAAAAACAAGGAACTCATGCAATATTATTCAAAATGGGTGAGCCTGGAGGACATTATGCTGAGTGAAATATCTCAGTCGCAAAAGGACAAATATTGCATGGTGCCACTGCTGTAAAATGGGACTGATATCAGGGTGGGGTAAGACTGAGAAAAACTGGATAAATTGTGTATACTGCACTGAAACAGATGAGGGACTGAATAATTTAAAAGCTATGTATGATAGGGTATTATGATTATCACAAGAGTCCACAATTAAGGTTGCATAGTGGAATGTACTTGTGGAGGTGGGAGGGGTGTGGGGGGATTGTGTACCAGGGAGGGAGTCTTTCTTTTACTTTTGAAAGAGAGGAACGGCCTGGGGGGCGGGGGGAGAGGGCTGGGTGGGTAGAGAAGTGCAGCAATGAATGAATGGAAATCCAAATTCTCTGTAAATGTTCATTAAAATTATTAAAAGAAAATTTTAGAACAGAAAAAAAATAGAGTGAAGTGTGTCCCTTTGGAGTCAGGTCTCTGTTTCTGGGAAGTTCCTGGATCCTGGAGAAGGCCAGGACACATGGAAATCTCCAAGGAATGCCGGGCCTATAGATGAAGAAGAAAATAATTTTCTACAACACACACACACACACACACACACACACACACACACAGAGAGAGAGAGAGAGAGAGAGAGAGACTTGTAGAAATAGGACCTGAAATTGGACTTCTAGCTCTCTAAATTGTAAGAGAAGAAATTTCTGTTTCTTTAAATGGTTCACTTTTAGTATCTCTGTTCTTACACCACCAGATAACTTGGGACAAATACTATTGTGGAATAGTGCTTGATGTTAAGAGAATAAAAGTCAAAATTAAAACTATACAACATCATGACCAAATCAAATAATAAGTAATCTATATATCAAAGAAAGGAAAATGAAAGCCGTTTGATTCTTTAAAAAAAATACTGGAATTATACTAGGATTTAGATGTCATTAGAAATTCATTCAGAACTATTGATTTGATATTGTTTAGGTAATAAGTCCTTTCTTTTGAGTGAAAAAGATAATATTAGATAAGGTTTAGTGAATACAGAAAGCTTGGTAACAACTTTCATAGAACCAAAATAATAGAGCAGTTTCCAGAACATGGAATGGAGAATCTTGAGTGGAGTAAAGAAAGAACTTGAAATTATTTTTGGAATAAAATTAAGTACAGAGAAGTAGATACTTGACATTTATAAAAATGTTTTATTAGTTATTGATTAAATAAGAAATTAACAATTAAAAGAAATATGACAGTCTGAATTTTTAAAAATTCCTCTTCTTACAAATGAGTTAATTCAAGGAAGAATACTTCAGAGTATTGTGAAAACTCTGTAGCTTAAAAAAATTGTTTATATATGAAGTTGAGGGACAAATGAACATATTGTGTGACTTTGTTCATATGTTGTAGTTGTTTGCTGATTGCCATTGAGTCGAGCATGACTCATAGTGACTCTATGAACCAAAGACTTAATCCCTTTCCATAACTATCGTCATTTTTCCAAGTTCATAGAGTTTCCAGAGGCATGTGGTTTAGCAAGTGGATGTCACTCCTGCTTCCAAACCTGTTTTATTGCTGGGAGTTCCACCAAACACTGTCCCCAATGGGAAACCATTTCGGTATTTGATTGTGACTTTATTCATATAATAATTCATATCATTCTTAGGTTGTTACTCTATAGCCTTTTCTCCCTTTGTCTTATAACTCTCATCAAAATATTGGGTGGAATGATGCAAATAAGGTGCCTGTGGCCCACCAAGGCAGACTGGACAGCTGAGTGCATCGTTGTGGAGGGTGAGATCATGCAAATAAGGTGCATGGAACCCTAATGAGGAGATTGGTCAGTTACACATACAGTAGGAGTGAGGATGAAGGTGAGTATGAACAAGAAGAAAAGAGAGTGGAAATTATACTTTAGACCCAGGATTTTTGTACTTGGACCATCTTAGACATTGGAAACAGGGAGTTATAACCCAGGAAACGGAAAATATTAGTGCACCAGTAGAAAGAACAACAGTGGCAAGAGATGGAAAGAACCAAGACATTGTGCAGTGAATTGGAGACAGCAGCAGTGAAGCTTGACTACCCACAGAGCTGAGTTGTCTGGGCAAGAACCAAGGAGAAGCCTCTCTACAGGCAGAGGACGCGGCTGAGCGAGGACAATGTGTGCACACCCACACACACACATCTTGAATCTTTCCTGATCCTGAATCTTAACCTATTATTTCCCTAGTAAGCCCTATAATCATGAGTATTGTCTGAGTTCTAGGTGGTCATTGCAAGGAATCATTGAACCCAACAGAGAGGTAGAGAGTACCATGCGAGAAAGAACTAATGTTAGAATTGGTTTAAGAGTTTAAAAGAGGAGGCATGTCAACTGCTGTTCAAGGTGATTCTCCACCCTTGAGAAGTTAGAAGAGGTCAGACATCTCCATGTCATTTTTACAAACAGACAAGGAAATCAAGATTTTATTTTATTTAAATTGCCCACTTGAAAGGTAATGAAGCCTTTCTAAGTATTTTAAGGTATCTGATCTTACCAAATTACACTGGGTCTCTGTGGGTGGTCATGAGTGACAGAAAGAACACTTTGGTCATCATTATGACTTGTATTGGTTAGGCTAAGTGCATAAGGCCATTGTTACTATTGCTTCTGAAAGGATGAGGTGGACTTTCTGCTCTAAAATGTCATGTTATTTATATAATTGGTTCTTAAGGGAATCTACGGGGAGAAAAGATCACACATATCACACCCTGAAAATTGCAGACTCACACAGAGAGTGAGGTGCACTGGATGATGTGAAGTAAGGTCCACCCTGTGGGAAGAGCAACCCCAGACTCCAGGGACATCGCACAGTGTGCATGAGTGAACTTTTGTCATCTTGATCTAAATGTTTGCATCTTCATATTTTGGCTAATTATTCTTTGCTAGTTATTTTCAAATTAGAACTAACTCATAATTGACCCTCCAGAGGGTTGTCAGAGGCTGTAAATTGCATGGGAGGAGACTGACCATCTTTCCCCCATGGAACAGCTGGTGGATACGAACTTCATGCCTTTGAGCTGCCGGTGCAACTGCTTACCACTAAGCCATCAGAGATCCCTACAGGATTAATTAATCAATTAAGCTTTTCACTCTGTTATTGGAAAGGACTTGATGAAGTCTTGCTTAATGAAGGAGACTCAATCATTCTCATTGCTGTTGAGTTAAAATTCACTCATAGTTGATCCTTCCTTGGATTTCTGAGGCATGAGAGGAGATTGACTATATTTCTGTCTTAGAATGGCTCATCTTTCCTTCTTGGAGATTGTTCCTCTTTCTTCCTTGGAGCAGAGAGTGGATTCAAACTGCCAGAGAGGCACTGCCTTTGTGTTAGTGGTGTAACTCTCTATAGAGTGTTGTTGTTGTGCACCATCATGTAAGAATCGACTATAGCTGACCTTTGGTGAGTTTTAAAAGGCCATAAATCACATAGAATGAGATTGTCCATCCTTCCCCCATGGAGCAGCTGGTGAATTTGACCCACGTACCTTCACACTAGCAGCACCAAAACTCAATAGAATCGGCAAAAGAGAAGAAAAGTCTCAAGGAGATGTATTGCCACAGTGGGCACAGCAGCAATTGTGAGAGCACAGGCCTGGTCAGAGTTCATTCTGTTATTCAGGAGGATAATCTGCGGCCCTCAGGCCTGATTTTAAATGTTTTTGGTCAAATATTCTTCTAAGTGGTATAGCACTCATCTGTCCATTTGCTGTTCAGAGGTAACTTATGGGTGCTGTGATGTTGAACACTGTGACACTGACGTGATAATGCGATAATGCGATAATGGTTACCCATGGTGGACAGTGTTTGGTGGAGCTCCCCAGTTAAAACAAGCTTGGAAGCAGGAGTGGCATCCACTTCTGAAATAGCTTGCCTCCAGAAACTCTACGAACTTGGAGAAACAATGAAAGTTATACAAGTGTTCAGGTCTTTCATTCATAGAGTCGCTATAAGTCGTCTACAACTCAATGGCACTTAACAACACAACAACTATGAGTTAGAACTAAGCTCACGACATCTAACAACTCATGGATATTTAATGCAAGAACAGAAAGAAGTTATGAGCCAGCTGTATACAGTGAGTGGAAGTATTCTGGACCAGAAAGAGAACGGACTATAAATTAAAGTCCAAAACCAATTCCAGGCTCTCCTATTTGCTAAATCTATGGCTGAAAAACATTACTCAATCTTTTTAAACGTCAGTTTCTCCATTTGTTAAAGGAGGTAGTGTTACCTGTTACATGCAGTTATTTTAAGGATTGAAGAAACTGTCTATGAATGGCTGTAACATTCTGTAAGTGATCATGGTGGGGATTGTTAAGTGTCAGGGGAAATGGTTGCTGGACTCTCCATAGTGTTAATAATAGAATGATTTTGTTCAAGTGATGACATTTTCCTGACATGGAGTTTCTCATTTATCTCTAATTTATCATTATCTCATTTATTTATTGGGAAAAAAACCAACAACCCAACAAACCAAAGTACCCATCTGTTGAGGATTGGCTTTGAGGTAAACTAATTTGCAGAGAGCCTGTTTTCTATCTTTCTTGACCTACAAAATACAACCAAAATAAATGATTCTTTTAAACTCTGGGTAAATCAGAAAGACAAACCTACTGCCATCAAATTGATTCTGATTCAAGACAACCATCCATTGGGTTTTCTGAAAGGACCACTTACCAGAAACTCTGGTAAAGTACAGTTAACCCCACCCCACCTGCCTGAGTGTTTTTTTTTTTAACAAACAAACAACCTCCACCTGTGGTAAATCCCACCCTGATTGATCAACTGCCATAAAGTGGAATTCTTCTTCTCTGTAAGAGCACAAGGAGTTTTCCGCATTCCTGTATCTGAAGTAACCAAAAGATTCAAATACGTTTCCAAACTGTTACTCTGAGCTATGGCTAGCCAATTGAAGGTGGACAAATACCCAAACTACTGTGGATGGCCAATCATGGCGTGTATGGTTGGGCAGGGGAGTAGCAGAGGTATAAAAGGAGGGGCAGACATCAATTCGGGGCTCTCGGCTAGATGCTGCTGTGTCAGCACGCGGAGCCCGAGTTTGAACTCGAAATAAACTTTGTTAATTCGGCTAATTGGCTCGGTGATCTTTTTGGGGACTCGCTCCGTTACATTTTCTTGACAATTAATGTTTATGGAAGAAAATTATCAAGTTTCTCTTTAAAAGTAGCAGGTGAATTTGAACTTTCGACCTCTTGCTAGCAACCCAACTTGCAAACCAATATTTAGGCAATCTATTTTTGTTCTTTCTGCCCTTCTACAAAATTTAACTAAAATAAGCATTTTTAAACCACTGGTGCTAGGGGTAGTGGTGAGTAAATTTATTGGGTACATGGAACATAACAAGGAAAACCAGAAAGACTTGCATACTAATCACCAACCCCTTATCTCCACGGTAGTAAAGTGGAGAATTCTCCTAAATTGGTATTTTTCCCCCAGGGCGGATGACTCTGGAGACTGATTGAGATTCACAAACTCACTTTGGGCACTTAATTAATTTCCCTAACTTTAAGAAATTGAGGGAAATGAAGTCAGGTTAAATTTCAACATTTAGTTGTAAATTAAAATGTGTCCTCACATACGGCTTCACACTCTACTACCACAGCAAGCATGTCTCTCTTTTTTTTTTTAACTATTTTTTGAGTGTGTACCTCAAATTGGATCTGACTGGTGCAGGAGGAGATTGCCCCTCCTTCTCCACTTCTCCAGCACAGCATCTGGTGGATTTGAACCACACGCCTCTGAGATCACAGTGCTGCTTCTTGCCACTAGGTCACCAGAGCTTGCTAGCACGTATCTTTTTTTTTTTTTACCTTCCCATGAGGATGAGTGTAAAGCAGGAGATAGGGTCATTTATCTTTCTTATATTGGTCTAAGATTATATTTTACTTCTTGTTGTGTACTATAGAATCAAAACCGACCCATAGCTGACCCTCCCTTGGGTTTTCAGAGGCAATTAATCTCATGGCAGGAGATTACCCATCTTTCTCCCATGGAACAGCTGGTAGCCTCTGCATTGCTGTGCAGCTTCTTGCCACTAGGCCACCAGAGCACCCTATTTTACTTGTTGTTGTTTTGTGCTATCGAGTCATCTGTGACTCATAGCCTTAAACCATCCTCTATCCCTGCCGATCTTATTGTCTCCGACACACCTATTCCTGTTACCCCAGTGACTGTATCAATTCATCTCATCGAGCATCTTCCTCTCCTGTACTGTCCCTCCACCCACATGACATCCCTGTCTAAGGACTGATCCCTTCTTGCAACCTGTCCAAAATATATTAGATGAAGCTTCAGAATCCTTGTCTCCAAGGAGCAGCCAGGCTTCACCCTCTCAAAGTTCAACTTGTTTGTTTTCCTAGCAGTCCATGGTATATTTAATACTCTTCTCCAGCACCAAAGCTCAAAGGCATCAGCTCTCCTTCTATCATCCCTTGTCATTGACCAGCTCACTGATGCATAGCAAGTAATTGCAAAGACCATGGCCTGTCAGGGAAAGGAAAATAGCAATACTTGGAAAAAATATTTTCTGTCTAGACTGGGCCAAAAGTATAAAATAATCTAATCTATTGTATATTTGAAACTAAGATGTTACTTCCATCCAAACCCAGAATAGCCTGGCGTATGCCGCTTTATTTAAAAACAGGTGGGAGGGAAGGGGAATCACAATCAGCATGGGAAAATTTCCATGACACAGGCTGACTGACCTTACCTATGTTTCTGCACACCAATCAAGGCTAGGCCATCACCAATTTTTTTTAATTGGTGCATACAATAACTCATATACATTGTGTTTCATTCATGTTGTTGTTGTTGTTGATTGCCATCGAGTCAAGCACGACTCATAGCAACCCTATGAACAAAATACCTGAAGCCCTACTATAATTATTGTCGTTTCTCAAAATTCAGAGTTTCGGCGAGCTCTGGTGGTCTAGTGGCAGGAAACTGCACTGCAATCCCAGAGGTGCGCGGTTCAAATCCACCAGATGCTCTGCTGAAGAAGGAGGAACAATCGCCTCCTGTACCAGTCAGATCCGATTTGACGGTACACACACACACACACACACACAAAAAATAAATAAAAATTGAAAAAAAAATTAAAAAAAAAATTCAGTTTCTAGAGGCATGTTGTTTAGGAAGTGGATGCCACTCCTGCTTCCAAACCTGTCTTAATCTGGGTAATCAGTGCTTTATACAATTTTTATTTACATTATGTTTCATATACTTTTTCATATCTATATTATAGTCCATATAATTAATTACCATAGATCTATGCCTATTATTATTATTACCCATCTTCTCAAGTCCTCATTGAATCCTTCCTACTCCTTTACCTCCCATCTGTCCAACTAAATTGTGATTTCCATCCCTCCCCACTTTGCACCCCCTTCCCCTTTTCGGCTTCTTATTACTGAAAACTTCTCATTATTGCTGTGAGGAAGAAAAGAAATACCAAAAGTACCCTGTCAAGTGTAAAGTGCTACATAAATACCAGGATATTACAAGGAGGAACTGATATCAGTCCAGGTCTGTGCTGGAGCCAGCAACAATGAACTAAACAGGAGGCTGGGCAGATCTACCAGACAGGAAGTGTGTCTTGAGTCTTGAATGCAGCTTGAATTCCCTTTTGGTGAGCTACACCTGTCAGACTGGAAGTCCTTGGTGCTTCCCCCTTGAATGAGCATATCCTGTTCAGAGCCTCCAGGGCCTGCAATATTTTGCCCCAGTCTGGCCTTTGGCTCCACCCAGGCAAGCGGGCTTAGGACCAAGTCTGGAGCTAACTTCCTCTCTCCAGCTAGCCCGATACTGCCTTTCCGGCACCATCAGGCCTCAAGCCAGAGTTTCAAGTTGTGCATGATAAAAGTGACCCAATAAGGATCACTTTTTTCTTCCCTCCCAGGGCTGCGAATTTGCTTTCCTTCTTTCCTTTTCTGCCATCCCGGTTCCACCACTTCTCTTGCCTGTTTCAGAGCTCCAGAGAAGAGTCTCTGTGGGATCAAAGAGCTGAGAAAAAACAGGAGAGGAATTTGTTCCATTGAGTAAGCTCCTGAATCCAATCTCAGCTGTTTTCCTTTGGGGCGGAGTCCTTAGTCACTCATTTGCTTGTTGTGATTGTTGGTTGCGGTTGACTCTGGGTCATGTAAACCTTATATATAACAGGACAAAGCTGGCCTGGTGCAGTGTTGGCTCCCTGATCTTCGATATGTCTGAGTTCATTGTCGTGGCTGTTGTGTCAGCCAGCTTACTGAGGATTTTCCTCTTTTTCATGAACCCTCTACTTCATCCAATATAACAATTGGTCTATCCTGATGACATGTTTAAAGAAAGTAAAACAAACTTGACCATCTTTACCTCCTTCTCTTTATTGTGATTTTAATTAAAGTTTACAGAAAAGTTGGATTTTCATTCATTCGTTGTTGCACATTTCTCTCCCTAACCCCCCCCACCAGTTCACTTTTAAAAAAACAACATTCATTTTTTTAAAAAAAATTTTTACTTTTTTTTTCTTTTATTTTTTTTTATCTTTTTAACAACATTCATTATTGTATCATTTCCTCCCTCCCTCATCATCTTTATCTCTAGGAAACACTACAGATATATTATCTTCCAAGATTTTTTTCTTCATCGTAATGTGGTAGTTTCTCAATAACTACATTGTTGTTGTTGTTTGTTATGTGCCCTTGAGTTATATGTAACTCATAACAATGGCTCTAAACCCTGCTCTATCATGTGTCAGTCTCACTCTCTCCAACACAACTAATCCCATTTACCCAGTCACTGAATCAATCCATCTCATCGAGGGTCTTCCTCTGCTGCTCTGTCCCTCCACCCTCTCAAGCACGATGTGTCTCTCCAAGGACTGATCCCACCTTGAAAAATGTCCAAAGTATGTCAGACGAAGCTTCAGAATCCTTGCCTCCAAGGAGCAGCCTTGTCTCACCCTCTCCAGGATGAACCTGTTTGTTCTCTTAAAAGAGAACAACTGTTTGTTGTTCTCTTAAAAGTACATATTCAATACTCTTCTCTAGCACCACAGCTCAAAGGTATCAATTCTCCTTCATTGTGCAGCTTTCTGATGAGTAGCATATAACTGCGAAGACCATGGCCTATATCAGGTGCACCTTAGTGTTCAGACTGGCATCAGCACTCTTCAGTACTTTGGAGATGTCTCTGACAGTAGATTTTCCCAATGCAATGCGCCTGTTAATTCCCTAGCTGCTGGTGCCAAGAGTATTGATTATGAAGCCAAGCAAACTAAATAAAGCTGTGAACAATTTCAATCTCTTCATCATCTATCATGACCACTGCTAATAACCACTGCCCAGTGGTGAGAATCTTTGTTTTCTTGATATTGAGCCTCAATACATATTGAAGGATACAGTCTTTGACCTTCTGCAGCAAGTACTTCAAGTCTTCCTTAGTTTCAGCAAGCAGGGTTGTGTCATCTGCATAACACAGATTGTTGACGAATCTTCCTCCAATCCTGATGGGACATTTCTCCTCATAGTGCTCAGCCTCCTGGACAATCTGTTCTGCATATAGATTGAAAAGATATGGAGATAGGACACATCCTTTACACACACCCTTTCCAGTTTTGATCCATGCAGTGTTTCTTTGCTCTGTTCTGACGACTGCCTCCTGGCCCAAGTATAGGTTTTGCGTGAGCACAACCAAGTGTTTTGGGAATCCTATTCTCAGAGTCAGCTACAGTCTGTCATTATCTACACAGTCAAATGCCTTTGCATAGTCAATGAAATACAGATAGATACAGATAAAGTATTACAATTAAATGTGCAAGAAGCTAGAGTCAGAAAATCAAAAAGGGTGAGCTCGCTCAGCATGTCTTAAGCTCAAGGGACTGAAGGACAAATTAAAACCTTGAGTTGCAATACTTAAAGGTGCCTTGAGCAGATTATTGAATGATTCAGGAAGCATTAAAAGAAGATGGAAAGAGTATACATTGTACCAAAAGGAACTGGCAGGCACAGAAGAATTTCATGAAACAACTTATGAGCAAGAGCCTGTGGTGATGGAGGAAGAATTTCAAGCTGAACTGAAGAATTGGCAAAAAACAAGGCCCCAGGAATTGAAGGCATACTGATTGACATATTTCAACAAACAGAAGCTGCCCTGGATGTGCTCACCAAGTTGTGCCCAGAAATCTGGAGGACAACCACCTACCAAACTGCCTGGAAGAGATCTTTGTTCCCATTCCAAAGACAGGTGATCCGACAGGGTGCGGAAATTATCGAAAAGTATCATTGATATAACATGCAAACTCGATTCTGCTGAAGATTAACCAAAAACAACTTGAACTGCACATCAACAGAGAACTGCCTGAAGTGCAGGCTGGGTTTAGAAGAGTTTGTGGTACTAGAGACATTATAGCTAATGTCAGATGGATCTTGGCTGAAAGCAAAGAGTACCAGAGGAATGTCTGTGTTTTATTGACTATGCAAAGGCATTTGACTGTGTAAATAATGACAAACTGTGGCTGACTCTGAGAAGAATAGGAATCCCAGAACACTTGATTGTGCTCATGCGAAACCTATGCTTGGACCATGATAAATGATGAAGAGATTGAGGTTATTCACAGTTTTAGTTTGCTTGGCTCCACAAACAACACTCTTTGTACCAGCAGCCAGGAAATTAAAAAATTAATTGCTTTGGGAAAATCTGCTGTCAGAGATCTCTCCAAAATTCTGAAGAGGAACAATGTCAGTCTGGAGACTAAGGTGTGCCTGATCCAGGCCATGGTCTTTGTCATTAGTTGCTATGCATCAAAAAGCTGGACAATGACTAGGGATGATAGAAGGAGCATTGATATTTTTGAGCTGTGGTGTTGGCGATGAGTATTGAATATACCATGGACTGCTAGGAAAACAAAAAAGTTCATCCTGGAGAGGGTGAAGCCAGGCTGCTCCTTGGATGCAAGGATTCTGAAGCTTCATCTGACATACTTTGGACATGTTGCAAGGTGGGATCAGTTGTTGGAGAGGGACGTCTTGATTGGGTGGATGGAGAGACAGCACAGGAGAGGAAGACCCTTGAAGAGGTAGGTGGATTCAGTGAGTGACTGGGGAAATGGGACAGGTGTGTCTGAGACAGTAAGAGTGATACAAGATAGAGCTGGGTTTAGGGCTTTTGTACATAGGGTTTCTATGAGTCGCAGGCGACTTGATGGCACATAACAACAACAACAACTTATGATCAAATATTCCGGGAACCTCAACCTGATTTTCCAGACTGACTTTGACTTTAGTTTTTTTTTTGCACTAAGGACCACAAACAATATATCTATTCTTTTATGTGAGTTTTGAGAAGAAAAAAATCCTGGAAAACGAGGCAAATCTAATTGCTCATCTATTTCTCTGAAGAGACAAGATCAATGGAGAGATTCTCTGTGAATGTGTATGTGTGTATGTCCGTGTGTTTAGTAGCAGTATGGAGAGATTGTGAAGCGATGTTTTTTCTACATTATGTTGTATACCATTGAGTTGGAATTGACTCATAAGGTAACCCTCCAGCAGGTTCTCTAAGGCAGTATAATCACACGGGAGGAGACACCCATCATTCTCCCACAGAGCAGCTGGTGGATTCGAAATGCACGCCCTTGGGTTGGCAGAGAGTTCCTTATCACTCGGCCACTAGAGCTCCCTTCTGTTCTATATTCTTGCTAGATGCCTTTGAGTCAAGCGTAATTTATAGTGACTCTATGAACAATGGATCTGAACTCTATTCTACCCTGTGCCACCCTCATCATCTCCACATCTGAGTTCATCGTTGTAGTCACTGTGTCTATCCATCTCATTGAGGGTTTTCCTTACTTTCACTGACCTACACATGTCTAAGCATGATGTCCCTTTCCAAGCAATGGAAATGCTTCTTCTAGCAACATGCCCAAAGTATGAGAGACAAAGCTTTGTCATATTTGCCTCCATGGACCATTCTGGCTGCACTTTTCCCAAAACATACATGTTAGTTCTTTTGGCAGTCTATAGTTGTTGTTGTTAGGTGATGTTAAGTCATAGACGACTCATAGCAACTCTATGAACGAAAAGCCTAAGCACTGTTCATACATAGAGTTTCTGGAGCCAAGTTGTTTCGGAAGTGGATGCATCTCCTGCTTCCAGGCTTGTTTTAGTCGGGGAGCTCCAGCCAACACTGTCCACCATGGGTGCCCATTACCATGTTTGGCACATCACTGTCACAGTGTTCAGCATCACAGCAACCACGAGTTACCTCTGTACAGTAACACATAGACCAGTGCTATACCACCTAGAAGAATGTTTGACAGGAAAACAATAGAACCCGGCCTGAGGGCCGCAGATTAAAATTACCCACCTTCGGCTTGGTAGCATAACATTCTGTCCACTAGGCCAACGTAGCTTTCTCCTGTGCCCATTTTTCAATTGCATTATTTACCTTTATCTTGTTGTGGTGCTCAAGTATTTTATAAGTTCTAGATATAAGTCCCTTATCTGACATGTCATTACCAAACACTTTTTCCCAGTCTGTGGCTTCCCTTTTTACCCTGTTGGAGAAGTTTTTGGATGTGCATAGGGATTTGATTCTTAGAAGGTCCCATTCAACTATTTTATCTTCTCCTGGTTGTAGATTTTTCAGGATACTTGGGAGACTGTTTATGTTCTGGATTAGGACTACTAGAATTCTTCCAAGCTTTTCTTTAATGAAGTTTATAGTCCTTGGTTTTAGTCCTAGATCCATGATCCACCTTGAGTTGGTTACAACGTAGATTTCTCTATGTCGTCGTTATTGTTGTTAGGCGCCATTGAGTTCTAGACAACTCATAGTGACCCTATGAATGAAAGACCTGAACACTGTTCATACACAGAGTTTCCGGAGGCAAGCCATTTTGGAAGTGGATGCCGCTCTGCTTCCAGGCTTGGCAGTCTATAGATTATTTAATAATCTTCTCCAACACCACAGCTCCAAGGCATTAATTATTATTCTGTCATCCTTAATCATTATCCAACTCTCAGAATGTGGCATCAGGATTGGGGGAAGACTCATCAACAATCTGTGTTATGTAAATGACAGAAGGTCAAGAACTGCAGCCTTCAGTATGGATTGAAGCTCAACATCAAGAAAAATTCTCACCACTGGGCCGATTAATATCATCATGATAGATAATGAAGAGATTGAGATTGTTCACAGCTTTAGTTTAATTGCTCCACTATAAACACTCTTGGCACCAGCAGCCAGGAAATTAATAGGTATATTGCATTGGAAAAATCTGCTGTCAGTGACCTCTCCAAAGTATTGAAGAGCAACAATGTCAGTCTGGAGACTAAGGTGTGCCTGATCCAGGCCACGGTCTTCACAGTTATGTGCTATGCATCAGAAAGCTGGACAATGAATAAGGATGATAGAAGGAGAATTGATGCCTTTAAGCTGTGGTGTTTGAGAGGAGTATTGAATATACCATGAACTGCTAAGAGAACAAACAGGTTTGGCCTGAAGAGGGTGAAACCAGGCTGCTCCTTGGAGGTAAGGATTCCGTAGCTTTCTCTCACCTACTTTGGACATGTTGCAAGGAGGGACCAGTCCTTGGAAAGGCACATTATGCTTGGGAGGATAGAGGGACAGCACAGGAGGGGATGATACTCAATGAGATGGATTGACTCGGTGACTGGAAAAATGGGGGTAGTTATGTTGAAGACAGAAAGGTTGGCTAAGGATAGAACAGGGTTCAGAGCTGTTTCACATAGTGTGACTATGAATCGCAAGCAACACGACAGCACATAACAGCAAATAACAGATGTGTAGCAAGTGACTTAAAAGATCATGGCCTGAATAAAGATGTATTTTAGTTTTCAGACTGATATTACTGTTCTTCTGTATTTTAGAGAGGCTCCTGATACCAGACTTGCCCAATGCAACACATGTTTTAAAATAAGAAGATTGTGTGCCAGTGATACATCCTTTCTCCATACCTATTCAATCTGTACAAAAGAAAGATGAGAAATATCCTTTCACATAATTAATGCCTCTGAATACCCACTGGAGGGTCAACTATGGGTCAGTTCTGACTTGATGGTACACAACAAGAACATTCAATCTGTATGCTGAGCAGATAATTGTGAAGCTAGACTCTATGAAGAGAAATATGGCATTAGGATTGGGGGAAGATTCATCAACAACCTGCATTATGCAGATAACACAACATTGCTTGCTGAAAATGAGGACTTGAAACATTTGCTGTAAAGTATCAAGGACTGCAGCCTTCAATATGGATTCCATATCAACATCAAGAACACAAAAATCCTCAACACTGAGCCAATAGGCAACTTCCTGATAAATGAAGAAAAGATTAAAGTTGCCAACTTGGTTCTATGTTGTTGTTATGTGCTGTTGCCTCATAGCAACCCTGTGAACAGCTCTGAATCTTGTCCTATCCTGAGCCAATCTCACTGTTTCTGAGACACCTGACTTCATTGCCATAGTCACTGTGCCAATCCATTTCAACTGCTGCACTGACACTCTACCCTTCCAAGCATGATGTCCTCTGAGAACTGGTCCCTCCTTGGTAATTGCCCAGAGTAAGTGAGACATAGCTTCAAAATCCATGCCTCAAAGGAGCAACTGGGTTTCATCCTCTCCAGGAAAGATCTGTTTGTTCTCCTGGTGATCTATGTTCAAGTCTTTTCTCTAGTATCACAACTCAAAGGCATCAATCTTTCTTCTTTCACTCTTATTATCCACTCTCAGATCCATGGCAAGCAATTGAGGAGACCATAGCCTTAGTCTCTAGACTGACTCTGGAGAGGTCTCTGACCATGGATTTTCCCAATGCAACTAGTTTTTTGGTGTTTTGTGTTGTTTTTTTAACTTTTCTGACTGCTGATGCCAAGGTTGTTGATTGTAGATCTGAGTAAGATCAAATTGTTAACAACCTCAATCTTTTTTCCATTTGCCATAATACTGCCTATTGGACTAGTGGTAAGAATCTTTTGTTTATTTGTGTTGAGATTTAATCCACAGTGAAGGCCACAGTCCTTAACCTTCTGCAACCAACAATTCAGGCCCTCCTCAATTTTGACAAGCAAAGTTGTGGCATAATGCAGGTTGTTGTGACATCCAATCCTGACACCACATTCTTCATCATAAAGTCCAGCCTTCACTATGATCTGTTCCACATATAGACTGAAGAGGACTGGAGGAAGAATGCATCCCTGACATACTCCTTTTTGGATTTTGAATCATGCAGTGTCCCTTGCTCTGTTTGAACAGCAGCCTCTTGGTCTAGGTGTAAGGTTTGCATGAGTACAATCACGTGTTCTTGCATCTCCATTCTTCTCAATGTTAGCTACAATTTCTTATTCTGTAGAAGACTAAAAAATGATACACTGGCTAGAGAGTACTACTGCTAACAGCAAGAGAGAGACTTATATTGAAGTTACAAACAATTTCATTTTGTGTGGATCCATTTCACTTGGTAGCTGCGTGTTGTTAGGTGCTGTCGAGTTCAACTCATGTGTCCCTATGAACAACCGATCCAAAAATTGTCTCATCCTGTGCCATCGTCACAATATCTGACACTCTCCAGCTCATTGCCACAGGGTCTTCCTCTCTTTCACAGCCCCTCCACCTTCCCAAGTATGATGCCCCTCACTAATGAATAACTTCTCCTGGCAATATGCCTGAAATGTATAAAATACAGCTTCATCATTTTTTGCATCCAAAGAGCACTCTGGCTGCATTTTCTCCAAGACATGTCTGTTTGTTCTTTTGGCAGTACTTGGGATATTCAACACTCTTCTCCAGCACCGCAGTTCAAAGGCATTAATTCTTCTTCTGTCATTTTTATTCGTTGTCCAGTTCTCAGATGCATAGCAAGTGACTGAAAAAACCATGGCCTGAATCTGGTGCACCTTAGTCCTCAAACTGACTTCTCAATAACTTGGAGAGGTCCCTGACTACACTTTCCCAGTGCAATACATCTCCTGTTGGTACAAAATGTATTGATTGTGGACCTAAATAACATGAAGTACTGTCTCAATTCTTTCTCTGTCCATCATGATGCTGCCTGCCAGTTCAGTGCTGAGAATTTTTGTTACCCTGTAAACTATAGAGGAAATAATGGAAGTGGGTCTTGAAAAAAATATGATTGATGTCTGCCACGGACGTTAGACTGTGTGCTCAAGAAAACTATCCCTAAACTAAGTGGCTTGTTTGCAGATGGGAGACAAGGTACGTAGTCTCTAACATAAGGGCTCTCTGATACAAAGAAGTTAGGCCTCTGTGTCACTGAAACTCTGGACCTGTCTTTCAGGTCTTGGTCAAGTTCTAATCAGAGAGTTAGAAAAACATTGAGTGTAACAGCGGGAAAAGCTTGTTTATCATCACTGATATTTACTACATTCCTCACATGAATTTGTTGGCCATTTCAGCTATTCTGGGCTTTGAAGCCTTATCTTGCAAGTCAGCCTTGCTACCTTCACCTGCCCCAACAGGTAATGGAAGGAAACCAGGGGATCATTTTGATCTACCCAGGTTCATCCTGTACCAAGGGAAGTCAAGGGGACAAGCTCCCAAGGCCCCTGCTGTGTCATAAATTCCCATTTTGTTATGCCCAGAACCACCCCTACCTGCTTCTTTTAACAGTGACAAACAAGCTTTCCCCCTGAAGAGGTGTTGTGTTAAGGGCCCTTGGTATAAGGTTCAATTGGAAGTCTGGTCTTTGGTGAGAAAGAGTAGGTGCTGAAGAGACAGGCCTTTCTGAGTTTGAGTTTCACCTGTCAGTCCATTAAAGGGTCTGTGAAAGAATGTCCAGCTTCTGAAGATTTACAGGCAGGCGGAGTTTAGGGAGAGCTATCTTTCTAAAGGTGAGCGTATTTGGGACCTTAGGAAGTCTTCAGCAAGTGGGAATGCTCCAGGGAGAGCCTGATTTGGGCTGAGCCCCCTGTTTGGTTCCTTCCCATACCTTGGGGTCTGCAGCAGCGGGAAGTACACCGCCCATCCTCAGCAGGGTCCCACCTAGGGGAGGAGGAGCCAAAGGGTCATCACCGCCCCTGGAAAGGCTGCCAGGTCCCCAGCTGGGAGGCTCCCCCGAGGGACCATCAGAGCTTTCCTGGACCAGGCCCGCGGGGACCAATGCCCCGGGCCCCCGGGGGCGAACAGCCGCTCCCGGGCCACTTTGGGGCTCCAGAGGGTGGGGGTGGGGGACCTGGTGCCCAGCGGCGGGCGGGCCATCAGCTGCCCGGCCCGTCGCCTACCTCCCCGCCCCCCCGGCTTCCTGCGGAGGCCGCGGCCGCCATGTTGTTGTGGGGCTGAGGCGGCGCCGCTGGAGCCGAGCGGCCGTGACAGGCTGCGCAACAGGTTCGCTGTCGGCAGTCAGGCGAGGGGCCGGGAGGCGGCCGCGGCAGCTCACAAGGTCTCCCCGCGTCCTCCCGCGCCCGCGCTGCCGGAGCCGAGGAGCGCGGGGTCGCGCCGTGACGTGCGGGAGACGCGACGGGGACGCCAGGTGGGTCGAGCCGCGCGCCGGGGGTGCAGCGGGGCGCGAGGCAGGTGCGGGCGCCGTCCTGCTCGCCGCGCACGGGGCTCTGCCGGCTGAGGGGCGGCTGCGCTCCTGACGACGGGGACGGGCATCTTCGGGACCCCGAGCTAGGCCCCTGGCGGGCTTGACCGCGCGCGGGGCGGAAACCTCTGAGGTTGGGTTCCTGCCCCCGCGCGGTGCCGGGGTGGACCTCAAGGTGGCCGGCGCGAGGCTGTTCCTTCCCCGGGCGGCGTAGCCCAGGCCCCCGGCCGCTCTCCCCTGGCAGGTGGCAGACGCAGCTGAGGTGTGATCCCCTCCCTCCACGGAGTACAGGCGAAAGGGAACCTTTGGGGGCACTCGTACGCTGCTTAGGGGACCCGTTTTATTTTTGCGGAGTTGGTTTCCCTTTTGGGTTATGTTTGGTGCGGAATGTCAGGTGAGCCGCATCCCGGTGCGTCAAAGTAGCCCGAGTCACGAGAGGGCAGTGGGCAGAGGCTTGGCGTCCATGGCTCACATTAAACCAAGTTGCGATATATGTTAACATTTAAATTTAGCGTTGTTGACTTAACGTAGTATGCAGGAAGCACAAAAAGATTACATCTTTTAGGCCAGGTTAAAGTTTGTTGTTTATGATAAAAAGGGGTAAAATAAAAATGCCTGCATGTGCGCAAATAAATGGGGAAACCAAACCTGCAGATGGCTTTACCTTCTGTAGAAAGGTGATGTCCTGGAGTATATTTGTAATGTGTTTTATCTTTGAATTCTTGTACAGGATAGCAAAAATGTTTACTTGAAACCTGGATGAATTAGGAATATAGTTGATGGAACCAGTAGCTTTGTGATAGGAATTAAGTCTAGCATGATTGTTGCTTTGCTAAATCCTTCTAGTTTGTTTTTTACTAATGCGTTTTTGCTTACCCAGAAATAGGCATGGTGTAACTTGTACTTGTGTGTTATTTTAAACAGCCTAGTTTAGTTAGCATGGACTGATAAACCACCTAAGCTTCTCAAAAAAAAAAAAAAAAGATTAATTGCCTGATGGATTTGCTTTGTTTTTAATTGGTGATAAAAATCGAAAAGAAACTTAGAAACGTCACATAAAACCTTCATACAAATTGATGATGTCTTTCAAATTTTAAAGATAGCAACTTTAATGTACTTGTCTTTACGTTTCTTTGACTGTGCCTATGAAAATAGAAGTAATAATCTAAACGCATATTTTAAAAACAAAGACTTTTATATATTTTTTAAGAATGGATGGGGGAAGAGAATGCATTGTTGCTGTGAGAGAATGCATTGTTACTGTTTTAATGTAGTATTGGTAAGCAGATGAACAACTTGCTCTTCTCCCCCTTTAATTCATGTAGTTATTCCTCTCGTTCACTCTCACCTTTATGGTGAAGGATAGAATGGTCTGTGAAAACTTGACCCTTCTGAATTATTAAGCATGGAGGTAGTTCTGTTTGTTCATCTCTAGGCTAAAATCCTGATCTGTACTGAAATATTTGATAATGTGCCAAACTCATACCAGGGATTGGATTAAAACAATGATTATCCTTTTATTGAGCATTTACTGCATGCAAGACGCAGAACTAAATGCTTCTACATTCTATCATCTACATCTCAGAAAGGCCCTATACATATTTCTAAGGCTTCCCATTGCATAGATAAAGGACCCTGAGGTAGCTGGAGTTAACTGGCTGCTTTAGATTCTTCAGGTATGATGTAAATGAGCCAGGTTTCAAACAGTTCTTTCCAAAAACTTCTATGTTGTGTTCTTATTTTGTTACCTTTTTTTGTTTAGAATATTTTTTTTTAAAAAAATGTTATATTGGCACTCAATGTATTTTTTTGTTTTTTAAAAATATTTTGTTTTTAACTTTTGTGTGTGTGTGTGTATGTGCGCTGTCAAATCAGATCTGACTGGTACAGGAGGAGATTGTCCCTCCATCAGAGCTTCTGGTGGATTCGAGTCACTCAATGTTTTTGTGAATGAATGAAAGTACATATGATTCCATTGATGGTAAATTGCTAACATTTTATAGATCTATTTAATTGTAAAACATTTATATTAGCAAGCTCTAGAAATTACTCAGAACAAACACAAATTACTAAAAAGGTGATATATTGTAACAGCATTTTTGCTGGTATATTTTGGTGTTTTTTTTTAAATTTTATTGGGGAAAGTTTTTTTTTTTTTAAAAAAGAGAGACTTTAAAAAAAGAGGGGTTTTTTTTGTGTATTCTAAAATAAAATTCCAGTTATGGAGAAATAAGAATGCTTAGAATTAATTGTGTAGTTGAAGATGCATCAGATATGCTGTATTTTCAGTTTGAGTTAATTTTGAACTTTGTAGTATATTGTAAACTACAGAGATGAATGTTAAGAGTCCCTTTGGGTAAAGTATACATACACATATCCTTGAGAAGGAGGAACTAAACTGGCCTTAAAGGATATGAAGGCCTAGAGGAAGTAGGGGGAGGGAGGAGGAAACTGAACAGAAATAGGACAGTGAATAGGGCAAGAAATAATGTTCATTCCCCTCACACACCGTACCCCCAACTCTAAGAGAGCAGCATTTTCCATTTGCAGAGTGTATAGTATTTTAAGAGAGTCATTTTAGAAAGAAATTTACAACTACAGTAGGACACTGAATAGTTTATTTACTCTGGATCCTTTGCAGAGGTAGCAATCTATTCAGCAGTGGTTACGGTAGACCTTATATTACCAACTAGTGCTCATTGGTTTTAATAAGCCCTTATTTTTTCTGAATAGGTTTCTTCATTAATACATAGTTATTCTAGAAAAAATCTAGATAGTCTTAATAAAATTTTGGTTTTAGCATAATCTTATATAGATAAGATTACATGTTCTCAAGTTAGAACTGGTTCCACCTCTAGCACAAAATAACTGTACAACCTTGAGCAAGTTATTTTAAGCCTCTAAGCTCCTGATTTCTCATCTGTAAAATGGGAATAATATTACTCATCTTAACACCAGTATATAATGTAAAATTCTTTACACAATGACTATTTTCAGTATAAGAACCTTAAGTGTTTCCTGTTAATCCTACTTCAACCTTTTCAGTTGTTTACCATCAAGCAAGAACCTTTCCATAGCTGACCTTCCCAAGGGTTTTCAGAGGCAGTTAGTTAATCTCAAGGGAGGAGATTGCCCATTCTTCTCCTGTGGAGCAGCTGGTGGCTTAGAACCACTCTGTGTCTTTGAAATTGCAGTGGAACTTCATTCCATTTGTTGTTTTGTGCTGTCGAGTTGCTTGTGATTCATAGCTTCTTGCCACTTGTTGTTATTTTTGTTATGTGCCATCCAGTCACTTGCGACTCATAGTGACCCTTGTACAATAGCCCTGAAACTTGCTCTATCCTTTGTCAACTTTACTGTCTCTGACACTCCTACCCTCATTACCGCATTCACTGAATGTCTATCTCATTGATAGTCTTCCTCTCTTTCTCTGTTCCTCCATCCTCCCAAGCATGATCCCAGGGACTGATCCCTCCTTGCAACATGCCCAAAGTATGTCAGATAAAGCCTCAGAATCCTTGCCTCCAAAGAGCAGCCTAGTTTCACCCTCTCTAGGACGAACCTGTTTATTCTCCTGGCATTTCATGGTATAGTCAACACTCATCTCCAGCACCACATCTCTAAGACATCAATTCTCTTTTTATCATCCCTCGTCATTGTCCAGCTCCCTGACATGTAACAAGCAATTGTGAAGACTAAGGCTTGGATCAGGTGCACTTTAGTCTCCAGACTGACATTGTTGCTCTTTAGTACTCTGGAGAGGTCCCTGACAGCTTACTTTTCCATTACAATTAGTCTCTTAATCTCTTGGCTGCTGGCACCAAGAGTGTTGATTGTGGAGCCAAGTAAACTAAAGCCGTTAACAATCTCAGTCTCTTCACCATCTATCATGATGCGACCAGTTGGCCCAGTGGTAAGAATCTTTGTTTTCTTTTTTTTTAAAAAAATTTATTTTATTATTTTGTGTGTGAGTGTACCGTCAAATCAGATCTGACTGGTACAGGAGGAGATTGTCCCTCCTTCCCCGGCAGAGCATCTGGTGGATTCGAACCATGCGCCTCTGGGAAGAATCTTTGTTTTCTTGACGTTGAGCGTCAATCCATATTGAAGGCTGTAGTCCTTGACCTTCTGCAACAAGTTCCTTCAGGTCCTTTTCAGTTTTAGTAAGCAGGGTTGTGTCGTCTGCATAACACAGAGTGTATCTCCAATCCTAATGAGACATTTCTCCTCATACAGCCCAGACTCTTGGATGATCTTCTGTGCATATAGATTGAAAAGGTATGGAGACAGGATGCATCGCTGGAGTGTACACCCTTCCTGATTTTGAACCATGTTGTGTCTCCTTTTTCTATTTTGATGACTGCCCCCTGGTTTCGCATAAGCACAATCAAGGGTTCTGGGATTTCCATTCTTCTCAGAGTCAGCCACACTTGGTTGTCATCTACACAGTCAAACGCCTTTGCATAGTCAGTGAAACACAGACATTCCTCTGGTCTCTCTGCTTTCAGCCAAGATCCATCTTACATTAGCTATAATATCCCTATAATATCCCAGCCTCTTCTAAACCCGGCCTGCACTTCTGGCAGTTCTCTGTTGATGTACTGCTCTAGTCGTTTTTTGGATAATTTTCAGCAGAATCTTGCTTACATGTGATATTAAATTTATTACTCTGTTGGGTCCCCTTTTTTGGAATGGCAACAAATACAGATCTCTTCCAGTCAGTTGGCCAGGTGGTTGTCTTCCAGATTTCTTGGCACAACTTGGTGAATGCATCCAGGGCATCCATCATCTGTTGACATTTGTCAGTTGGTATGCTGTCAATTCCTGATTCCTTACTTTTTGCCAGTTCTTTCAGAGCAGTTTGAACTTCTTTCTTCATCACCACAGGCTCTTGCTCATATGTTATTTCGTTAAATTCTTCTGTGTCAGCCAATTCCTTTTGGTACAGGTACAGTTTCCTTTTAGTACTCCTTCCATCTTCTTTTAGTACTTCCTGGATCATTTAATACTCTGCCCAAAGTATCCTTAAGCATTGCAACTCACAGCTTGAATTTGTTCTTCACTTCCTTCAGCTTACGAAATGCTGATTGAATTTGACCCTTTAATATGAACTATCTTAATTATTTTGTGATCCAGTGACTAAAATAAGAAATTATTTTTTGCCTGATATACCTTTTTTAACAGAATAATACTTATAAAAAGGGAGAACCCCCTACATTTCTCCAAATAAAATCTGCCTTTATAGTTCCCAGTTTCCTAAATAGAGAGGAAAAGGAAATAAATACACACAAACATATATATGTAAATGTGTGTATATATGTATTTCATAGGAAGATAATATTCAGTATCTATTAAAGAAACAGCTGCATTGGATTATCACTTTGAAGTGCTTAAATACAAGTGTGTAAGTGACTGTTATTTTCCAGTGTGAGGAGTAAAAAGTTGATACTGGAAAAGAATGGCCAACATTGTCAAACTGTAGTGGGTCAGAGAGATAAGGACCAAACAGGGTGTGCAGTAGAAGAGCATGCTAGTTTAGGAGAATATCAGTCGTCTTTGCTTCTCTCTGTCTTTCTTTTGGCTAAAGCCTCTTAGCTTAAGTATTTGATTACTCTGCTCTTCCTCATACTACCGTCCCTTCTGTAGTTGGCCATCTTTGTGGTACTTTTAGGAATCATTGCTCAAATACAAGAGTTGAGTAAATCTAGCTAATAAATATTACAGTTTATGTAATGTGTGGTGACTTTATTTTTTAATGAGCATGAAATATTTTTTTTAGTAAAACTTAAAACCTCAAACATGAGTGAAATTTTTTGAGGATCAGATGGACTGGGAAGGGGTATATATCATTCCTTCTCTAACCTAGGGAAGGATTTCTCTTCACTAAAGATATAGTGGAATGCTTGTAAATTTATTTTGCCTTGCTGCAGAGACAATTTATATTGAAAAGCTTTTTCTTTATACCTGTCATCTCTTCAGTGTCTGATCCAGTGATTCTGCCTTTGAGTTTTTGCTATTTTCTATTAATATCCTAATTTCTATATCCAGGGCTCCCAGTGGGTCCCAGAAAGCTGAGTAACTTGGATGATTGAAATGGAAAGTGCCATTTCAATTAGATAAAGGTAACCCAAAACTTTTTTATGAATACTACTCTCCAGCACCAGGATTATACACTGTTTTTGATGTGAAGGTAATTCTATCTTGAAAAAGCACCTGCTTCAGGTTCCTTTTAAATCCATTTTAATATTTTTGCTGGAGCGTGACTAATTTTTCATCAGGGAAAAAGATCCCCCCTTCACAGTCTTTAACTTTTTAACTTTAATCCTGGCTACCATTTTTCCTCTTTAAAAAATTATGTGCAGTAGAATTTGTTCATAATTCATAGTACCAAATTAATTCCTTCTTCAGTAATTTTGCACACATTGACTGCCTATCAGGTCTTAGAAGAAAGGCAGCCATAATATTAGAAACCAGGATAATGAGACTTCATTTTTCTGACTTCGGTCATATCATCAGGAAAGAGCAGTCTTTCTGGGAAAGATTATTATGCTTGGTAAAGTAGTCAGTGTAAACGAAAACCCTCAAAAAACAGAATTGACACAATACCTTTAGGTACATAAAAAAAGATCATGGAGATGGTGTAGGACAGGCAAAGTTTTCTGTTACATGTAAGCTTACTGAAGGCTAGCACTGACTCCATGGCAACTATCAGCAATAACGATATAGCAGAAACTAGTTCAGGCGCTGAACTAGAAAATAGTGAACAGAATACACAAATCCACTGTCTTTGTGGTATTTACATTCAAGAAGAGTGAAGACAGGCAATGAAGTTGTAATTTGATAAGTTTGATGAATAATCTGTGGGAGTTACTTAAGAGGAATAATTTGCTTCAGAGTTATTGTCAAGGAGTTCAAGGCTGAGGAGAGATTACTGTGCAAATATCATGAGTAGAGGGTTATTGTTGTTGTTATGTTTCGTCGAGTCGTTTGTGACTCATAACGACCCTATGTCCAACAGCCCTAAACCGTGCTCTATCCTGTGCCAATCTCATTACCCCTGACACACCCATCCTGATTATCCCAGTCACTGAATCAGTCCATCTCATAGAGGGTCTTCCCCTCCTGCACCGTCCCTCCACCCTCCCAAGCATGATGTCCATCTCCAAGGACCCGTGCCTCCTTGCAACATGCCCATAGTATGTCATATGAAGCCCCAGAATCCTTGCCTTCAAGGAGTAGCTTAGTTTAACCCTCTCCAGGATGAATCTGTTTGTTTTCTTGGCAGTCCATTCAATACTCTTCTCCAGCACCACAGCTCAAAGGCGTCAATTCTCCTTCTATCCTCCCTAGTCATTGTCCAACTCTCTGATGCATAACAAGTGATTGCAAAGACCATGGCCTGTATCAGGCGCACCTCAGTCTCCAGAGACACACCGTTGCTCTTGAGGACTTCAGAGAGGTCCCTAACAGCAGACTTTCCCATCGCAAGGTAGCCTTCATATAAAATAAATAAAATTTAATGTAAAATAAAGTGGTTTTTCATGACACTCTATTTGAAATACCTAGTTATTATTTTGTCTGACCCTCTGGTGGGTTTTTAGAGGCAGTTAATCACACAGGAGGAGATTGCCCATCCTTCTCCCATGGAGTACCTGGTAGATTTGAACCATGTGCCTTTAGGATTGTAGCGCAAGTTCTTGCCACTAGACCACCAGAGCTTCTCTACGTAAATACTTTTAGCTCTGGTAGCCTAGTGATAAGAAGCTGCACTGTAATCCCAAAGATATGCAGATCCCCCAGCTGTTCTATGGGAGAAGGATGAGCAGTCTCCTCATATGCAGTTTACTGCTTCTGAAAATCCACTGGGTCAGTGGAAGAGTCAGTTAAGAGTTGGCACTAAAAAAAAATTGGTACTGATTTGATGGCACACAAGATGAAGTCATGAAAGGGTCCTCTGGTGGCATAGTCCACAGGGAGTTGCACTGCTAACTCAAAGGCTGCAAATCTGGTGGTTCCAATCCACCAGTGGCTCCTTGGGAGAAAATTGGATAGTCTCATGTGCAATTTACAGCTTTTCAAACACCCATTGGAAAGTCAGCTGTGAGTTGGTTTTGACTCAGCAGCAGTGAGTTGAAATCATCCAAGCCAGGGAGGGGCTTGTAAAATCCTTAAACACAAAATTGGGTAGAGATCTTTCAGATGGTTTAGACTGGAAGCATTGATGGAGTTTTTATATTTTGCCCTTAAATGGACTATTCTCTGATTTCAGCCAAGAACCCTATATTATCAGCAGTGATATTCCTCCTTCCATGGCCTCTTCTGAATCAAGCTTGAATTTCTGGCAGTTCTTCATCAATATAACAGTTCCAACTATTTAAAAAAATAACAAGATTTTACTTTGCATGTGATACTAATATTGTTTGATAATTTCCACATTCTGTTTGATCACATTTTTGAGAATGAGAACAAATAAGAATCTGTCCCAGTCTGTTGGATAGGTAGCTGTTTCCACATTAGAGAAATGAACATGTCCAGTCCTGCATCTCTTTGTTGAAATATGTCAATTGGTATTCCTTCAGTTACTGGGACTTTGTTTGCCAGTGCCAGTGCAGTTTGAACTTCTTCCCTCATTACCATTGGTTTTTGATCATGTGCTACTTTCTGGTTCAGTGTCCATCAGTTCTTTTTGGTTCAGTGACTCTGAATCTTTGCATCTTCTTTTGATGCTTCCTGTACCATTCAAGATTTTGCCCACAGAATCCTTCAGTGTTGCAACTGAAGGCTTGAATTTGTTTTCCAGTTCTTTCAGCTTGTGAAATGTCAAGTGTATTCTTCCCTTTTGATATTTAAACACCAGCTTTTACACATTTCATTATACTTAGGTTTGTCTTCTTGAGCTGTTCTTTGAAATCTTCTCTCTCTTTTTAATTAATTTCAATGCACATTTACAAAGATTTTGGATTTCCATTCATTCATTGTTGCACTTTTCTCCCCACCCTTCTCTTAACTCTCATTTCAGTATTTCCTCCCTTGGGTTCAAGATAGAGCAGGGTTCAGAGCTATTGTACATAAGGTCACTATAAGTCATAGGTGCCTTGATGGTGCATAACAACAACATTCTAGTGGAACTTTAAGAGTCTTTTCTGACGTCCATTTTGTCTTTTCTTTCTCTCCTGTCATTGTAGTGATATTAAGCTTGCTACATGAATGATAGCCTTGATTTCATCCCCACTGTTCAACTGATCTTCAGTCATTAGTGTTCAGTACATCAAATTTATTCTTGAGATGGGTTGGGATATTTTGGTTCTCGTGGACTTCTTTCCTTTTTACTTCATCTTTTATTTGAACTTGCACATGCGTAATTGATGTTCTGTTTCATAGTCAGCCACTGACCTTGTTTTAACTGCAGATATCAAACATCTCCATCATTTCTTTCCACAACTGTAGTCACTCTGATTCTTGTATAGTCCATCAGGTAAGATCCATGTGTATGTTGTTACTATTACATACTTTGGAGTTAGAACACACTCGTAGTTAACTTTTCACTGGATTTTCAGAGACAGTAAATGGCACAAGATGAGATTGCTCATCTTTCTATCATGGAGCAAATGGTGAATTCAAACTACATTTCTTATGTACTAGTTATTTTTTGTCCATGGTTGTTGTAAAAATTAAACATGACCAACTACTAACTGAAAGGTCAAAGCTTAGAAGTCACTCAGAGATGACCTTGGAAAAAAGACTAGTGATCTGTTTACTTCTCAGAAATCAACCATTGTGAAAACCCTGTAGAGAAAAATTAGACTGTGATGTCATTGAGGTTGCTTGGAGTTGGAATTAACTCTTAAGACGGTTGGTGATTTTGAGACACTGTACACATTGTAAGGTGCCCTGTTGGTGCCCGTTAGCTTGTTTGACATCAAAATGTCAGTTGTTTTACCTTTATCTACCAGCTACTCTAAGGGAAAAAGATATGACCATGTGCTTCTGTAAAGATTGTTGTTGTTGTATGACACAGTGTCGTAACTGACCCTTTGCTGGGTTTTCAGAGGCAGTAAATCACAGGGAGGAGATTGCGCATCTTTTTCCCCACGGTGAAGCTGGTGGATTTGAAATGTGTGTCTTTTGAGTTGATAGCACAACTCCTTGCCACTAAGCCACCACAATGAACAAAAGGCACCTTGGGAGGACAAAGCAAACTATAGTAACAATTTACAAAGATCTTGAAATGGAAAATAAAAAAAGGAAGAATTCACTCAGCATTTCTCAGGCTGAAAGAACTGAAAATCAAGCCTTGAGATGCAATACTTAGACATGCTGTGGACAAAATCTTGAATGAGCCAGTAAATACTGACAGAAGATGGAGGGAATACACAGAATCACTGTACCAAAAATATTTGGCTAACACTGAAATATTTCAAGAAGAACCATATGATCAAGAGCCAGTGGTAATGAAGAAGTTTAAGCTGCACTGAAGACATAGGCAAAAAATAAGGCCCTGAGAATTGAGTGATACCAATTGAGACGTTTCAGATGTAGTCCTATAAATTTAGAGGACCAGGAAATTTAGAGGACAGCTGCCTGGTTGACTGAAAGAGATCCATATCTATTTCATATTCCCAAGAAAGGTGATCCAACAGAATGTGGAAATTATCGAACAGTATCATTAGTACCAAATACAAGCAAAATACTATTGAAAATTGTTAGAAAATGGCTAGAACATACATAGACAGAAAACTGCAAGAAGTCCAAACTGGATTTAGAAGAGGCTGTGGCACCAGGGGTGTCATTACTGTTGTTAGATGAATCGTGACTCAAAGTAGAGAATACCAGAAGAGTGCCTATTTGTGCTTTTATTGACTATTCAAAGGCATTTGACTGTGTGGATCGTAGCAAATTAGGGCTAACATTGAGAAGAATGGGAATCCCAGAGCACTTAATTGTGCTCATGCAAAACCTCTGTTTAGACCAAGATGCTGTATTCTGAACAGAGCAGGGGAATACTGAATGGTTTAAAATTAGGAAAGGTGTGTGTCAGGGTTGACTCTTGAGTCAAAATCAGTGCAATGAAAATGGGATATAGCTCCCGTAAAGAGTTTTGGTGGGACAGCAGCTAAAGCATTTGGTTACTAAATGAAGGGTTGGTGGATTCAATCTACCAAAGACTGACTACACAGCAGAAAAAGGCTTGTCAGTCTTATTTTCTTAAAGATTACAGGCTTAGAAACCCTGTGTTGCATCCTTCTCTGTGCTATAGGAGTCTCTGTGAGTAGAAATTGATTCCCTGGCACCGAGCACATCTAGCTTCCACAATAATCCTATATTTTTATCCCATACAGACTCTTCTCAGTACCTTTGTCTATTTTCATTCCTAATTTTTTTTTTTTTTTTTGCTAAGTACTGAAGAGCAGTGGTGTCACTCTGGAGACTAAGGTGCATCTGATACAGGCCATAGTCTGCATTCACTTGTTATGCATCAGAGAGTTGGACAATGACTAGGGAGGATAGATGGAGAATTGATGCCTTTGAGCTGTAGTGCTGGAGAAGAGTATTGAATGTACCGTAGACTGTCAAGAAAACAGATTCATCCTTGAGAGGGTTAAACCGGGCTGCTCCTTGGAGGAAAGGATTCTGGGGCTTCATCTGACATACTTTGGACATTTTGTAAGGAGGGATGGGTCCTTGGAGAGGGACATCATGCTTGGGAGGGTGGAGGGACAGTGCAGGAGGGGAAGACACTCTAGGAGGTGGATTGATTCAGTAACTCGAGTAATCAGGATGGGTGTGTCGGAGGCAGTGTGATTGGCACAGGATAGAGCAGGGTTTGGGTCTGTTGTGCATAGGGTCACTATGAGTCGCAAGTGACTTGACGGCACATAATGACAACAAATGAAGTAGGTCTTTTTCCAACCCCCAGTGAAACACATCTATTTTTTAATTATTATTTCCAGTCATTCATTGTTGCACATTTTCCTCCCTGTACTCCTCCTCCCCGATTTGCTTTTTTCATTGTGAAAAAAGTTCTTTCATTGTTATACAGTTCCCTACCCCTCCAGATCACTTTACTATGCAGCTCTTATTCTGGACTCTTGTCATGCTAATAATACCTTTGTCATATAGTCCTTAATTTGTTGTGTGCCGTAGAATCGGATCTGACAGGCATAGGAGGAGAATGCCCCTTCTGCTCCAGTGGAGCATCTGGTGGATTAAAACCGTGCGCCTTTCATATATTCCTTTTACACAGTTCTCTCATCTGTTTCAATGCAATGTACATTATTTAGCCCCTCTTTTCTTAGTTTCCTCCCTACCCCCATGTCAGTCCTGTTTTATAACAATGACATTATGCAGTATTTGTCCTTTTGTGTTGAGCTATTTCACTCAGCATAATGTCCTCCAAGGACACCCATTCTTAATATTGCATGAATTCCTTGGTTTTTCAATGCAGTGTTGTATTCCATTGTGTGAATATACCAGAGCTTCTCTATCCATTTGTTTGTGGATGGACATTTTTTAGGTTGTTTCTAATTCTTTGCTATTGTGAACCAAGCCACAATAAACATGGGTGTGCATATATCTGCTTAGGTGGCAGTTATGGTCTCTTTGGAGTATATTCCCAGTAGTGGAATTGCTGGGTCAAATGGTATTTCTGTTTGCAATTTTTGAGAAAGTGCCATACAGCCTACCATAGTGGTTGCACCATTTTACACTCCCACCAATAATGACTGAGGGTTCCAGTTTCTCCAAAACCTCTCCAGCTTGTTGTTTACTGCTCTGTTGAATTTTATTATTGGGGTGAGATGGTATAGTTATTTTGTATTCCAGATTCTTAGAATGTATTTCCTCTCTTCCAAGGTTGGCCAGTTATTACCTATTGCTAATCAGTTACTCAGTGTAAAAGTAATTTCCTCTGATATTGCTCATCTGACAGCTTTTTCTAGTTTCCTAAGGCAAAATTAGGTACACTTCTTCTTGTAGCACTTATTATATTTGCTGCTGTTAGGTGTGGTCCATTCAGTCTGATTCATAGTGACATTGTGTAACAGAGGCACTATTTGCTCAGATGAGTTGTGCCCTCTTCACAATCCCGCTGGCTTTGAACCCATTGCTGCAGCCAGTGTGTCAGTACATCTTGTTTAATGTCTTTCTCTTTTCCACTAACCTTCTGCCAACCATGATATTTTTCAC
Source organism: Elephantulus edwardii (assembly GCF_000299155.1). Taxonomy (NCBI): domain Eukaryota; kingdom Metazoa; phylum Chordata; class Mammalia; order Macroscelidea; family Macroscelididae; genus Elephantulus; species Elephantulus edwardii. The sequence continues at coordinate 10,515,029 of NW_006399759.1, forward strand.
CCTGCACTGGTCCCTCCTAACATGTCCATGATGATATAAAACTTATCATCCTCATTTTTACCACATTGCCACGCACTTTTAAAATGACGGCTATGCTTAGAAACAGAGTTTTTTCCCCGATGTATTACTGTCATTTGTGTCAATGTGTTACGGAGCATTCTGGCTGTTTCCTCATGATACATTTAGCATTCTTTACCAGTACTATAATTAAAAGGCATCAATTCTCTATCCATCCTTTATTCATTGTCCAGTTTTTGTGTGTACATTAGACAATTGAAAATACCTTGGTTTGAGTCAAGTACACTTTAATCTTCAAAGAGACGTCTTTGTTTTTTAGCACTTTAAAGATGTCATCTGCAGCAGATTTGCCTAATGCAGTTTATGATTTGATTTCTTGACTATGTCCAGTGGCATTGCCTGTGTATCCAAGGTATCCTTGATAACCACAATCCTCAGTTTATTTTGTTGTTTATTTGTCTCATGAGGATTTTTGGTTTATAATCAATTATAATTCATACTGACTGTTAAAGTCTGTAATCCATACTGAAGGTTACAGTCTTTGATCTGCATTACTAAGTGCTTCAAGTCCTCTGTGCTTTCAGAGAGCAAAGGTGTGTTATGAATCTTCTTCCAATCACGATGCTATATTTTTCTTCATATAGTCTGGCTTCTTGAATTATTTGCCCAGCATGCAGATTGAGTAAGTATGATGAATGGATACAGATCTGGTACATATCTTTCCTTATTTTAAACCATGCTATAATAGCCCCTTGTTCCATTTCAACAACTGCCTGTGTTCAGTGGCAGGTGAGCACAGTTTAGTGGTCTACAATTTCCTTTCTTCAAAGTGATATAATGATCCACACAGTAGAATACCTTTTCATAGTCAATAAAACACAGGTAAGCATCATTCAATATCAGTGTCTATCTGCTGCATTTAATTTTTTATGACTTACAGTTTTCTGTGGTGCTGGAGAAGAGTATTGAATATACCATCGACTACCAGGAGAACAAACAGGTTCATCCTGGAGAGGGTGAAACCAGGCTGATCCATGGAGGCAAGGATTTTGAAGCTGCATCTGACATAGTTTGGGCCTGTTGCAAGGAGGGACCAATCCTTGGAGAGGGACATCATGCTTGGGAGGGTGGAGGGACAGTGAAAGAGAGGAAGACGATCAATGAGATGGATTGATTCAGTGAAAGGGGTAATGAGGGTAGGTGTGTCAGAGACAGTAAGGTGGGCACAGGATAGAGCAGGTTTCAGGGCTATTGTACATGCAGTTGCTATGAGTGGCAAGTGATTCGATGGCACATAACAACAACAGCAGCAGTTTTCTTAGGCTTTGGTGGCCCAGTCTGCAGGGAGTTGCACTGCCAGCCCAAAGACTACACTTTTCTGGCAGTTTGAATCCACCAGTGACTTCTCCGGAGATGAAAAACTGTTACAACTTCAGAAACCCAGTGGATGGGCAGCTGTGAGTGAGTTCTGACTCAATAGTAATGATTTTTTTTTAGTTTGGGCTTTCCTAGATTCATACTTACATTCCATGTTCTGGTTATTAATGGGTGTTTGTAGCAGTTTCTTATTTTTGTGACATATTAGCAATAAAGGTGCCAAAAGTTTTGCTCCATTCATGTCATTAATATCATCTCTGCTTCGAGGAGCAATTTTTCCCCAGTTAGTTGAGTACATTCATCTTCGAGCACTATGTCAGACAGTGTTCTGTTACTAGATGGTTCTTCCTAGTTTGGAAACTGCTGAAACTTGCCCATCATGATGGATACCCTCCTGATGTGTGGAACGCTAGTGGCCTAAATTTTAGCATTGCAGCAATACACAAGCCACCACAGTGTGACAAACCAACAAATGAGTGGTAGGTTTATCATATAGAATTCTAATTGTGGTTTTATTCCTTCTTTGCATTCCTTCCTCTTATGTAACTGATGAATCAGCAAATAATTGTTAATTTTAATTAAGGATGGTCATTGTAATATTGTAATGTTGATGATGTCAGGAAGAGAGTCAACTTCCTGTGTTGTTAGTTACTTGACCCCATTTACAGCAGAATAAAAGGTTGCCCAGTCTTGCACCATCTTCATAGTTGTTGGTATGCTCATTGTTCCTTGTCGTGACCACAGTGCATTTTGAGTGCTTTCCAACCTGTGAGACTTGTCTTCTGGCATTGTAGCAGGCACTATGCAGTTGTGATTCATAAAATTTTCATTGGCTAATTTTCAGGAGTGTAACACTAGATCTTTCTTCCTAGTCTTTAGGCTCTGTTGAAACTTGTCTACTCTCGATCGGATTTCCAAGGCAATACATCTGGCCTAGTGGCAAGAAGCTGCGCTATAATCCTGAACGCCTGAGGTTTGAATCTCGCCAGCTGCTCTGCGGGAGAAGGATGGTCAATCTCCTCACGGGATATTAACTGTCTCTGAAAATCCACTGGAGGGTCAGCTATGGGTTAGTTCCAACTCTATAATACACAACAACATCTTTACAGGAGGAGATTGCCCTTTTTTCTCTCACAGAAGTCGCTTTTGGATTCAAACCACTGACCTTTTGGTTAGCAGAGCTGCGTGTAACATACAGCAGCACTAGGGAAATAATGGTAAATATGAATGCTTTGCTAACAAAGTTCTTCACTGTGTGATTATATTAGATGGAAAAAAGCTAGAAAGAATATGGAGCCCAACAATGGAGGGATACGCTGAACCTAGCACTATGCTAATGAACTCTAGTATCACCATGGTAAAAGCAATCAGATGCTAACCTAAGCAACTTCGAACCCTTGATCAGATGCTAATCAGAAGCTAACCAGCTAGTTCAAGACTCTCTTTGGGAAAAGAATGTGACAATTTGCTTTTATGTAAGGATTTCAGTGTTGGAAATCCTATAAAGGTAGTTCTACTATCATGTAGGATCACAAAGTCAGAATCAACTTGATGACAATGCTTTGGTTTTTTTATTTTTAATATGCTACTATTTTAAAAAATTTATATAGTATGTGAATTATATCTCAGTAAAGCTGTTAGACATCAAATTCCGCTAGGCCTTGTAATATAGAAACTGCTTTTGCTTTTGTAATTTAAAGTTTAAAATATAGTATAAAATACATTGTCATTATGAGAATAATAATAGCAATTAATCATGGAATACTTACTAAGGGCTAAGCCCTACACTGCAAGTCTAGACTTGCATGGTTTCATCTTGTCATTAATATCTTTATTACCATGGCCATCCTGGAAGGATATAAGGCTCAGGGCTAGCTGGCCTGACAGAAACCACATGTTAAAGGAGGCTACATATTTCACAAGACCTTTGGAATGTTACAAACACATTTTTAAAATAGAATTTTAATTATTTCCGAAAAGAGAAAATAGTTCTAATAACCCTTAGTTGTCCTCTTCCTCCAGCACAGAGCAGCAGCCAGGCTAACTTAACCAAGACAGTCTTGGTTTTTATTATTATACATTTATTGGGACTTTATGAGAGGCTCATACCACATATGTTAATCCATTCTCATCACAATAGCTCTGTAGGTAAGTGTTACTATAAAATCTGCATGTTAAAGAAGAAAATCTGAGGCTTCATGAGATTGTTATTAATGGAGATTGAGCTAGGACTAAAATGTCATTCAGACAGCATAACTCATGTTCCCAAGGACAATCTTGTATTTTAAAACGTGTTAAATATACTTGTAAAAAAGAAAAAAGAAGATAGCTAGGAGAAATAGGAATGCAACTGTCATTGATTTGTGCACTTAAAATGACTTGTTCTCCTACTTCTCCCCCTGAGGTTTCTTTGTTATGTTTATAATACAGTATCAGTGTAGGGTATGTTTTTAAGTCAACGGTGTGTGTATGTATGTATGTATGTATGTATAAGAGATTGATTTGAGTGGAAGTTTTCTCATTTTCATCAATCTTTTCCTCACCCTACTGCCTTCTGGGCTTTATCTTTGGGCAGATGCTGTTCTTTTGACCCTATATAGTTGCATAGTTGGTTATTTAAAGGAGTGCCTCTAAGGATGAATTCAACCTCTTCAGAGATATAGAAGAGAGTAAATAAACAAGGAATCAGAGATTGAGTGGGATGATAGATGCCATCCCATATGAAGACCCTTAGAGAGTTGAGAGATAGAAGCTGCAGTGATGGGGACCTTCCCCAGAGAGAGAAACCATCTCATCAACTTGGCATCTGATCTTGGATTTCCAGCCTTTCAACAGTGAGACAAGTTTATATCTATTAAAGTCACCACTTGGAATATTTGTATTATAGCAGCACTGATAATTAAGACATCAGATAAGTCATTTTGCCTTAATAGTCTTGATATATGAGACAAATGAGAATAGGAGAAATAATCAAACTCTGAGGACCCCAATCCTACATCACCCACTCAGTCACATGCTATTCTTAGGTATATTCTTCCCTACACGACCTATTTGTGTGGGTGAATTGTCTTGTTCAGAGTTGTTGACTAATTCTTCTAAAATTGGTTTAATTTAAATTTCAGTATCATTTGAGCACTAACTACTTCAAAGTCAGTATACTATTTTTGTTTTGATTGATATTTTAAAAAACTTCTCAGTTGATTCTTAATACGCTAAACTTTACAAAAATGTGAAGCCTATAATTTGTATTTAACATCTTCAATTGGAGATGCTAAGCTGGAAAACTAGAATTAAGAAGTATAGAGAAGTTATCTTGTTTGAAAGTTTTATATTTCAGTGTTGTTGATTACCTTTGAGTGGAGCACAACTCAAAGAGACCCTATGAACAAAAGGCTTGAAGCTTCTCTACAACTATAGACATTTATCAAAGTTCATAGAGTTTCCAGAGGCATATTATTTAGGAAGTGGATATATGCTTTGCACATTTGCGACCCTAAGCTTCTGTTCAGAGAAAATAGCTTCTTCCCCCCCCCATTTATTAAGGTGAAAAAAAATACTTTTTATCAGTAATTGATGTGACAATAGTATGTATCAGTGAAATAGAATTGACTGATTGTAATTAAGATGGTCATACTAATAGCCACCCTTTACAAGTGCCTTTTATGTACTAGATGTTTTACAGATATCATTTCTAAGTCTTAAAATAAGTATGGTATTCCCCACCTTTGCAGGCTAGGAAATTAAAACATAAAGAATTGAGAACTCATGCCTACATCCACATAGTTGAAGAGCAAAGACGGTAGGATTGAAAATTGAGTTGGTTGATCTGCTATTTTATTTTAAATTAATTTTAATGGAAGTTTACAGAGACTTAGAGTTTCCAGTCATTCATTGTTGCACTTTTCTCCCTGCCCATCCGCTCCCCAGTTCACTCTTCTTGAAAAGTAAAAGAAAAACTCTTTCATTTTTATGCATTCCTTCCTCCCAAGTCCACTCCACTATGCAGCCTTCATTCTGGACTCCTGTCATGACAGTAGTTTCCTGTCAAAAATGTTTGTCCTGAGTGTTCTTTATTTATTTTGCTCTTTTAAAAAAAATATGGAACACTTCACAAATTTGCGTGTCATCCTTGTGTAGGGGCCACGCTAATCTTCTCTGTAGTGTTCCTGTTTTAGTATAAGTACTGGCGAAGCAAGCACTTCAGTGCTCTTTAAAGAGTGCTTCTCTCTCATGTAGTCTACTACTGGGAACTAGGTATGTGAGAGTGAAGAGATACGCACATGAGTTTATAATCTAATGGAGGTGGGCACATGTGGACACAAGAGTTAATAGTTGTTTGTATGTATCCTAATGGATATTGAACCATGCAGTGTTTCCCTGCTCTGTTCTGACAAATGCCTCTTGGTCCAAGTATAGGTTTCTCATTAACACGATCAAGTGTTCTGGGATTCCCATTCTTCTCAGAGTCAGCCACAGTTTGTTATGATCCACACAGTCAAACACCTTTGCATAGTCAATGAAACACAGATAGACATTCCTCTAGTACTCCTTGCTTTTAGACCCCTTCTAAACCCAGCCTGGACTTCCGGCAATTCTCTGCTGATGTGCTGTTCTAGCCGTTTTTGGATAATCTTCAGTAGAATCTTGCTTGCATGTGAAATCAATGGTATTGTTCTATAGTTTCCACACTCTGTTAGGTCACCCTTCTTTGGGATGGGAACAGTATAGATCTCTACCAGTCAGCTGGCCAAGTGGTTGTTCTCCAGATTTCTTGGCACAACTTGGTGAGCACATCTAGGGCAGCGTCTTTTAGCTGAAATATCTCAATTGGGATACCATCTATTCCTGGGGCCTTATTTTTTGCTATTTCCTTCAAAGCAACTTGAACTTCTTCCTTCATCATCATAGGCTCTTGTTCATATGTGATTTCATTAAATTCTTCTGTGTCTGCCAGTTCTTTTTGATACAGTGACTCAGTACTGCTTGCCAAAACTGAGGAGGACCTAAAATGCTTGCTGCAGAGGGTCAAGGACTGCAGCCTTTAGTATGGATTGAAGCTCAATGTCAAGAAGACAAAGACTCTCACCATTGGACCAATTGGCAGCATGAGGATGGATGGTGAAGAGATTGAGATTGTTAACAACTTCAGTCTGCTTGGCTTCACGGTCAACACTCTTGGCACCAGTAGCCAGGAAATCAAAAAACATATTGTGATGGGAAAGTCTGCTGTTAGGGACCTCTCCAGGGTATTGAAGAGCAATGGTGTCACTTTAGAGACTAAGGTGCATCTAATACAGGCCATGGTCTTTGCAATCACTTGTTATACATCAGAGAGTTGGACAGTGACCAAGGAGGATAGGAGAATTGATGCCTTTGTGCTGTGGTGCTGGAGAAGAGTATTGAATGTACCATGGACTGCCAAGTAAACAAACAGATTCATCCTGGAGAGGGTTAAACCAGGCTGCTCCTTGGCGGCAAGGATTCTGGGGCTTCGTCTGACATACTTTGGACATGTTGTAAGGAGGGAGAGGTCCTTGGAGAGGGACATCATGCTTGGGAGGGTGGAGGGACGGCTCAGTAGGAGAAGACCTTCTATGAGGTGGATTGATTCAGTGACTGGGGTAATCAGGATGGGTGTATCAGAGTTAGTGAGATTGGCACAGGATAGAGCAGGATTTAGGGTTGGTGTACATAGGGTCGCTATGAGTGGCAAGTGACTTGACAGCACATAACAACAATAGCAATGGAGATTTACACAAGATCAAATGGGAATGAGCCAAAGGAACCTTACAACTGGGAAAGTGTAACTGAGATGGTAAGTAGTTCCACAGCTACTATCCCAGAGATAGGGGCGTGGACATAAGATGGTGTGAGTGGAGGTGAGAAGACGTATTCCAGGGATGTATAGTTTAGCAGTGGGCAGATTCTAATATATCTTTTTTTTTTTTTAATTCTAATATATCTTGTATGCCTTGTGAAGGAGATATTTTCAAATAATCATTTTACTAAGATTCAGTTTACATACCATAAAATTCACCTTTTAAAGTCTATATGTCTGTAGAGTTTTTTAGAGTATTCATGAAGTTGAATGGTGAAAAGTACAGCCATCCATCATCACTACCTAATTTTGGAACTTTTCCATCAATTCAGAAAGAAACCTGTACCCCTTTGCACTAACTGTGCCCCCTGCTCTTGGCACCCACAGTTCGTTTTATGTGTCTAAATTGTTCTGTTCTTGACAGTTCATATAAATTGAATCATATCGCAAGTAGCCTTTTGTGTCCAGCTTTTTTCATATAAGTGTTTTTTTTTAAAATTATTTTATATTTGTTTGCATATACAATTTGTATGCATTGTATTTCACATGTTCCTTCATTCACATTATATTTTTATTTTATTATTTTGTGCGTGTACCATTAAATCAGATCTGACTGGTACAGGAGGAGATTGTTCCTCCTTTTCCAGCAGAGCATCTGGTGGATTTGAACCATGTACCTCTGGAATTGCAATACCGCTTCTTTGCCACTAGGCTACCAGAGCTCGCTGACATTATGCTTCCTATGATCATTCTCATACATTGTATTTTATAAAATTAATCACCATTGATCTAGGCCCACTATTACCCCATCTTTTCAGGTCCACACTGGTTCTTTCCTAATTCCTTCACCCGCTTCTTCCACTCACCAAACCCTGTGACCCCTTGATTTCTCCCCATCCCTATCCCCAGATTCCCTGCCCCCTCCTCTTTCTCCTTTGAACTTTTATACACACATCTTAGTAGTAGTTGAGTACCATTGAATTGGAACCAACCCTAGCTGACTCTCCAGCGAATTTTCAGAGGCAGTCGATCACAGAGGAGATTGACCATCCTTTTTCTGTCGAACAGCTGGTGGATGCAGCCCCATGCTTTTGGAATTGCTGTGAAGCTTCTTAGCACTTAGGCCCCTAGAGCTCCCTTCTTCCTAGTTATCCTTCTGTTTTCACAATAATGGTGTTGTGCAGTATTTGTTCTTAGGTTTTGGGGTATCAGTACCCAATTACTTTTTTTAGGAAGGTGTTTTGTGTTTTCTGTGAAGGTTTACGTAGCCGTTTGTGTTTCCACTCAACAGTTTTCACTGAACACAGATTATTCAGTGATAGTGGTCTTTTTCCACTTGCTTGTTCCATTTTCATTTATCTAGTTTCCTTGGCCTCCGTGTTCTCAGTAATTCCATGTTTACAGTAATTGTTGACCATTTAGTCTCTTAACTACTCCCTTACTTATAGTAAAATATTTCATTATATGGATATGCCACAGTAAAAAAATGTCTCCTTACTTGATGGGCATTTGGATTGTTTCCACTTTTTGTCTGTTATGAATATGTTGCTATGAAAATTAATTTACGCTTTAAAAAAATTTATCTTGAAATGTATTTTCATTTCCCTTGAGTATACCAGGGGTAGTTTCTGGGTGATACGGTACCTATGTTTAACATTTTGAAGATTTGCCAAATTAATTTCTAAAGTGGCTGAACAATTTTATGTTCCTGCCAGCAATGTTGTGAGGATTACAATTTTGGAGATTAGATTTAAGCACTTCTAGATGGACCCTAACACCACCACCACCGGTCAGAATCATCATGGGGGAACGAGGTCGGGGACACACAGCCATTTAGTCCATTTCAGCACAGAATAGGGACCCTGTCAGACAGAGTGTAACTGGAGCTCAGCATTTCCTAGATGGTAGATCTTTACAAAAGCAGAGTAGTGATTTTTTTCTTCTGCAGAGTGATTGGTGGTTTGGGATTGACCTTTTGGGAACATCTGGTTGTTTAATCACTGTGTCATAGTGCTTCTTTCATAATAGAAAATGGTAGCATATTTTTAAATGGAAATGCCACTTCAGTATGGTCCAAGATATACACTGGGTCGTAGGTCTTTTTCCAGTTGTCAGTGAACCAAAATGTAATTCATTTCCATTTTCGAGGCCATAGCTATTCGATCAAATAGTCTTCACTTTTTATGTATGAGCGCATTGGTTGTGTAGAATCTCTGGTGATGCTGTAATTAAGCCCTTGGCTGCTTTCTAAAAGGTTGGTGTTTCAAATCTATCCAATCCACTACACAGGAGGAAGGCCTAGGAGACAATTCTTCTATGTTAATGGGGTCACTATGAGTCAGAATTGACTCTGTTGTGCCGATCTTTTCCCCTTTGAGCTGCTGGTGGATTCCAGCTGTCAGAGATGTGGCCTTTGAGTTGGCAGAGAAACTTGCTGCAGACAGTGCCAGCAGAGCACACCTACTAAGGATGCTAGTTTTCCCCCCCATGAAATCTGTTAGCTCCATGATACATTGGCAGCGTTGGAAAATTCCTACCATGCATGTCTATACTGTACACAGATGGATGCTGTTTTCATTCCATCATTGATGCTGAGTTGGTTGTGTTTTCTAATTGCTTCTGTTCTTGAATGAATATAATTATAGAATGGACGTTAGATTTTATTTTTGTTGATCTTATGTAATTGTTGTTTTGCCGTAATTCTTCATTACAGTGTTCTTTTTCTACTGAAAACTGGACCTGGATTAGGTACATCTTAGGCAGTGGGTAGAATTGTTTGAGAGTGAATTCATTACATAATCAGATTGCCACTCTTAACAATTTATAAAAATGAGGATTAGGGTATTAAAATGAAAGATCTTAAATGTGGGATCGATAAATCCCTTGGGAAGTCCACAGATTAACTTTGGGGAAAGTCCGACACCCATGAAGTTGTATGTCAGGTTTTGTGCATTTGTGTTTTTTCCCAAGGAGGAGAACCATAGGATTTTATCAGACTTTTACAAAAGAAGACCATACACCCCTTGAATTCAGATTGACAAGAATTTGTAAATTGTATTTGAGTGTATTTTAGGGAAAAAAAGAGAACTTACATGGAGTAGATACTGCCTTTCAGTAATAGATATTTCCTGGGTACAATGTTGATTTTAGTGGGATTAATTTCATGATTGACTGTTTTCTTTTTTCCAGCTAATTTTTTAAAATTCTTGCCACAATTTAGAGTTTGCTTTAAAATACTCATTCATAATTATTATTTTAAATTTGCTTTCTTGAATGAGTAGGGACCTATATTTAAGAATATTTGCTGCTGTATGCTTTACTTACAGTAATTGAAAATATTTTGGTCGTTCTTTTTAAACTTAAAATTGGCCTGATAAGGTATGAAAGTGAATGCATGCTTTTCTTCTGGCAACTAGCTTCATTTACTTTTGTTCTATTAGTGGTTTTGTTTTTGTTTTTGAGGGGTTTTATTTTTTTAGATCGGAAGGTGTCAGTGATGGAAGCTGTTCCCATGTGATCAAGCCCTGATAGAGTATGTCATCAGGCTCAGCTGCCATTCCCTTTAGGCCTCAGCAGTAAGAGTGTGTTTATAGCTGTGGTGCTGGAGAAGAGTATTGAATGTACCATGGACTGCCAAGAAAACAAACAGATTCATCCTGGAGAGGGTTAAACCAGGCTGCTCCTTGGCAGCAAGGACTCTGGGGCTTTGTCTGACATACTTTGGACATGTTGCAAGGAGAGACAGGTCTTTGGAGAGGGACATCGTGCTGGGTAGAGTAGAGGGACAGCGCAGTAGGGGAAGACCTTCTATAAGGTGGATTGATTCAGTGACTGGGGTAGTTGGGATGGGTGTGTCGGATACAGTGTGATTGGCACAGGACAGAACAGAGTTTAGGGCTGTTGTACATAGGGTCGCTATGAGTGGCAAGTGACTCAATGGCACATAACAACAACAACATTAGGGGAGTAGAGCCAGTTAATATTTAGTGATTTCTCTGTTTTCATCCTGAGATGGCCAATATGAGGATGTGGAATTTTTATACAAGTTATAAATATTTGACATGGGACTTGTGGTACATTGTGGCTTTCACATGGGCCAGGGTTAGAACTGCTTCTATATCTAAGCAAAGAAAACTGCCTACATACTGGTTTGTTCTGGTAGGAGATAAAAGGAATAATTGGTTTCAGTCACAGGAGTAGTTCCTGTGGGTTGTATAGGGTTTAGAGCACTTACAAAGCTGTAGTAGAATTAGATATCCCATATATATTATGTGTTGAAGTGTGTATACAGTCTCAAAGTGCACACCTTTGGCTTCCGCTGCAGAAATATTCCTTTAGACAAAATTATGACCCAGTTTACTCAAGAGAAGGGCAAAAAGGCTCACATTCCATTATTTGTAAAGTTACCTGCTGTTTGCTTTCATTATTTTTGCTACACTAATTTTATTTGTATGTAAGTGTTTTAGACAACCCAAGAACAAATGTACAAGTAAGGATGCTGTAAAAATCGATAGCGTGAGATCCATTAACAATAGTGTGTAGTAAGAGTAGTAATAAAACAGAAAAAAGCTATGTATTTAACTTTTTCCTATTGTGATTTGTTTTAACATGTATGTGCTGTAAAAATAGTCAGAGGGAAATAACTTGAGATGATGGTTAGCTCTTTTGTGAAATTTTCATGAACAATTCAAGCATAATTGTTAAGAATATGTCTTAAATTGATGTAAGTGGACTAAATATTGAGTTATAGATGGGGAAAAAATTTACCTAACATTTTCTTATGTGTATTTCATTTAATATTAAAGAAATTAAATAAAATGAAACAAAAAACCAACCAGTTAACAAGAGTAAAACTTTGGGGGGAAAAGAAAAGAAAAAACGAAACCCGAGCCCACTGCTGCTGAGTGAGCTCCAAGTTTCCAAGGCTCAAATAGGGGAGGCTGCTTGTCTTTCTCCTCATTTGAACTGCTGATTTTTCAGTTTTGAGCCTGATATATAAACTACTTTTACTACAATAATTGTTTTTCCCTTAGAATTTATTTCTTTTGGATTTTTACATAATTGTAATCATACAGAAGAGCAAACTTTCCTTTTTAAATAAAATTTTTATTTTATTCTGGTTTGCTTACAAAGTTCATATACATTTTTTTTTCCACACTAGATCTTTCCCATTTCCTTTACCTGTCCCTCCCTCAACCCATCAACTTGTGGGACCCTATGATTAACCCCCTCTCTACCCATCTTCACCCCTCTGCTCTTAACCTCCTCCCCTTGGATCCTTATATAGTTATATAAAGTTTTACTGGTTATCTTTCTGTTTCTATAGTAATGGTCTTATACAGTATTTGTCCTTGTGGGACTGAGTTAGTTCACTTAACGTAATGCTCTCCAGTCCATCCCAAGGTAATGATTTTAAAATTAATTGCTCCTGAATGCTGCATAGTTTCCATCATGTGAATGTACCATAATTCCTCAATCCATTCGATTGTGGTTGGACATTTGGGCTGTTTTCCTTGTTCTTGTGATAGTGAATAACGCTGCTTTGATCATTGGTGGAATATCTGGATCATACGGAATTTCTATGTTCAGCTTTTTGAGGAATTGCCAAACTGCCTTCCAGAGTGGCTGTACCATTTTACAGTCCCACTAATATTGTGTAAGCGTTCATATCTCTCCACATCCTCTCCAACATCTATTGCTTGCTGTCCTGTTAAACTTTGCTATTGCTACTTGGGTGAGACAGTATCTCATTGTGGTTTTGATTTGCATCTCTCTTATTGCTAATGATTTTGAGCATTTTTTTTCATGTGTCTTTTGACCATCCAAATACAAGAGTGAACTTTTGCCACTTATTATATATAAATAATGGAAGAAGACTCTGTGGGTGCATAGGGAAGGCTGTTACATAATTTTTGTATCCATAAAGTTTAATGACTATATTAGCTTCTTTGATAGATTGATTATAGTTTGTTAATCACACTCCTGGCTTTGGATGGTTCCAATTTATACTATTATGAATAAAACTCAAAGTATTATGAAGGAATGTGAAGAGAACTGGAATTGAAGAATATAAAGGGAAGAACTTGCTCTGCATTTCTTAAACTGAACTGAAAAACAAATTTAAACCTTAAGTTGCAATGTTGAAAGATGCTATGGGCAATATATTGAATGACCCAGAGATCATCAAAAGAAGATAGAGGGCATATTCACACTGAAAAATTTCAGGAAGTACCATATGAGCAGGAGCTAATGGTAATGAAGGAGGAAGTTGAAGCTGCATTTAAGGCATTGGGGGGGGGGGAAGAGAGGCCCCAGGAATTGATTGGATACCAATTGACTTGTTTCATTTAACAGATGGAGCCCTGGATGTACTCATGAGCCTATGCCAGGAAATTTGAAGGACAGCTGTTAGGTCAATGGATTGGAAGAGATCCATGTTTGTTCCCATTCTCAAGAAAGATGATTCAACACAGTTGTACAAACTATCAAACAATATTATTAATATCAAACGTAAGCAAAATACTGCTAAAGATCATTTAAAAACTGTTAGAACTGTACACAGATAGGAAATTCCAGAAGTTCAAGCAGGATTTAAAAGAGGCCGTGGCCCCAAGGCTATCATTGTTGATGACAGATGGTATCATTGCTGATGTCAGATGGTATCATTGCTGATGTCAGATGGATTCTGGCTGAAAGTAAGGAATACCAGAAGAATGTCTATTTATGCTTTATTGACTATGCAAAGGCATTTGACAGTGTGGGTCATAACAAGTTATGGCTAACATTGAGAAGAATGGGAATCCCAGAGTACTTAATAGTGCACAGGAGAAACCTATACCCAGACCTGGAACAGAGCAAGGGAACATTATATGGTTTTAAATTAAGAAGAGAGTGCATCAGGGTTGTATTCTGTCTCCATAGCTCCTCAATCGGTATGCTGAACATATTATTTGAGAAGCTGGACTCTATGAAGAGGGGAGTGAGCTACTGGTGCCAAGAATGTTGATTGTGGAACCAAGCAAGCTGAAATTATTATCAATCTTGTTCTTTTCTGTATTTTATGATGCTGCCAATTGGCCCAGCAGTGAGAATCTTTGTTTTCTTGATGTTGAGCTTCAATCCATATTGAAGGCTGCAATCTTTGATCTTCTGCAGCAGATGCCTCAGGCCCTCCTCAGTTTCAGCAAGCAGGTTTGTGTCCTCTGCATAACACAGGTTGTTGGTGGGTCTTCCTCCAAATGATATGCCACATTCCTCTTCGTAAAGTCTAACCTCCCAAATGATTGCATTGGAAAAATCTGATGTCAGGGATTTCTCCAGAGTACTGAGAAGCAGCAGTGTCAGTCTAGAGGCTAAGATATGGCTGGTCCAGGCCATGATCTTCACAATTAGTTTCTATGCATCAGAGAGCTGGACAATGACTAAAGATCATAGAAGAATTGATGCCTTTGAGCTGTGTTGTTGGAGAAGAGTATTGAACATACCATTGGACTGCCAAGAGAACAGACAGGTCTGTTCTGGAGAGTGAAACCAAGCTGCTCTTTGGATACAAGGCTTGGTTGGTTTTTGGGGTTTTTTTCCTTGATTTGCTTACAAAGTTCATATACATTGTGTTTCACACTATTCTTCATTCACATTGCCTTTCATACAATCATTCTCATGCATTATGTTTTATAAAATTAATCACCTGGATCCTTCCCATTTCCTTCCCACCAAACTGCAGTCCTGTGGTTTTGCCCCTACTAATCCTCACCGCTCTGCCTTCCTCCCTGAGTTCCCATGCATGTTTTACTAGTTATCTTTCTATTTTTACAATAATGGTCTTATGCAATGTTTGTCCTTATGAAACTGAGTTCGTTCACTCAGCATAATTCTCCCCAGTCTCTCCCAAGTTATGTAGTATTTTTCAAAATCATTGCTCCTGAGTGCTGCATAGTATTGCATTGTATGAATGTATCACAATTTCTCAATCCATTCAGTTGTGTTTGGACATTTGGATTATTAAGCTCTGTCTCACCTCAGATGTTTTGGGCATGTTTCCAGGAGGGACTAGTCCTTGGACATCCTGCTGGGAAGGGTGGAGGGGCAGCACAGAAGAGGAAGACACTGGATGAGATGGATTGACTCAGTGACTGGGGTATTGGGGGTAGGTGTGTTGGAGACAGTGAAATTGGCTCAAGATAGGGCAGGGTTCAGAGCTGTTAGACATGGGGTCGCTAAAAGTTGCTGGCAAGTTGATGGCACATAACAACAATAATCCTTGCCCATGTGTAGTCATAATTTTAAATATTTTTATGCTCATTTTCTATGATTTTGTACTTTAAAAAAATTATTGTAAAAAAGTCAGTTATCATCATATCAAACATTTGCTGTCTTCTCTGGACTTAAAGTGATAATTTTTAATAGCTGAATAATATTGCAAGTGAAAATAAGTTATTTTCTTGTTCCTTTTCTTTTTCCCATTAGTAAATAAATTAACTTGTAATGTTTTCCTAATATTGGTAACACTGTAATAATTACCTTTGTTCTGTTTTTCCTTCTTTGCATTGTTTTAAGATGCATTCCTATAAATGGGTCAAATGGAGTTTTGTTTTGATTGAATGTTGTCTGTTTAGCACATGTTTTGCTGAGGTATTCTGACTCATGGTATCCCGGGATGTGTGTCAAAGGAGCCGGGCTTCCCTAGGTTTTCAGTGGCAAATGTTTTAAAAAGAACTCACCAGGCCTTTCTTCCTATGCACTTCTGGATAGATCTAGACTTCCAACCTTTGGGTTAGTAGCTGAGCACATCAACTATTTACATAACCAAGAAACTTTCTACGTCTGTTATATTTGCTTTTAAAAAAATATAAAAGGCTTTAAAAAATGGTTTCAGTTACATAGAAAAATTAAATAGTACAGAGAATCCACAAATTCTCTTGTATATTAATATAGTAAGAATAAAAGTTCTATCTAGCGACTTTGGGATCACATAGACATTTGTTTAGAGTCCATCTTTCTTACTTTGTGTTCTTGGGCAGTCTAGTAACTCTAAATCTGAGTTTCCCATCTTTAAAACAAGGATCATAATAACCTGTCTTCGTTGTGTGTTGTGTGTTGAGTCAGACTGACTCATATCTGACCCTCTGGGATGTCAGAGGCAGTAAGTTGTAGGGAGGAGATTGCCCGTCTTTCTCCCACAGAGTTGCTAGTAGATTCAAACCATGTGCTGTTGAGATTACAGTGTGTCGTCTTACCATCACTTCCCAATATCAGTCTACCAGTGTCAGTGCAGGGCAACATATATAAAAGATGTAGGAAAATGGCAGGTGGAAAGTAAGCATCCAAAATTAGTGACTGTTCATATTGGATCCCAAATGTCATACTATACTTTATGCATAGGGGCTGACTCTATAATTTTTCTCTCCAGTTGCTTTCTTGGGATACCCATTTCAGCACATGTGCCTCAAAAGATGATACCACATTACTATTAGTGCTTTCACTCTGTCATCTCATACTGCCCCCACACATAGCTACCCTGCCTCCTACTTTTCCATCTTCTGGATTTCCTTTTCCACACCAAAATGTGTAATTCTTCACAGCTTTGTTGTGAGCAATTTAACAGTACTCTTTAGTACTTAACTTGCTGTCCTAGTTGTTTACTCAAGGCCAAATAGAATGATCCTTGGAATTTTTTGTAACTTTGTTATCTGCTCAGTTAAATGCATCTCAGTCTTGATCCATAGAGTATAAGATTGAGAGTTTTGGTTATTATTCTTTTGGTATCGTAAAAATATGTTGTTGTTGTTATGTGCCATTGAGTCGCTTACGACTCATAGCCACCCTATGCACAACAGCCCTAAA
>NW_006399759.1:10533339-10534765 GCF_000299155.1 Elephantulus edwardii
GAGATCTCTTCCAGTCAGTTGGCCAAGTGGTTGTTCTCCGGGAGCTCTGGTGATTTAGCTGTAAAAAGCTGTGCTGCAATCCCAAAGGCACGTTGTTCAGGTCTACCAGCTGCTCCACAGGAGGGGAGAGGGTAGTATTTTCCTGTATAATTTACTGCCTCTGAAAACCCCCTGGAGGGTCTGCTCTGAGTCAGTTCTGATTTGGTGGCACACAAGAACAACATACTGTGTATAGTGAGGTAACTTTGAGAAAAAAAGGAACCCATGCTTTTGAGAACTGTAGCATTTTATGGCCCAATATAAATGATGCATAATGTACATGATCATTTAAAATGCTTAAGGAAGTCTTTCAGTAATGAAATTTGATTAACCTAATGTTTTCTAATTGGACATCTTTTATGGTATTTTTAGAATACCAGTTAATATTCTGGTTTTCCAGGATATAATTTTTTAAAAGCTTACCAATTTTTTGGGGCCTATTTCATCAAATTTCAAAGCTAATATGCCGTTCCATTATATGATCTACATGTTTCTTGCTACCCAATATTTTTATTTCCCCTTGGGCAATACTTGCTTGATTTACATGGATAACAGTTTACTGAAACTTGCAGTTGAAGTACCCCGTTTATTTCTGGATGTTCTCAGTGTAGCAGGTTGTTGGGAAGCTTTATCAGAGGACTAGCACAGTAACAGGACTAAATATATGAGGAACACTGCAAGAAACTTGGACTGTTTAACCTAGAAAACGGGAGCTTTGAAGTAGATACAGGAGACATAGGGGAAAACAAAGGCATGATAAAAGCTTAAAATATCTGGGAAACTCTTATGCATAAAAGGAATTGAAACCTTTTTATAGCTCAAGGCCCGGAGTTACTGTGGGAAAGTTTTAGGATTATCTCATCCTGGGTTTGAATCCTTACTCAGTGTACCAGACTTTAAATGAGTATAGTTAACGTTTTTTGAGGTAATTTCCTCATCTGGAAAAAGAGAACAATGACATTTCTTGTTGTAGGTGTGGGCAGATTCGCTTTCACTCATACTGACCTTGTGTACAGCCATTCGCATACAACCTGCCTGGCCTGAAGCCATCCTCATAGTCTTTGTTGTCCATTGGTGCAGTACCTCTGTTTCTATCTCATGAAGAGACTCTTTCTCATTTATTGACCTCCTACTTTTCCAAGCGTGATGTCCTCAAGGGACTAGCTCCTTCCTGATAAAATGCCCAAAGTATGTGAGACTTCTTTGTTTCTGAGGAACACTCTGACTGCATGTCTTCCACGATAGATTTGTTCTTTTCACTGTCCATAGTATAGTCTATATTGTTTGCCAACACCATAATTCAAAGGCATCAATTCTTTTTTATTGCCAACTCTCATATGCATATGTGACGATAGAAAATACCATGGCGTGAGTCAGGCACACTTTC
>NW_006399759.1:10535380-10549162 GCF_000299155.1 Elephantulus edwardii
CATTTCTATAAACCAAAGTAACCTTGGCTTATTCAGAAGCTATCCTAAGGTTATACTGACCTAAATGGAGAATTTAAGCCAGCAGTTAGTGGCATGTACAGTCATATAAAATTTGCCTTGTTGTCTTGCCTCATAGCAACCTTATAGGACAGAGGAGAACTACCCTGGAGATTTCCTAAGCTATATATCTGTAAGAAAGAAGATGGATGTAGATGGAAGTGGCTTCTGGGTTCCCACCAAACCTTCACTTAGCAACCAACGGACGCACGACCCATTATCCATTAGGGCTTTTTCTTTGAAACTAAGTGAAAAGGAAGCTACAACTAATATATGCATATATATACACGCACATACACACGCATGCACACACACACACATATACATACATATATATATGTTTTTTTAATTCTCTCAAACCTATAGCCTTAAGTAAAACTCAGTTATAAGTACAAATGTCTTTTAAGACCATATGCTTTGAAGTAAGAATAGCTTCTGTGTGCGTCTGCCTGCCCATCACTCTATCCCATGGCTGCTGTGATACCAGCTTGAGTTTCAATGGAGCTTCCATCTCTGCAGTCCGTGCTACAGCCAGTTCTGCAGGCCGTGTGGGGTTGGGCCGCCTTCCTGTGTCCTGCGTGCGTCTCTGTGGTCTTGGGACTAGTTCCACACCACCTGACAACTTCAGAGGCAGGTTCTTCTCATCCGCGTTTACACTGTTCAACGTTTCAGAGTCTGTTCACTTTCTCCAGTTGTGAACTACCTTAGTTCTCAAGAATTTCCCCACCTCTTCACACCTGTATATTTAGCAACTTCAATTCTATTTTATGAAATATTTCATATATTTAGAAAAATGTAAAAGTTAATATAATCACTCCCTGGGTACCCACCACTTATTTAAGGCCTGAAAAATTACCAATTTCAGTCACACTGGTTTTAACTAGTTAGATTTTCTGTTCCTTTTTGGAGGCACTGTTGGGCTTTGCCCTCTCTGCACTTCCCTGCTGCTGCCTGCCCTACTCCTCCCGCCTTTACAGTATTGTTTATTTTGAACAGACTCTTGGAAATAGAATATTTTTGTTAAAAGAGTATGGACATTTAAAAATACGTACTGAATAATATATAAAGTGAGATAGTATTTGAATAATATAGAAAAATGCATAGTGAAAAAGCAGCTCATTTTTCTTGCTTTATTTGCCTGGATCTCTTTTCAGAATATTGTTACCATTTTGTTTTTTTGTTTCTCTTCCGGAGATACTTTATATAGGTGAGTGTATGTGTATCTTTTTTTCATTTTTTTAAAAGAGGTAACACATTATACATACAAAGCTCTATTTCCATCATTTATTAATGCCCTGAATGTACCTTTTCAGTACATATATACATAACCAACCCCAAACAAACCTGCCACCATTGAGTGAACTCCAGCTCCTAGCAATCTTCTGTCAAGTTTCTGAAGCTGTAAATCTTTGGAGGGAGATTGCCCATCTTTCTTCTGTGGAGTAGCTGGTGGGTTTGAACTTCTGATATTTCAGGTATCAGCTTGATACCTTGCACATTGTGCCATCAGGTCTCTTTTATGACCATATATAGTTTTGTAAGTGAGCCTTTATCCTCTCCTCCCACCAACCCCAAACATACCTGCTGCCATCAAAATGACATTGACTCCTGGAGTCCATGCTTATAGGTCTATTTTGACATGACAACAATGGTTGGAGTTTTGAGTTTTGTTGAGTTGTTATTTTCTGTATTCTTTTTACTTGTGAGCCCTGACAGTTTAGAGTGGTGGGGTTAGGGGGAGAGAGACAGTGCTATGTGTATGGCCAGTGATGAGAACGGAGAAGTTGTAATATGAGGCTTGAATTGGAATCAGTCTTTGTGTTTTCAGGGTTTGCTTTGTGCTGACCTTAACATCATACAGGAGCTATTTTCTCTTAGAGGAGCAGGTGAGTGACTCTTTTGGATGGGTGTGTGAAATGTTGCAACAGTTTGTAGTTGTTTTCGAAGAAGCTTGTCTTGAAAAGTTCGTGACTACAGTAGAATTCCCTTTGGATCTAACTCAAGGAAGGATTGTTAACTCTGGCTTGACTCTAGTATATATTTTTACTTTGTAGTTTTTCTTTCTCATCTTCTCTGTTTTTCTTTTCTCTCTTTCATTAACCTTGAAAAGAGATATCATAGAGATATTGTTGTTAGAGACCATCAAGTCAAGTACAACTCATAGCAACCCTATGAACAACAGATCTGAAAATTGTCCTATACTCTGCCTTTCTCACCATCGCTGGTGTACTTGAGCCCATTTCCGCAGTCAATCCGTCTAGTCTGGGGTCTTCCTCTTTTCGCCGACACTTCACCTTTCCAACCATGGTGTTCCTTAGTTCAATTTAATGTATTGTGATTATTTCAAATTCCTTGTTGCTGTGATATATTGTTAATTACCATCAAATCAAATCAGTCCAGACTCATGGAAACCCTACATGCAGAACAGTACACAGACCTGCACCATCTGAATAGTCAGTGCTGTGCATGAGTCGATGCTGCACCCCTGCGTCAGTGCATTTCATTGAAGGGCTGAGCCTCTACTTTACCACACATGGTGTCCTTATCGAGGAACAAGTCTCCCCTGATCACATATTCAGAATACATGAGATGAAGTATTCCTACTCTTACTCCTGAGGGAGATTCTGGTTGTGTACTTCTTCCAAGACAGACTTATTCAGTCTTTTGACTTTTCATGATGATACTCAGTATTCTTCACCCAATACCATAATTTCAAAGCATGAATTCCTCTTGGATTTCCCTTATTGTCTAGCTTCACATGCATGTGTGGTGGTTCAAAATAACGTGGCTTGAGTTAGGTACATCTTAGTCTTACAAGGGCATCTTTGCTTTTTAACACTCTAAAGATAACTTTTGTGGCAAATGTGCCCAGTGTGGTTTGATTCCTTGACTTACCACTTCCATGGGCATTGATTATGGACCCAAGAAAATGAGATCTGTGACAACTTCCATATTTCCTCCATTTAGCTGATTGGTATATTCATGACGATTTTTGTTTTCTTTATAGTGAGTTGTAATATATACTGAAGGCTGTAGTTTTTTATCTTTGTCAGTAAGTTTTCTTTGCTTTCAAAGAACAAGATTGTGCCATCTGTATATTGTAAATTGTTACTGCACTTTCCTTCAATCTTGATGCCACAGTCATCTTCATATAGTACAGTTTCTGAGATTATTTGCTCAGCATACAGTATGAATATGTTGCAAGGATACAATGCTGAAGCACAATGTTCCTGATTTTAAACTTGTTCAGACAGGTTCTGTGTACAGTTTGAACTAGTCTGTGTGCATATTCACGATGAGCGTTAAGTATATACTCTGGAATTGCTGCTCTTCTCTCACATACTTTGAGCACGTTGTTAGGAGGAGAAGGACATCTTGCTTGGAAAGTTGGATGATTGACGTAGGAGAGGGAGACCCTCCACAAGATACATTGACACAGTGACTGTTAACAGTGGGCTCAAGTGTATCAGAGATTGTGAGGATGGCACAAGAGAGGGCAGGATTCAGATCTATTGTTAGGAATCACAGTTGACTTTGGGCACGTAACAATTTATTACCCCTACATTTTTTATGATCAGCGTAGTTTTATATCTTTGCATAGTCAGTGCTGCTATTGTTGTTGCCTTTGCTTTCAGTAAGCAAGATTATGTCATCTGTATATCACAGATTGTTACTGCACTTCCCTTCAATCCTGAAGGAAAGTTCCAGTCAAGATCACTGTGATGTCAGCGGTGATAGCTCTTGTTCCACATTCTTTTCTGAAACTAGCGTGAGTTTCTGGCAGTTCTCAATTTATTGCTGCAACTGTTTTAAAATTATCTTCAATATTTTACTTAAATGTGATACTATTTGATGATTTCCACTTGCTGTTGGATCACTTTTTATGGGAGTGGGCATAAATAGGGATCTCTTCAGTTGGCTGGCTGGGTAGCTATCTTCCAAATTGCTAACCTTAAACAAGTGAGCATTTTCTAGCATTGTTGTTGTTGTTAAAATGTTCCAGCATTAGGTTCATTTTTTTGAAACATCTTAATTGATCTTTCATTGATTTGGGGAACCTTGTTTTTGTCAGTACCTGTAGTGCTCCTTGGATGTCATCCTTTAGTACTATCAGTTCTTGATCACATGCTCCCCCCCGAAATGAATATCCACCAGTTCTTTTTGATACAGTGACTCTATGTTTTCCTTCCATATCCTGTTTATGCTTCCTTCATTGTTCAATATTTTGCCCATTTAATCCCATAGTCTTGCAACTGGAAGTTTGGTTTTCTTTTTTCCTTCAGTTCTTTTTGCTTGAGAAATGCTGCATATTCTTCCCTATTGGTTTTCTCCAGGTTTTGCACATTTCATTATAATGCATACATTTTTTTGTCATCTTGAATCATCCTCTGAAATCCTCTGTGTAGCTCTTTTATGTTTTCTTCCATTATCTCTTTCTATTCTGCATTCTAAAACAAACTTAAGAGTCTCTTCTGACTTCCAATTTTTTTTTATGAT
Organism: Elephantulus edwardii; assembly: GCF_000299155.1. NCBI lineage: Eukaryota > Metazoa > Chordata > Mammalia > Macroscelidea > Macroscelididae > Elephantulus > Elephantulus edwardii. Next base: position 10,539,935 of record NW_006399759.1, read on the forward strand.
GACCTTTCTTTTTCTTCATGAATTTTTTGAATGTCACTTTGTAACTTGTCATTTGTGTTCACTGTGTCAGTCTGTTCTTGAAATGACCTCTAAATTTACGTGGAATGTACCGTTATATTCTTGGTAGGTGCCATTGAGCCAGTTTCAACTCCTAGTGACCTTCATACAACAAAAAGAAGGACATCCTGTGTGATCCTGTACCATCCTCACAGTTTCTTCTGTGCACTGTCACAATCACTGTGAGGTCCGTCTTGTTGAGGTGTGATGCTTTTCTCCGGAGACTGGCCTATTTTTATAGCATGCCCAAAGAATGTAAGGTGAGGTCTCACCATATTTTCTTCCAAAGGGCATTTTTGGCTGCAGTTTTTCTAATACTAATTTGTTCATTCTTTTGACGTTTCATGGTTTGTTCAATAGTCTCTGCCAGCATCTGCCAGCACCACAATTCAAAGACATCTGTTTTTCTTTATTTGTATTCTTTGTGTGGCATTCATACACATAAGAGGTATTTGAAATACCATGGTTTGGGTCAAGTTCACCTCAGGCTTCATAAAGGCAGCCTTGCTTTCAAAATAAATAAAAGAAAAAAAATCCTTGCTCTGGAACACTTTAGGAAAGGTCCTTGGCAGCAGATATGTATTCAGTATGTTGTGTGATTGGGTTTTTTTGCTGCTTCCAGAGGTGCTGATGTAGACCTGTGTGAAAGAAAAGCCTTGAAAACTCAAGTATTTTCTGTGTTTATCATAATGTTGTTGGGAATATTTTTTATAAATATTTTACTTTTGTAATTCTGTGTTGCTTTTTCTTTTGTTTGCTTTAGGGATTCTTGTTTATCTCACTTTTTGGTCCTTATTTCTACTTTAAAAAAATTATTAGTTTAGACAGCTAAATATTTTTTAATTTTCAGTTTTATTAGTTGATTTTAGCAATCTTTCTTCCTCTGGATTCAGCATTTTTTTTATTTCTAATCTCATTTGCTCTGTAGTATTCCTTTTTTTTTTTTTTTGGTAGTTGCAGATGTGATTTAATGCTCTGTGCAGAAATACATCACAGCCACTTAAGGAGCATAAAAGTCTTTAAGCCACATTGTGGGGTTCCCCGGCATCCATCTGAGGGGAGCACTCCGGCCATTCCAGATGTGGGCGCTGAGGTGTGAGCGGCCAGCACCACCAAATACCACAGGAGACGGCTGAGGGCAGCTCTATCAATCGTCCTTCTTGAACTTGCCATTGATGTAGGGCACCCAATCCAGGATAAACCTCCAGTCAGTGGCCCACACCAGTCCCACGCAGCCCATGGCGCCCCACATGCCCACCGTGGGTAGTCAGTACTTGGCCAGTTCCTGGTAACAAGGGCCTAGGAACCTGGTCAGCATCACGATGCCGTCGGCACCCTCAGGGTCACCCTGGCACTCAACCTAGACATAGTGCACTCGCACAGGAGCGGCGCGTGCGCTCTCTAGCATTCTTACTGAAATGTAATCTTTTCTTGAGTTTTAACTATTAAATTTTTTTCTCTCTTTTTTATGGGGTAGCTAGTTTCTTGGGAGGAGGGTACATTAACCTTCAGTTGTAAACATAGCTTTCTCAATTTCATGAAGTTTTCTTCTGCTAAAATAAAAGGTTGTCCCTATCACTGATGCTTAATCATTTAATGCCTTAATACTTCATCATTGCACCTTACCACACTAACCTTTCCCTCAATGATGTCCTGGAATCTTAATCTTTGCCATACTTATCTTCTGTAATTAATGTTGTTGGGTGTCATGGAATCAGCTATGACTCATAATGACCTTGAACTACAGATCTGAACCTTTCCTGGTCCATTGCACCATCCTTAACTATCTCTGATCTACTCCAGCCCCTTGTGTCAACCCATCTTGTTGAGAATCTTCTCTTCATACCTTCTGCCTTTCCCACCCTGATGTCTTTTTCCAATAACTGGTCCCTTCTGATAACATGCCCAAAGTATGTGAGACAGAGTTTCATCAACTTTTCCTCTTAAGGAGCACCCTCATTGAAGACAGAATTAGTTGTTCTTTCAGTAGTCCATGGGATAGCAATACTCTTACCCAACACTATCGATTCCTCATCTAGCATCCTTAATCATTGTCCAACATTCACATGCATAGGAAGTAATTGAGAAAACCATGGCTTGAATCATACACACCTTAGGTTCTAAGCTGACATTGTTGCTCCTTACCACTTTGGAGAGGACTTTGACAGATTTCCTCAGTGCAACATGTCTGCATGTCTTTTGATTTCTTGACTGCCACTATAGTGAGTGTTGATTGTAGATCCAAGTAAAATGAAATAATTCACAACTTCAGTCTTTTCTTTTCTTCATCCATCATGATGTTGCCTGTTGGTCCAGTGTTGAGGATTTTTGCTTTCTTTTTTTTATTATTATTAAATTTTATTAGTTTTAATGAACATTTACAGGGATTTTGGGTTTTCATTCCTTCATTGCTGCACCATTCTCTCTACCCTCCTCCCCAGTTTGTTCTTCTTCCCCCGCCCTCCGAATGTCTGTTTTAATTGTCCAATTGCCACACTGCTTGTCAAAGCCAGTTCTGATTAATCTCTTTTGTCAGTGTGTCCTTTGCCGATTTTTGCTTTCTTGATGTTGAGATTTCATCCATGTTGAAGGCTGCAGGCTTTGATCTTCGCCAGGTGTTTCAGAGCTTTTACTTTCAGCAAGCAAGCTTGTGTCATTTGCATAATGCAGATCATTCATGAGTCTCTTCTAGCTTGAATGATTTGCTTAGCATACAGATTATTGTTGTTGTTAGGTGCCATGGAATTGATGACTTAGAATAACCCTGTAAACATAGATCTGAACTCTGCCCTATCCTATGCCATCCTCATCATCTCTGCCGCACTTGAACCCACTGTTACTAGTCAGGAAGTGTAAGTGATTGAATAGGTGTTGAGAAAGGATAGAAACCTGATAACACACCTTTCCTGATTTTAAACCAGGCAGTATTCCCTTGTTCTTTTCAGATGGCAGCTTCTTGGCCTAGGTATAAGTTTCATATGAGCAGGATTACATGTTCTGGGCTTCCCATTCTTCTCAATGTTAGCCAAAATTTGTTATAATCCACATAGGTAAATGCCTTTGCATAATCAGTAAAACACACCTAGGCATCTTTCTGGTACGCTCTGCTTTCAGCCAAGATAGTCATCAGATGTCAGCAGTATCTTCTTGTCGTTCTAAATTGTCAGCAAGCCTCATCTTTGGGCAGGTAGCCTGATCTAGGGCTCCTTTCTTTCTAGGAGCTCATTAGACAAGTTTCCTTTTGGATCTGATGAACTTCTCTTGCCAGAATCCAGCTAGAGGAACTTCAGTGGCATTGCTTTAGTAGGTTCTAAGCTGAAAACGTCCTCAGGTGTCACAGACACTTTCTTCCTAACCTAAAGGTTAATGATTGATCCAGCTTGATAGTACTGAGGAAGAAAAGATTTGGTGATTTGCTTTCATAAAAATTCAAGCCCGTGGAGCAATTCTGCTTCTTAACCCATTGGGTTGTCATGAGTCAGAATGAACTCCGAAACAAAAGACTATGAAATGAGGGCCTGTGTACTCCACCTCCTCTTAGCTTTGGCTTTTTGGTTTTTTTATTTTTTAAATTGATTTGTTTATATAATTTGTTTATATTGTGTTTAATTTATGTACATTGTATTTTATACAAGCTTTCATTTCATTATTTCATAAAATCACTCGTATATTGTGCTTCATTTATGTACCTTGTGTTTTATACAATCTTTCATTTACATTGTGTTTCATAGAGTCATTCGTATAACATTGTATTTTATACCATTAATTACTGTTGATCTATTGCCCTGTCTTTTCAAGTCCTCATTGACTCTTTCCTATTCCTTCACACACATTCCCCATCCATCTGCTGAAGTTTGCTATCTTAGTGATTTCTAACCTTTCCCTTTTCCCACCCAATACCTCCTCCTTCTTCCTCTTTTGGACATTTATATACATCTTGGAGCGCTGGTGGTCTAGTGGCTAAAAGCTGTGCTGTAATCCCAAAGGCGTGTACTTCAAGGCGGCCAGCTGCTCCACAGGAGGATGGGCAGTCCCCTCCTGTGCGTTTAACTGGCTCTGAAAACATGCTGGGAGGGTCAGCTATAGGTCGGTTCTGACTCTGCAGTACTAACATCTTACTAATGATTCTTCTATTTTTATAATCATGGTCTTAGGCAGTCTCATAAAGACTAATAACAATCTAATAACCTTCCAAGGTATATCTTCTCATATGTTCCAGCTATTCTTTGCATGGCACATTCTTTTTTTCTCCCTTACATAGTAAAAACATATAACCTAAACTAACATTTCACAAACATAGAACTGTTCTCTAGCAATATCTGATACACTCTGTTTCTAGTGGTCATAGAGTCACAACCTTTTAAATAAATGGAATTTATGGCCCACTAATGAGTTGTGGCTACAAATGAAAAATGCTTTTCTAGATGATAATGGGGAATATTTTTGGCAGAGGTAGGAGGTAAAATGCCTACCAGCATGATGCTGGGATTGTTCCGCTCTGCTGCTCATCTGATAAACATTTCTCCCATTCATGAGTTAGTTCTCTGAAAAGCTAGATTAGTTTGTTTTCATACTTAACATTCCACACTCAGTTCCCTTAATAACTGTACTAACAATAACAGATATACTAGATTAAATTTTATTCATGAACAAAATCATGTTGCTGTCAGTGATAAAATGTAGGAAACCAACAAAAAAGGAAAAAACCCACCCCACCTTATTGCATAGATAATACAACCACACAGGTGCTATACTGCATTATTCATAATAGCTTTACTAGCCATTGGCTTTGAATTTCACCACAAGGCAGTGTAGAACTATGTAAATGTGAGGTGTTAGTGGCTCATCAAGGGGATTGAGTAACTTGCCAACAGTGTTAATAATGTAAATGACACCTTTTGGATGGGAACATGCAAATAAACTACATAAAATGCTAACATGGGCATTGGTAAAGTTTGTCATCCTGCCAGCCTTAAATTGAGTGGGCTCAGAGGTAGAAAACAGGAACCTTCTAGAAAGAGTCAGAAGAGAGTACAGCATGTCTTTTAGGCCAGAGATTCTTGTGTGAGATGGAGTGAGACTGAGAAACAAAATGAAACCACAACAAGCAGAGATGACTGAGAAGTAGAAACTGGTGTGAGACAGTGAGTGTTGACTTGCCTCTGCCAACCCTTGGAGCTGGGGATGTGTACTTTTGGGCCTGCGTTTACTGACAAAAGTGGCAGTGGCAGATAATAGGCATAACTGAGGGAGTGTTGTAACATTTGCCCAAGTAGGACAGAGGCCCTGCCTGTGAACACAGCTATGAAGAGGCTGCTTTCTGAAGAATTGTCCTGAGGGTTTCCAATGTGAGTTTTAAAATTTCCTTAATAAGACCCATGATTGTAAATATCGTATGTGAGTTGTATGTGGTCTCTACAACAAATTTGTGAACGTAGTTATAGAGTAGTGAGAGCCAAAAGTGTGTTGATGTTATGTTGTCAAGGATTGTACCAAAGGAGGATTGTATTGTGATTGATCGAAGAAAGTGTGCAGCATTGGGGGGACGGTGCTGGGCATGGCACTTCATTGCAATTGCCTTTATATTGCAGCTGCTGTTGATGGGGATTCTTCCCTGTATAAAGTTGTTGCTGTTGCGGTGCTCTGTTGAATTGGAACTGACCCATAGCTGACCCTCCAGCAGGTTTTCAGAGGCCGTAAATCACATGAAAGGGGATTGCCCATCTTTTCCTTATGGAGCAGCTGATGGATTCAAACAGCCTGTCTTTGAGTTTATAGTACAACTCCTTACCTCTAGGTCACCAGAGCTCCCTTATGTAAAGTAGTTGTTGTGTGTTGTTTAGTTAGAACTGACCCATAACTGACCCGCCAGTGGGTTTTCAGAGGCAATACATTGCACAGGAGATTTCCTTCTCCCACAGAGCAGCTGGTGGATTTGAACTGTGTGCCATTGTGATTGTAGTTCATCCTCAGTTCCACTTACTATTTTTAGAGTATCTCTAAAGGAAAGGGAAAAAAAGATCAAGTATAGATTGGCCAATCTAATTTATAGTGTTGTCTCCTATGAGTAACTAATAACTCCTTTATCTAAATGTAACCAATAGTCAACATGTATTCCCCCCCCCCTTTCTTTCTGGAAGCTATAGTTCATTCCATTCTGAGGTTTTCCTCCTAGCTTGTATCATTAGTACCTTTTGTTTATAATCATCCTTAGAATAGGTATTTTAGCTTAGAGAATTACTTTTTAGATGGATTTGAAATATTCTCTAGTTAGAGAATTGCCATTATAATTGAACATCAGATATTAAACAAATTAATAAAATGGACCAACAACTCTTAAAAAATTTAATACTATCCTATTGTTACCTGAATGTTTACATAATCTTAGAAGAAAGGCTTGGGAGGCTGCTTGTGAAAATTCAGCTGTTGAAAACCCTGTGGAGAGCAGGTGCCTGTAGACACACATGCAGCCAGGTTTCTGAATAACACCAACTGTTTTTTATACATTTTGTAGAAGTCTGGGAAGACATATACCAGACTGTTAACCATGATAGTATAATGACTGGACTGCATCTTTAAGTGCATCTATAACCTGCACTTGCTACTCAGTAGATTGTTTCAGATTCTTTGTAACTACTCTCTATTTCCTAATTTACATTTGTTGGTAAAGGAAAGCTTGGCTAAGGGGGGGAAAAGTTCATAGAGAATTGCTTAGAGGAAATGCAGTATGTCTAGAACTGGTATAAGTACTCCAAAATTTCTTTCTGACTAAATCAGAGTGAAAATTTTATTATCTAAAACAAATCCTATCTTACTGGCCTTCTGTCACACTGATTTTACCAGACTGCAGATTAGTGGTTTACCGTTAGCCGATATTGAAAAATGTGAGAGTGGAGATTATTAGGTATTAGCTGTCCAAATGATAGTGTTCATTCCTTCAGACCTGGTAAATCCACTTCTAGGAATAATTTCCAGAAATACATATTTATACAGGGACCTGTATTTATATGTTCATCTAAGTAATATTTGCTGCAGTATTATGGTAGTGAAAAAATAACATTACGAAAACTGACTTCAGAGCAATTCACTACAGTTTCATTATTGTAAGAATAATATTGGGTAGTATAGGAATAGATGTGTTATATTGGGAAAATCTACTTTCCGGAGTGCTAAAGAGCAGAGATACCAAGGTGCACCTGATCCAAGCCATGGTCTTCATTGCTACCTATGCATCTGAAAGTTGGTCAGTGATAGAGGAGAAGAATTGATGCCTTTTAACTGTGGTGCTGGAGAACAATATTGACAATACCATACATGGTCAAAAGAACAAACAAATCTGTCTTGGATAATGTGTAACCAGGGTGGTTCTTGGAGCCAAGGATGATGAGACTTCATCTCATATGTTTTGGGCATGTTGTTAGGAGCCATGTTGTTAGCCCTTACAGAAGGACTTCATTCTTGGAAAGGTGGAGTCAGTGTAAGAGAGGAAGACCCTCAACAAGATGGATTGACAAAGTGTCTGTAACCGTGGCTCAAGTATATTGGAGATGGTTAGAATGGCACAAGATAGGACAAGGTTCAGATCCATAGTTTTTAAGGCTGCTATGAGTCACAGTTGATAGCACCTAACACTGCCACCACAAATGAATCCTAACTGCATTTGGTAGAGGCTCCTTTGTTCCACTCTGCTTACACGGGCCTCCATTGCTGCCACACATCTTAACCTCCCTACTATCTTAGGGCTTTTGTACTGTTTCTTCCTAATTCTTAGTACACTCTTCCCTAATTATCCACATAGCTTATTTGCTTCATTTAGGTCTTTGCGACAGTGTTACCTTTTCTGTACATCTACCTCACCTTATTTTCCTCCATGTACCATACAGTATACATGCATGCTTCACTTAATTTCCATTGAGACAGTGTCTGACTGCGTATAAGTTCACGGTCATTTAAGATTTTTTATCTGTAAAGAAAAGCAACTCTCCTTTTAGTTATTGATGTTGTGTATTGTTGAATCAGCACTGACACTCAGCCTGACCCTCCAGTGGGTTTTCAGAGGCACATAAACACACAGAAGGAGATTGCCCATATTTCTCCATAATGGTTTTTAAGACGCCTAACCCAGACTCTTGCGCCAGACCACAGATAAGATACAGGGAAATGACGCAAAGGATGGTTCAAGATGTGGGCCCTCAGGCTTTTGCCCAAGGGAGTAGGCAGGTGGCAGGAGTGGCGCAGGGCCAAGGCTGTGCTTGTTACTCAGGTACTTGGATCAGTGGATGGAGCTTAGTGCAATTTACTGACTCCCTCTTGCTCTGCTCCCACTGCTACCCTCTCAGCGACAGCTGCTGCCACTATCCATTCTTCCAGTGTCTTCAGAAGCAGCTGTGAGGATGAACTGAAGTGGGCACTCATAAAGTTTTAGTATAGTGTTTGCATGACATCCTATAATGTCCCATTGCACAGATTGTATTGTAGACGTTAAACAACACATGTGTGTATTTAGGCTTGTTTTGCTTTTATGGTGGCTTTTTTCCTTCTTTCATTTGCTTTATTGTCTTTGCACTTCTGGATTAATTTTTTTTAAGCTTTCTTTATTACAGCCTGCTATTTGGCATTTTTGTAAATGTTTATATGTATTTTAGGAGAATGTCAGTTGTTTGAGTTTCCCATGTAGTTTAATAGATTATGTCACATTTATTGTACAAAACTACTAACCTTACAAGTATTTTGTTTTCTAGATTTAGCAGTTTCTGAGCAAGAGACTCTAATTTCTCATCAATATTTATCAAGTTTCCCTTTGAATTCTGTCAGTTTTGCATTATATCTTTTTAGGCTCTGTTTTCATCAACATTCTGGTGCCCTAACAGTCCCTTCTTGGTGTGTTGTTCCATTCATTTGAAACATTTATCTTGTGTCTACTATATGCCTGTTCTAGCACTGATAATTCATGCATGATCAAAACATGCATGCCCCTCTGTATTTATGAAACTTACAGTTTCATTGGCAATTTAGATAGGTAGAAAAGCAAATCCAAGGAAGTACATAGTAAGCTGTATGTTAAAAATATGTTATGATATGTTTATATGTAGTGATCCAGTTGTTGTTGTTGTTATGTGCCATCGAGTCGTTTCCGACTCATAGCGACCCTATGCACAATAGCTCTAAACC
>NW_006399759.1:10552123-10563630 GCF_000299155.1 Elephantulus edwardii
TTATCTTTAACTGCTCCACAAATTGCTGTCTGTCAGATACTCCTCTAAATCTGAACATTCAGATTAAGACAGACTAGGAAGAAGGATTGACCACCCACTTCTGAAATAGCAGGCCTCTGAAAACCCTATGCAGAACAGAACACATGCAGATTAACAAAAAGGGCAACCTAGTGATCCAGTAGAGACAAAAATATGTTGGTAGAGGAGAAGGCGGAAATTGGTAGAATGGTGATTTTAAGTGGGAGAGGATGAATCAGATTTAATGTACAGGTGGAGGAATTGGTCTTTAATAGGAGTGAAGGCAGGATATTCTTTGTCACAGAAGGGAAAACAGGCTACATACTTAGCTAAACAGCTAATATGGTAGATGTTGTTGAGGCAGTTTCTGAAGGTCTTTTCTGACAACTGCTCAGTGAAACCTTCAGAAACAAGGTCAGCAACTAGTCCAAGAAGAGGGACAAAAAGTGTGGGGGATTCAGATAGAGAAACGTGACACTTTCATCTAAGAGAGTGGGAGAGTGCATGGAGGCAGTGACTGGAAGGCCAGGAATGGCTGACTGCACTGAAGGCCCATTTCAGTGGAATTAAACTAGTCATTACAGTTAAAGAACTCCCGCCCACCCCCAATCATGTTCAGCTTCATTTATATAGGCATAGACTGAGTCCAGACTTTGATTTAGCCAGCTTTGAGGTTTGGTCAGGTATACTCAATACAGGCAGAAGGAGTAAAATTGAAGATGTCCAAAAGTGACTACTTTCAGTGATAATATTTAAATAAGAAGGAATCTGAGGACATGAGGAAGAATAAAGGACAATAAAAAGTTGAGAAGACCAATCATTTGTAGAGATATATATATGTATGTTGTGGCTTAGTGGCAAGAAGATATGCTGCTGCAATCCCGAGGGCATGCGAGGATTGGCAGTCTCCTCCCATGTGAGTAACTGCCTCTGAAAACCTGCCAGAGGGTCAGCTGTGGGTCATTTCCAACTCTGTGGTACACAGCAATATATATATCAAAACATTTGACAGTTCAACACATTTCGGTATGTTCACTTCAGTGACCTTGATTACATTTTTCTTTTTCCAAATTATTCCACCCCCATTAACAGAAACTGTGTATGAAAAGCACCAACCTGTCTTCCTCTTCCTTCCCACTGCTGATAACCATCAATAAACTTTCTATTATATATTAGTATCTATTTTTATCTGTATATATTTGCCCAACTCCTGTGAGTGGGATCATAAAGTGCTCCTTTGTGACTAACTTATTTCACTCAGCTTGCACATTCTCATTTAAGACTGACCTTGATCTGAGGAACCAGCTGAAAGTACAAACATTTTCTACCCCAGATAATCAGCAAGTACATTTTGAGGGTAGTCTGTGTATACTTAGCACATGTTAGGAATAGAATAGCACTGGAGAAAGATTTCCACAATAGACCTTCAGTAACTTGCTGATCTTGTTTTGGAATATCAGACCTTTATCCATATTTATTTAAACTAACCAATATGTTAAGCAACATGATTTCAAAGTATAATTGAAGTACTCAAGCCTTCTTCTCCACCTCCAGTACAAAGTTTACAGAATTTAATGGGAAATAAACCTTACTCCCAAAAGTAGACTTAAGTGTGTGTTTTTGGGGGGAAGCAAAAGAACAAACCCTAAAGCAAACAACAAAGGTACAGAAAGGACTATGTTGGGGGGGAGATAATTTGCAATGATATATCCCACACTCATTTCCTACAGGATTTTGAGGAGGATATTTGGAGCTTGTCCTGCTTTCATCCTGGTATCTTTTCAGGGCTGTCATTTTCCTGTTTTCCATAAAGCCTCAGCCATATTATTTACTTACATCCAGTTCATTTGTTCAGCAAACATTTGTTAAGCTTGTGCCTCCCATGTGATCTGGCTAAGGCAGTAATCATACAGTAGTCAGTAAAATAATATTCCTGACCAGGACATGTGAAACAGGTATGCAGGTAAAAAAGGAAATGAAACAACAGTGTGTGATTATGTTATTGTGCAGTGGACAGATGTTTTGGATAAACTTATGTGACAGTGACCAAGTTTTAACCTGGAAGACTAGAGGTCTCTCAAAGGATGGGTGACATTTGAGCTAAAAAGTAAAGAATAAGAAGCATACTGGCTATGACAGAGAGAACAGCTCTTCCAAAAATATGAAAACAAAATGAAACAAGGCAAAAAATAAAAAGCTAAAATACAAACCCAAACCTGACTCAGTGCCACCTCATGTGTGTCAGAGTTCCACTGCTCCATGATGTTTTCTTTGCTATAATCTTTATAGAATTTGATAACCAGGTCTGTCTGCCATGACACCATTAAGTGGATTTGAACTGCTAACTGTTGACAGATAGTTGAGTCAAACTGTTTGTGCCACCGAGGGACCTTAAAGAGGACTTACTCACTCAGTCATTGCTGTCAAGTCATAACCAGCTCATAGCTGACCTTTCAGCAGGTTTTCAGAGGCTGTAAATTGCATGGAAGAAAGATTTCCTGTCTTTCTCCCACAGAGCAGCTGGTGGACTCAAACAATATGACTCTGGGTTGACAGTGACTCCTTACCTGCTAGACCACCAGGGCTCCCTTTCAGAGAAGGAAGAGACTGGAAAAATACTATTTCAATAACAGGTTGGTATATTTAGGACCAACTTTTTGAGTGGAACATGTTTAAAGATGAATGTGGTAATTGTGTGAGACTCTGAAAGACTCCATATTTCATGTTAAAAACTAGACTTTTCACTTACAGTGAGCAGGGGAATTTAAGGAGGAGATGGGCTATTGGTGAAAATAAAACTAAGAGTTCTTGTTATATGTCATTGAGTCAGAACTGACCCTCCAACGGGTTCTCAGAGGCAGTAAGTTGCATGGGAAGAGATTGCCCACCCTTCCCTTGAAGAAGCTATTAAATCTGTTTGAAAAGGTCTCAAGGCAAGGAGACAATTTTAGAAGATTTTTCCCCTCAGTCATTTCATGTTAGAACTTTTTGATCACAGTGTTCCAAATTTCCCAGCAGTCAGTTGGGAATCTGTACACATATCCCTGGTGATATAATCAAGCAAGCTTAGGATGCTGTTTTTAAATCAGAGCACTGGGCTTGTGCCCAAGAGATGTGGTTCTGGGCCAGTTTTGTTACTAACTAGCTTTGCAAGCTTGTGGAAGTCTCTTAGTTTTCTCCTCTTGAAATTGAGGGTTTGGGACAAAATAATTACTGTGATTCTTTTCTTCTGTAATTTTGTGTAAAACAAAGAAAAAATATCCAGTCTTAATTGAGTTAGTTTTACTTGTAATGACTACAATTATTTTAATTTGGGGGGAGGATGGACCTTCTGTAAAAGTATTTGCTACTCCTATTCTCACAGTCCTGTATTCTCCAAATCATTAACTTTTCTAAATTTTATTTGAATTTAATCAAAGAAGTCTTTGCTTTATGCCTACCTAGTAAGTATATTTGTCTTGGTTTTCAGAAATGAAACAATGCCAGTTTTCAATTAATTTATGATAAATTGCTACATAGGTATTCTAAACCTGTGCTACGTAGTGCCTGTGTGTTAGGGCTGCTGATCTAAAAGTTCAATAGTTCAAGTCCACTAGCCACTCTGTCAGAGAAAGATGCACAGTTTACTCCTGTAAAGATTTATAACCTCAGAAATGTGCTGGGAGGGTCATGATGACTTGGAACTGACTCAGTAGTAGCAAGGAATTTGTATTATTGGAGCTTTAGTGATTCAGTGGTTACACACTCAGCAGCTAACCCAAAGGCTGGCAGTTCGAACCCACCAGCTGCTGTGTGGGAGAAAGATAAGACACTCTGCTTCCATAAAGAGTACAGCTTTGGAGAATGTGCTGGGAGCAGTTCTCCTTTGTCCAGTAGCATTGCTTTTAGTTAGAATTGACTGTATGGCAACACATTGATGAGAAAAGTATATTAAGTTGTTCATATGTCCATGAAAACAGCACATGGCTTCTGAGAAGTCAGTGATTTGAACCCCTGAGGAGAAGAATGTGTGGCAGTCTGCTCACACATAAAGATGACAGCCTTGGGAGTCTTTAATGGGCAGGTCCACTCTATCCTGTAGGGACAGTGGGGTTGAAGTGCTATTTGTTTGTAGTTTATGAGTAGTGTGCAAAGCTGCTCATTGAGAGGTTGGCAGTTCAAGTCTATCCAGAGCTGCCTCGGGAGACAAGCTAGTGATCTCCTATTAAACAATTAATTGTTGAAAACCCTGTGGAGGACAGTTCTGTTCTGTTACACACAGAAGGTTGCCATGTTGGAATTAACTCAGCAGTCACCTTCTACAGTAAGAAAACTTATGTGTATGATTGATAAAAATCTGTGTGTTGAGAAGCATCTCTGATTTGCTCTCTTCTTCTGACATTTTTAATTTCAGGAGTCTGCAACCCACTTACCTGCAACTTTCTTATGCTCACCAAGAGTAGAAGAAAGTAGATAAAGCCCAAAGGAAGTTCACTGGCTGTAGGATTAAATAGGCTTGTAGTTCCATTATGACTTCATTATTTACTAGTGGAATTTGGACATTTACTTTAGCCTTCTAGGTTTTTAATTTGTAAAGTATATTCTGCTTTTCTGGAAGGTTATGAAAATTATCAGCATTACCAAAGATTCTAGCAGTATTTGACACTGGATAGACTATCTAGGACTAGCTCTGGTGGCATAGTGGGTTGTGCTGCCAACCCAAAAGTAGTTGATTCAAATCCACCAATTGCTCCATGGGAGAAAAATGTGCAGTCTCATTCCATGCAATTTGCAGCCTCTGTAAACCCACTGGAGAGTCATCTATGAGTCAGTTCAACACTAGGGAAATGAGGTTTTTGTGGGAGAACTGTTGTTGTGTGCTGTTGAGTCAGAACCAACCCATAGCTGACCCTCCATTCAGTTTTCAGAGACAGGTAATCTCAATGGAGGAGATAGATCATCCTTCTGAGGAGCACTTGGATACGAACCATGTACCTTTGGGATTGCAGCATAGCTTCTTAACAGTAGGCCACCAGAGCTCCTGAAATTACTGTATTAGATTCTAAAGTAATACCAAATGTGGCAAAGTCATAGTACATGATCAGTAGAAGTGTATTAAATTAATACAGACAGTAACTGTACAGTAAATACTAGTTTTTCTTGACTGCAAAAGTCTTAAGTATTAGTTATATTTTGAAAAACCTTAATTATAATGACTTTGCTGCAAGTTGTCATTGATAATTACATTTAAATTGGCCTTGATTTTTATTTATAGTGGCCTTATATATAACAGAATGAGAATTTGTTTGGTCTTGTGCCGTCTTTATGATCCTTGATATAGTGGAGGCTATTGCTTTGATCATTGTGTCCCAGCCATCTAGCATTGAGTCAGTTTCTAAAGCTGTAAATTGTTATGGACTTGAACTGTCAACTTTAAGGTTAGCAGCCCAACATGTTGGTACATTAGGCAAATTTTCTCTTGCATTTTTAAATCACAAATGTTCTTGATTCTGCATATCTGTAAATTTTTTCTGTAGGCATATGGCTTGTTTTGGACTAATATTACTTAAGAAAATTTGAAAGTGAGGAAATGAAAATGTTACACTTGTTTGTAGAATTTCTATAATTAATTGAGGAAGTTGCAGTTTTCTCTTGATTTTTGAGACTTGCTTCTGTATTCACTTTTTAATTTGTGACACCACAGTTTATCCAGTTGTGCAAACTGTAATTCTGAAAATTGCTTTTTAATTTCCTTTTATTTCGTCATCCTCCATTTCCAGAATCATTTAATTCTTATTTTAAATCCTTCACTGTTTCTGCAGTTCATCTTATAGTTTCTGTTTGTGCTGGCCTTGTTGTCGATTAAATACTCACTGCTTCCTTAACTGTTCTCCTTTCTTTAGTCTTGCCCGTTTTTCTCAATAGCAGCTTGTTGTCTTTCTTAAGCATATCTAACAGTACTTCTTGCTTTAAAATCCTTTATAAACTCCCTGGAGCAATGTGACATAAGAATTGGAGGAAGACTCATCAACAGCCTATGTTATGCACATGATACAGTCTTGCTTGCTGAAGCTGAGGAGGACCTGAAGCGCTTGCTGCACAAGGTCACGGACTATAGTCTTCAATATAAGTTGAAGCCCAATATCAAGAAGACAAAGATTCAGGGGAGCTCTGGTGGTCTAATGGCAAGAAGCTGCACTGCAGTCCTGAAGGTGCGTGGTTCAAGTCCACCAGATGCTACACTGGAGAAAAATGGACAGTCTTCTCCTGTGCCAGTGAAATCTGACTCGACAGTACATAAGGGCAGGGGAGAGGGGGAAGAAGACCTAGATCTTCACCCCTGGGCCACTTGACAGCACCATGATAGATGGAGAAGAGATTGAGGTTGTTAACAAATACAGCTTGCTTGGCTCCACAATCAACACTTTTGGCTCCAGAAGTCAGAAAATCAAAAGACAAATTATACTGGGAAAAATCTGCTGTCAGGGACCTTTCTGGAGTACTGAACAGCAATGATGTCAGTCTAGAGAATAAGTGTGCCTGATTCAGGCCATGGTATTTGGAATTACTTGCTATGTATGTATCAGAGAGGTGGAAAATGAATAAGGATGACAGAACAATCAATGCCTTTGAGTTGTGGTGCTTCTTGAGTATACAGTGGACTACCAAGAAAACAAATAGGTCTGACTTAGGGAGAGTCAAACCAAGTTTCTCACATACTTTGGCCAGGTGGCCAGGTGGCCAGGAGGGACTGATCCTTGCAGAAGAACATCATGCTTGGAAGGGTGGAGGAACAGCACTGGAGAGGGAGACCCTGGATGAGATGGATTGTGATAGTAACTGAGACAAGGGGGTTGGTGTGTCAGTCAGTGAGGTTGGCTCAGGACAGGGCAGGCTTCAGAGCTGTTGTACATAGGGTCTCTAAAAGTCACAGGCAACTCAATGGCACATAACAACAACTAAAAGCTCAAGTCTGCAGTTATTAAAAGTAAAATTTCAACTAATTCTTACTTGTCCTTGAACTCTCAGTATATAATTTTCTCTAGGAATTCCTGACTGCCTACCATAGTTTAAGTATTTTTTGTATGTAGTGTCCACCATCAACTCGAAAGGAGAAAGATGAACAGTGTCTTTTGTGGTTTACAGCCTCCAAAAACCTGCAGCTATGAGTTGATTTCAACTTGACAGATGGTGATTTAACAGAAAACTATCTTGTATATGGATGAAATTTCCTCCCAATTTATATAGGAAATAGTTCTTGGGTCTAAAGCTCCATTACAGTCTAGCCTGTAGTAGTAGTCTTCCTGTTTCCTTGTAGATAAATGTATCAGAATGTTGGTAGCTGGTGTCATTAAGTATTAAGTCATTAAGTAATCACAGTCTTTGCTCACCAGACTAAATCTAGTAAAAATTTTGTGGTCTTGCTTCCTCTTTAGTCAGAAAAGGCTCTCTGGTGGTTGTTAGCATTTAGGCTGTTGGCTGCTGACAGAGGCTGGAGTTTTGAACCCAGAGTTATCTCAGAAAAAAACCCCCACAGACTTCGTGATCGGCTTCCAAAAGGTCAAAGTCACTGGAAATCATACGCCATATAATTCTGCTCTGAAGCATATAGTCACCAATACGTTGAAATTTACTTGATGGCAACTGTTTTTGTGTTTTGTTTTGCTTTTTAATAGGGAGAAAAGCGGTTCTTGGTTTTCTTGGCTATTTTTCATTGTAAATAAATAAATAAATAATGGACTTAGCATATTAGAGTTTGGGAGGGTTTTTTATGTGTGTGAGTCTGTTAGTGTGTGTTACTCTTAGTGACTATACAGATAAGTCAAATTTATGATTCAATGAAGCTGAGAACCAACTCCTGGCACACAGAGTTCACTAAGATAATGATACCTTGTAGCAATTTTTGGCAGCTGGTCAGCCAGCTTCTCTGGTGACACCTACCATCATGTGTAACTCTATTTATACTTTGTTTTTAAACGAGTTTGTGCAAAATAATTTTTTTCCCTTAGGCTTAAAAAAATATTTGCATTTAAATTATTTAGTAAATGGATGAACTACTTACTGATACGTAGTTTAATATAGTAGTGTTTGCCTTCAGTACTATGATCAGTGGTTTTAATTACTGGCATAGTACAAGCAGCACCAAGATTATGAATGAATCTTATTCCTACATCTGTTTTTAAGTCACATTTGGACATAAGTTAGAAAGGTTAGGTATGATTTGTCAGCCAGTCAAATGTTTGTCTTAATATATAGAATATCTTTCTGTGCATTAAAAAATGAAACACAGAGAAACATCAAGAGCTCTGGTGGCCTAGTGGGTAAAGAGTTGTTCTCTCAGCAGAAAGGCAGGCAGTTTGTATCTACCAGCTGCTCCTCTGGAGAAAAATGGATAATCTCCTATGTGATTTACAACCTGTGAAAAAATCTGCTGAAGGTTCAGCAATGTATCTGTTTTGACTCGCATGTAACAACAACAGATAGCACTAAAACATGTTTAACATAATAATACAGTAATAGTAATAATTTGATGCAGGTTGCAAAATAATGTCTGTTTGTACGTGTGTACCTTGAGTTTTTAGTATAATATGCTTCACAGGAGCTGGTTCATATCTATATATAAGTTGTGTCTAAGTTGGTGTTGGACATTTACAACCTACAGACTGCCTGTGTTGTTGTTATGTGCCATTGAGTCCCTAAACCCTGCTCTATCTTGTGCCAATCCCATTGTGTATGACACACCTACCCCCATTACCCTAGTCACTGACTCGGTCCACCTCATCAAAGGTCATCCTCTCCTGGCCTGCCCCTCCACCCTCCCAAGCATTGTGTTCTTCTCTAAGGACTGGTCCCTCCTTGCAACATGTCCAAAGTATGTTAGACGAAGCTTCAAAATCCTTGCCTCTAATGGTTTAACCCTCTCCAGGACGAACTTGTTTGTTCTCCTAGCAGTCCATGGTATATTCAGTTCTCTAGCACCACAGCTCAAAGGCATCATGTCTTCTTTTATCATCCTTAGTCATTGTCCAGCTTTCTGATTAATAGCAAGTAATTGCAAGGCCATGGCCTGTATCAGGCACACCTTAGTCTCCATACGGACATCATTGCTCTTCAAGACTGTCTGTATTATGTATGTATTTGCTAGGCCTTTACTCTCCCTAATTAGTCCTAACCAAAAGCTGATGGAACAGTGTATGAAATTATATGTAAAACTTCAAGCAAAAAGCCACACAAAACAACAGAAACAAAACAAAAAACTACTGCAAAGTATTTTTACAGATGGGGAATTCAAGACTCTGAAAGGTTACTTTTCCATAATCACAGCTAGGAAAAGTAATGAGAGTTGGGATTTGAACCCATAGCTATCAATTTCCAGAGTCACTATCTGTTTTATTTTTCTTTCTTTCTTTCTTTTTTTTTTTTAAAGGAACCCCTTTTTTAAATACTACCCTGCATTTATTGTGGATGCTTTTCTTAATTGGGAAATTTTTGAAAGGAGGATAAATTAATTCCCCATATTGTTGTACGCCTTAATTTTTACAGTTGGGTTTCTCTGTATGCCAGTTACAACAGCCCTTCCTCCTCCCTGATTAATTTAACTAAGGATATTGGTTCATGCCAGAAATTTATTTAGCCAGTATGTGGTATTAAATGTGCAGTTGTTTTTCTTTTAAATGGTTCTATTTTTTAGGCAACACTGTTGTCCAACAAAACCCTTTACCCTTCCCCAAATGTAAATTTTGCCTGTTCAGCAGCAGAAGCTCTGTATTGTTTTCAGTTGGAAGTGTGAACTGAAGGGGACAGACATTCTCTCTGCTTAGCGAGTGTACTAAGCTGTGATCTGCCCTTGTTGTATTATTAATGCCACAATGTTTTTATGTTGCAGATGGCTGAGAGCTAGCAGGGAAAATCCGGGACCATGATGGCTCAGTTTCCCACAGCTCTGAATGGTAAGCAGCTTTGTGCTTCTGACAAGATAAAGAAATTTTGGTTTGAATTTGGTCTGTTCTGTGGTAGAGATTATGAAATATTTGTATAAATATTTTTCCTTAAATTTAGAAGTAGAAAAGTTGTTTCCTTGTTAAAAATGTTTGATAGTTTGCTTCCGAATGCTGCATTAGCGCCTATGCAGTAAATTCCAAGACTGCTATAAGTGTCTTGCGGTATCTGAGATGTGTGCTAGCTTTGAAATAATGAGGAGTAACCTAAAGGCATGCTTTGCTTAATGCATAAAACTGCGAGACAGAGACCAGAGGAGGACTCTACAGTAGGTATTCAAGGTGGATTTGATATCACAACTTGATTAGAAACTGATTAAGGCAGCAAGGATTCATTTAGTAATTTTTTTATAAATTTAGTATAAAATTGCATCTTATATGAGCCATCAGATTGTTTAAAATGGAAAAACTTTAAAAGAAATGGTTATGTAATTTCAGTAGTAAAGTTTTCAAGATTTTGATTCTGGCTTTAAATCTTTTCCCACATACACACTATCCACCTTGCTTAACTATTAAGTTACTGTGTACTTTCTTGAAGAAAATGTATCCTACTTTTTTAATCTATGAAAGAAAGCTAAGATGTTACAGTCTTAATTTTGTGATAAATTTCGTTTGCCAGTTATAGATAATCATGAATAAGTCAATACCTTCTTGAACATTTATGAAAAGAAAGGAAATTCTGCTACCTTTCACAAACCAATGTTTTTGTTTCCTACTGTATATTTCATATTACATATATTTTTAATTTCATTTTTTAAACATGTTTCTTTTTCAAGACTAAATTAATATATTGTTAATTAAGATAATAAATGTGTCTCAAAAGTATTAAAGATTGTATTTGGAAGATTTAGAAAAGTTTTGGAAAAATTAATTACTGGTATAAAAAAATTAATACTAATATGTGGGAGAATTCTGTCGTTTTAAGGATGAATCTGGAACAACAGTTTTGTTGCTTCCTTGTAGAAAAACTCTTTGTGGGCTAGAGAGCTCTGCTACCTAGTGTGTTAGAGGTTGTACTGCCAACCCAAAGGTAGGAGGTTCAAATTCAGCAGCTGCCATGTAGGAAAAAGATGAGTAATCTCTTCCTGTGAGATTTACAGCCTATGAAAACCCTGCTGGAGGGTCAGCTGTCATTTGGTTCCAACTTGTTGGCATTGAGTTGGTCTTTTTTTTTATTATTATCATTAAATTTTATTAGTTTTAATGAACATTTACAGAGATTTTGGGTTTTCATTCCTTCATTGTTGCACTGTTTGTCTTTCTTAGTGTATTTGAAAATTAATATGAGCATTGCTTTTGTTGTGGAGATGAGATAGAATTGTAAAGATGACTTGAAATGTTCAAAATCCCTAGCTCTAAGAGAGATGCAAATCAAGACAACTATGAGATATCATCTCACCCCAGTAAGACTAGCAAAATTTAACAGGACAACAAGCAACAAATGCTGGCGAGGTTGTGGAGAGACTGGAACCCTTATTCACTGTTGGTGGGAGTGTAAAATGGTGCAACCAC
>NW_006399759.1:10564225-10715671 GCF_000299155.1 Elephantulus edwardii
GGGCAGGGAGAAAAGTGCAACAATGAATGAATGGAAATCCAAAATCTTTGTAAATGTTCATTGAAATTAATAAAATAAAGATGACTTGATGCCATAATTAAAAGTACTGATTCTCCACCTCCAATAAATTATATGCATAAGTTGAGAATCAGAGTAATAATTCTTGTAGTAGTAATGTACTTTTTTCTATGTTTGAGGATTTGTATGACTCATACAAAGGGTTATATATTCAATGCGTAGTTAATTATTCAACCAACATGTTAAACAGGTTTCTAAACAAAATTAACTCTTTCTGGTTTTCACCTGACTACTTGAGAAATTGCTGTGTTACTGTATTTTTATAATAGCTTAGACATTTATTTTCAAGTCCCCACAAGTAAACAGTTGCAGGCAGAAATAAAGAAGTCATAAGCAACACTTAAATTGTTATTCATTCCTCCTAAGAGTAATGTGTGTCACAATAAATGTTGCCTGTGTACAAGATAACATACACATATTCTGTTTTCTGTAGTTTCTTTTTTAAATTTTTAAATTGTTACTTAAGAATCTTTCTCTTTGACGAGAATTCACTCCAGATTTTTAGTTTGATTTTTTGTAACTTATTATCTTCAGTTAGTTAATATCTCTTGTCATTACAACCTAAAGAAAAATGTGTATTTTAAAATTTTTTTAAATTTTAGAGTGTGTGTGTGTGTGTATACTGTCATCAAATCAGATCTCACTGGAGAAGGAGATTGTCCCTCCTTCTCCAGCAGAGCATCTGGTGGATTCTAGCTGTACTCCTCTGGGATTGCAGTGCAGCTTCTTGCCAGTAGGCCACCAGAAAAACGTATATCTTTAATATTATCAAATAGATAAATAGCTCAGAGGATCGTTATATGATATAATTATATAATTAGCCTAGTTAGATAACTTAGGTAACTCTTCAGTTTTTACTTATGATAGTTTGAAATTGTATTCCGATTCTTAACAAATTGAACTACACTGTCATCCACACCAATGAAAAAATAAAAAAACACCCACAGAAGAAAAAAAAACAACCCCAACCCTCCAAGAGTAGGATTAGGATCATTGCCTAAGAGGAATGACATTTTATACACTGATTTCTGAGAAAATCCATTCTTGATGTAAAGCATTCATTATTTTTTTTTCCAGAGAAAACAGCTTTTACTGATGGTTATCTCCAGAAACCAAAAAAGTCGTGTCCCCAATTTCAGTTACCCCAGGATCTTACATAGCTCCATCTGGGGAGGGGCTTATAATTGCCTCTTGGTTTTTGAAGGTCCAAGTCTTTTCCATTCTCTTCTGCAGCCTAACTTAGAAACTCAGTAGCAATGCCATTTTGGTTTCCCCCAGCATTGCCTGCTGCAATTTCGAGTAGGAATGGAAGGGGAAAGAGGAAGCAGTTAGATGAGTAAGAAACCTTATTTATCAAAGGCCCCTCAGTTCTTCCTCAGTGATTTGATCCTTCATTTATTGCATTTCTCTTTGTGCTGGATCACACCTTTCTGAATCAGATTTGGGATTTCTACTGCCAGCCATGGACCTAGCCCAAGAGCCATGAGATGAGCTAGTCCAAACTTTGGTGCATTCCTGGCCCATAAAGGCTTGAAGTGATCAGTCAGGCATATTTTCCCACCCCTATATATCTTTGCTGTCTTTCCATCCAGTTCAGAGACTGCAATTTCTGGAGCAGTAGTGGGATATGTGACAGGAATATCAAACTCGATGTCAGACTCATATTTGAGGAGGTCATGGATGTACCAGCATTTTCCAAACCACCGAGTCCCTTCTTTGTTGGACTCTAGTCAGAACCAATCATTGTCCACATTCTTGTTCTCCACATACTGTATAAGGGACTGGTATTCCTCCTTTAGTCGCTGCACCCATAACTCACGATCTCAGGGTCCAGCGTTAGTCTTCAGGACAGGGTTCTCTGACATCACCTGCTGGGGGCTTCGTCTACCATCTTGGACCTGGGAGCAAGCACATTCATTATTATTTTTAAAAGTAAGTTCGTACATTGGAAGGAATGGCATCCACTTCTAAACCACATGCCTCTGGAAACTCTATGAACTTGGAGAAATGACAATAGTTATAGAAAGGCTTCAGGCTTTTTGTTCATATGATCGCTCTGAGTTGTGCTCAACTCGATGGCAATCAACAACACATAAAAATAATAAAATTTGGTTGTCTTTGGTATTAGTCATTACCACCATAGAGATTTTTGTATCGCACACTCGGTGTTAAATGTTTGAAAAGCTGATCCCAGAAAGTATGGCTCTACTAGGACCAATATTTTAGTTGAGTTTTAGAGTTTCCCATTAGTTCTAAGACAACAAGCAATCATAACAACTACCAATTGTTGAGAATGTTCTATATTCTGAGACACTAATAAGTGGTTTACATTGCAATATGTTTAAAAACGTAATGAGTTGCATTACATTGATTGCTGCCTACAGAAAAGGTTATGTTCAAATATAATCCTCTTTACAGAAAAATGCTTTCATTATTCAAACCATAATTGTCTTGCATGAAAACCTGGGGATAATTTCTGACTCTCCCTCTTCCCCGCTTCCCGAGTCCAGTGATCTCTGAGAAGGCTTTTCACATTTCTCTCCTTATTGCCACTGATTTGACGGCACCTAACAACAGCAACAACAGTGTGCTTGTTTGTCTTTTTCACTTACTTCTTTGGCCATCAGTAAATGTATCTCGAGTTCCTTAGTCTGAGGTAAGAAGAGGTACAAAGGGGAAAAAGGATAATTCTAACTGGTTACGTGCTATCAAGTTGACTACAACACATAGCGACTCTATGGACAACAGATCTGATGCCTGCCCTATCCTGTGCCATCTTCACCAACTCCGACATACTTGAGCCCATTATTAAAATCACTGTGTCAGTTCATCTTGTTGAAGATCTTCCTTTCTTACACTGATTCTCTACCTTTCCAGTCATGAAGTCCTTTTTCAAGGTCTAGTCCCTCCTAACAATATGCCCAGAGTATGTGGGAAGAAGCTTCACCATACTTGCTTCTGAGGAGCACCATAGTTTCATTTTCTCCAAGATTTTCATTTGTTCTTTTGACAATTGATGGTACATGCAGTCTTCTTCAACACCATTGTCCTTGGTCATCCTTAGTCATTGTCTGACTTTCAGATGCATGCCAAGTATTGAAAAGACTATGGCTTGGATCAGGAGAACTTTGGTCTTTAAACTGACATCATTGCTCTTTAGCACTTTGGAGAGCTTCTTAATACTTAGGTTTTCCCAATGCAGCGTGTCTTTGGATTTCTTGACTGCAGGTACCAAGGACATTGATTATGGATTCCAGTAAGAAAAAATCTTTGAAAATTTAAATTCTTTTCCCCTATTGGCCCAGTGGTGAGGATTTTTAATATTTTGATGTTGAGGTATAATCCTTATTGAAGGCTACAGTCTAATTTTTTGCAGCAAATGTTTTAAGTCCTCATCACTTTCGGCAAGCAAGATTTGTCATCTGCATAAACAGATTATTGGTGAGTCTTGCTCTGATATCCTGATGCCACATTCTTCTTCACAAAGCCCAGCCTCTCAGCATACAGATTGAATATCTATGGAGAAAAGATAACAGTCATAAGAAATACCTTTCCCCTACCTTCCATGGTGATTTTAATGAAAGTTTGCAGAAAGAGTGGGTTTTAATTCATTCATCAATACATATTTTCCTCCCCCACCTCCCCAGTTCACTTGGTAATGTATGTATGTATGTATGTATGTATGTTCTGTTCCAGATTGTTAATTGTCATATATATACTATCTGGTCATCCATTCCTTTCAGATGGTCCTTTCAATCTCTTATTTTAGTCTAATGTTCATTATCAATCCATTCTTTTCCTGCTCTCTCCTTTCTTGTGTCCATCATATTTTTATAACAGTGATCTTATGTAGTATTTATCTTTTTTGTGACACTATTTCATTCAGCATGTCTTCCACACCTTGTATGTGTGAAGTGTTTTACAAGTTCATTGTTTTTCAGTGCCGAGTAATAGTCCATTGTGTGATGTACCAGTTTTTCTATCCAGTTTGTTTATGGGAACCTGAGCTGCTTCCATCTCTTTGCTATTGTGAGTAATGCAGCAGTAGACATGAGAGTGCATAGATCTGTTTGCATCTTAGTCTGGTTTCCTTAGGGTATATTCACAGTAGTAGACACTGAAAAAAGAAAACCAGACCCTATTAACTATTTTAAAATTAGCTTTTCTAATTATACTTCCAGTTTTTGTATTTCTGCTTAACTTTTTCTGCAGTATTTTTGGCACAAGTAGTTTATATTTTAGTAAGGCCAATTTATTTGAAGTGTACACATTTATTTGCTGAAACAGGAGGATCCGAAGCACTTGCTGCAAAAGGTCAAGGACTGCAGCCTTAGTAATGAATTGAAGATCAACATAAAGAAAACTAAGATTCTCACCACTGAACCAATTGGCAGCATCATGATAGACAATGCAGAGATTGAGATTGTTAACAACTTCAGTTTGCTTGGTTCCACCATCAACAACTTGTTGATGACACAACCCTTCTCGCTGAAACTGAGGAGGACCTGAAGAAGCATTTGCTGCAGAAGGTCAAAGGCTACAGCCTTTAATATGGATTGAAGCTGAATATCAAAAAAACAGAGATTCTCACCACTGGGCCAATAGACAACATCGTGATGGATGGTGAACAGATTGAGATTGTAAACAGCTTTAGTTTGCTTGGCTCCACAGTCAACACGTTTGGCTCCAGCAGCCAGGAAATCAAAAGGCGAATTGCATGGGGAAAGTCTGCTGTCCGGGACCTCTCCAGAGTAATGTTGTCAATATGGAGACTAAGGTATGCTTGGTCCAGGCGTGGTCTTTGCAGTTACTTGCTATGCATCAGAAAGCTGGACAAAGGATTATAGTAGTAGAAGCCTTTGAGCTGTGGTGCTGGAGAAGGAAATTGAATATACCATGGAGAACAAATAGGTTCGGCCTGGAGGTGAAACCGGGCTACTCCTTGGAGGCAAGGATTCTGAAAGCGGCCCATCTAGCATATTTTGGGCATGTTGTAAGGAGTGACCAGTTCTTGGAGAGGAATATCATGCTTGGGAGGGTGGAAGGACAGCATAAGAGAGGAAGTCCCTGGAGGAGATGAACTGATTCAGCCTCTGTGGTAATTAGGGGTAGATGTGTCAGAGACAGTAAGGTTGGCACAGGATAGAGTAGGGTTCAGAGCTGTTTTACATAGGATTGCTATGAGTTCCATGCAACTCAACGGCACATAACAAGTTTGTGATTATTTGAACTCTACTTAAAAATAGTTTCAGGAGTCATGATTTTAAACTTTATCATTCTCTAGAGGAGGGTGCCCTGGTAGCACAGTAATAAGGAACTGTGCTGTCAGCCTGAAAGCTGTTTAAATCCACTAGCTGCTCCATAGGAGGTAGATGAGCCGTTTCCTCCAGTGCAGTTTATAGCCTGAAAACCTGCTAGAAGGTCAGCTATGTGTTGTTTAACTTGATGACACATAACAACGACATTTTGTAGATATTAATTAGGATACTTTTTAGTTATTATATTGTATCTGATTCACTTTACAGGTTGTTTTGTTGCTGTTGGAATGGGCCCATACCTGACCCCTGACCCCCTGGTGGGTTTTCAGAGGCAGTTAATTGCACAGGAGTAGATTGCCCATCCATCTTCTCCTATAGAGCAGCTAGTGGACTCGAACCATGTGCCATGGATTACAGCACAGCTTCTTGCCACTAGGCCAGTGGTGTTCTCTGGAGCCCTTTAAATATTAGAAAAGCTTTTATTTCCTTTAAAGGTTTCCTTTTTGTGTCCCTAGAGCCCATAGCAACATAGACAGTACCTAACAAGAAGTGCCCAGCACAGGCTTATGTCCCATAAATGACTGTTGAATGAGTAAAATATGTCAGGTTTGAGGTTGTTCTGGAGTTTTTCGGAACTGATCAGTACACCTTTTCCTTAACTATCACTTTGAAGACCCATAGGCAAGGAAAGGTAAGGAAGGACCTTGAGTATTAGAAGATAGAAATATATAAGAAGGAGCTCTAGTAGGAGGTCCAGAGAATTCTGTGACTACGTTAAAAGTCACACTCCTATACCAATGAAGGAGTTTTGCTTTTAAAGAAGAGCGAACTGGGGGTGGGGGTGGGGTGGGCGGGGAGAAAAGTGCAACAATGAATGGAAATCCACAATCTCTGTAAATGTTCATTGAAATTAATAATAAAAAAAATAAAGCTAGATTTACAAATTTAAAAAAAATGTCACACTCCATAGGCTCCATGGGAGAAAGATGGACAGTTTGACACTATGGTATTATAGCTGCTCATCTTCCTGATCTCCTTCTAAATAATCTTAAATTTTATGACTTTACAAGCCTCATTTTTATTAGGAGATGGACCTGAGGAGGATTTGAGTGCTTTGACTTTAATTTTGTTTTCCTTGGGATTAGATTAAGTAAAGAAACTAATTTATCCAGCACTTTTTATGTGACAGATGCGTATTA
Source organism: Elephantulus edwardii (assembly GCF_000299155.1). Classification (NCBI taxonomy): domain Eukaryota; kingdom Metazoa; phylum Chordata; class Mammalia; order Macroscelidea; family Macroscelididae; genus Elephantulus; species Elephantulus edwardii. Next base: position 10,570,761 of record NW_006399759.1, read on the forward strand.
ATCCCTGTTTGTATAGTTTTGAGGCTAGCTTTATAGAGGCACATTCACCCTTTCTGAGCATATATTTTGATGTGACAGATGTTTGCAGTCATGCAAATCAAGATCAACATTTCCATCACCTATGTAAGAGCGCTCCTTTGTACCCCATTACATGGCATTAGTTCTTGACAACCACTGGTTTCTGACCCTGTAATTTATCCTTTGCTAAAATGTTGTATACAGCAGTGAATTATTTAATATGTAGCCTTTTGGTTTTGGTTTTATTCACTTGGCAAAAGACTTCAGTCAGATTGCTGCATGTGTGTCTTCTCTTTTATTACTTTACCAATAGTTGTTTAAATGTGTTTTACAGTTTGTTTTCTCACTCTCTGAAGACATTTTGGGTTGTTTCCAGGTTTTGTTGTTCATGACTGAAACTGCCTTAATATATATCAGGGGTCATGTTTTAAGTATGGAAATATGCCTTGATTTCTCTTGGGTAATATTGAAGAGTGCTATTACCATGTTAAATGGTAAATGCTTATTTAACTTCCTTAAGCTGCTAGACTCATCTCCGGAAGTGGCTGTATCATTTTGCTTTTCTACCAGTGATATATGAGAGTTTCAGTTACTCAGCATCCTTGCCAGCAGTTGGCATTGGCAATTGTTTTTATTTCAGACATTCCAATACATTATCTCATTGCGGTTTTAATTTGTATTTTTCTGATGATCAGTTTTATTGAACATTTCCCCCCCACATGCTTAGTTAACAGAGTTTAGGGTTGCTCTAGTGGCCAAGTGGTAAGAAGCTGCATTGCAATACCAAAGGCAGAGCACCAGCTGCTCTGTGGAAGAAGGATGAGCAGTTTCCTCCCATGTGATTGACTTCCTCTGAAAACTTACTGGAGGGTCAGCTGTGGCTTGGTTCCAACTTGACAGCACACAGCAACAGCAGTTAACAATTATGTTTTTAATGTGTTTGTCCATTTTGAGGGGAGGAGCTTTGTTCTTATTATTCAGTTAAGCAGTTCTTCATATTTGCTAAAGACATGTCTTGTAACCCATATACTTTGCAAGTATTTACTCTCAGTAAAAAATCAGTATATTTAATTCCGCATAAGTTTTAAATTTTGATAGATAATTTCTAAGTTTTTATTTTTTAGTTCTGTCCATGTTTTAAAACATCTATTTAGTTTAGCTCCATTTAGAGTTAAATTTTATGTACAGTGCTAGGTTGAAGTACTTTTTCTTTTAATATGCATGTCAAGCACTTCCTATTGAAGTTGATTACTCTTACAGAGGTGTTTTCTGGTACAGTTTAGGAGGCTGGTTTAGGATGCTGGCTCCAGGGAACGCCTTAACTGTTGATTCTGGAGAAAGTCCTGGTTTCCTTCAGCATCTGAGGCCGATGTTCTTTGGCAGTCGCCATATACCTTGGTGTTCTCCTGTGTCAGGAAGTTTCCCAGCATGTGGCACTGGTTACAAAAGATGAGCCCAGCTCCCAGCTCTTTTATCTTGGTAATACTGAGGTTCTTCTTTTGCCTTGCTTTCTCCCCCTTTATCTTTTGTGATATGAAAGGGGCTGCCCCAGGAACACTTGCCTTAACATCAGGGCTCTGAAGAGATTGAGGGTATTGCATTCCATCCTTTTAACAAAATTTTCAATCCATGACATTTATCACTTGACAGTGTATGTGTAGTTTTGTTTCCTCATGGCTAAGTTTAAGGCTCCTAAGATGAACCTATGCATAATTCTAATCCTGCCTTCAACATTTACCAACTGGGTTCTCTTGGGCTACTTACTTAATCTCTCTGTACCTGTTTCCTCCTCTTGAAAATTGTGATGATGATGATAATAATAATAATAACAACAACAATAACAACTTCATAGAATTCTTTTGAGTATTACTTGAAACAATAAGTTTCTAGAAAAGTACCTGTTGTTGATTACCATTGAATTGAGCACGACTCATAGCAACTCTATGAACAAAAAACCTAATGCCTTTGTATAGCTGTTGTTGTTTCTTGAAGTTCATAAGAGTTTCCAGAGGCATGTTGTTTAGAAAGTGGATACCACTTCTGCTTCCAAACCTGTTTTACAGCTGGGAGCTCCACCTAACACTGTCCACATTGGGAAATCATATGGCATTTGATACCCCACTGGAACAAGGTTCAACATCACAGCAAACCCAGATTACCTCTATACAACAAATTGACAAAGAGTGATATACAAAGTAGAAGAATGTTTCTCCAAAATTTAACACTAGTCTCACTTGCAGTGGTTAAGTGTCATCAAGTCAAATAATGACCCTGTGAACAAAAGACCTGAACTCTGTTCTATACTTACCATAATTTCTTTATGTTTATGGAGTTTATAGAGTTTCCAGGGGCATCTGGTTTAGGAAGTGATGTCACTTCTGCTTCCAAACCTGAATTAATCTGGAAGCTGTTCCAAACTCTGTCCATGATGGACAACCATTATGAATATTTGACACAGGTATGGCACAGTGTTCCGCATCACAGCAACTCCAAGTTATTCAGTACAGCAAATAGACAAACAACTGCTGTGCCACTTAAAGAATGTTCATCCTAATATTAATAAATGTGATAAAACCAGTAACACAGACCAAACCAAAACTTTCCGACGTGACCCTCATCAAGATGTGAGAAACCAACTTCGAGAGTGGAACCTCTGTACAGGGGCCTCCAGGTCAGCCTCAGACTCACCCCCTAACTACGGAATTTTAAAGACACACCCAGCAAATGCTGTTGACTATGATAAACCCAGTAGACCCTCTACCCTTGGGTCCTTGCTGGCTAAAACGGGCAAAAGTCTAGCCAGCTGATAGCTGCTTGTGGAGGGGAAAAACCCCAGTAACACAAACCAAACAAAAACCAGAACTTACCTTATGTGACCCCCATCAAGAGGTGAGAAACCAACTTGTAGAGTGGAACCACTGAACAGGAGCCTCCAGGCCAGCCTCAGACTTAACCCATCATTATGGAAAGTGCCTAGCTTGTAGTCAATTTCATGAAATGCTAACTATTGGGGTGGGTTTTTTTTTTTCAGTCTAATGGTCAGAAATTAAAGAACTGGAAAATTTGGCACATAGGACTTCTTTAACATGCGAAGAACAAGGATGTCGCTCTGAAGACTGAGATGTACTCAACTCGAGCCATACTATTTTCAGTTACTTCACATGCTTATGGAAGTTGAACAGTAAATAAAGAAGAATGAAGAAGAATTGACACCTTTGAGTTGTGGTTTTGGTAAAGAATATTGAACTATACCACTGATTGCTTAAAAAAGCAAGCAGACGTATCATGGAGGAAATACAGCGAGGATGCTCTTTGGAGGCAAGGATGATGAGACCTCATTTCACATGCTTTGGGCATGGTACCAGAAAGACAAGTCCTTTGACATCATGCTTTGCCAAGTGGAGCACCAACTAAAAAGAGGAAGTTCTTCAACCAGGTGGATTGACACAGTGACTGCAGCAGTGGGATCAGGTGTACCAATGGTTTGAAGATGTCCCAAGTCTGGGCATTATTTTCTTCTGATGTACGCAGAGTTGTTATGAATTGGAATTAACGCTATAGCACCAAACAGGAACAGATGAAATTGACATTTTTTTCATTATTCAAATGACACAACTGCACATAATAACACAACATTATATTATCACATGCCAGGAAGGACCAGTCCTTGGAAAAGGACATCATGCTTGGTAGGGTGGAAGGACAGCGCAGGAGAGGAAGACCCTGGATGAGATGGATTGACACAGTGACTGGGGTAATAAGGGCAGGAGTGTCCGAGACAGTTAGATTGGGTCAGTAAAGAACAGGGTTCAAAGGTGGCTGTGAGTCACAGGCAGCTCAGCGGCACATACGGTCAACAACAACAGCAGCAGCAATCTTTGCATCATCTTTTTGGATGTAAAGAGTTCAGCATGCAAGTTCTAGAATCAGGGCACCTGAATTCTCATCTCAGCCCTGCCCTTTAAGAACTGTGTGAGCCTCAGCAAATTCTTCTACCATTGTGAATTCTGGCTTACTTGTCCATAAACTAGGGAAAATAATTGTACCTAATTTATGGCACAGTGCTAGGAATCTCTAAATCGCTACATTTAAAGTCCCTGGCATGTTACACAGGCTTAATAACTGAAAGTTTCTTCTATCCTTGTCATTCTTAGTTGTCACTCACTGTTGTTACTCTCTTATTGGTATCATTTCAACCTTGTCATACAAAAGGAAATGAGTTCTATAGCCACACCCTTTCCTTCCTTTACACACATAACTTGACATGATTATCAGTTTATAATAACTGATAAACCAAGCTTTTTTTTCTTTACTATGTAAGTGGTATTTCTTTATTTAGAAAGTATGTAAGTTTAGCTATTTTAGATTCTAATTTCTTCAGTACAACTGTTACTTTATTTTTAACCTTAATCTTAAAGCATCTGTTTAAGAGAGGGCATTTTTAGATTTTCTTTTTAGCCAATCATTTAAGGCTAAAAGAAACTGGTTTCAATCTTTCCAGATATTTAGATTGATAGTACCAGCTTTTCATTGTTAGGCATTCCTGGCAACAACTAAGGCAGATTTGTTTTCTTCTAGGAAGCACATATTTATATGAGTTTAAATACCTATACATGCTTGGCTTCTTATTGGTAGAAATGGAATACACAGAAATGTAATCAGTAGTTACGTGTGTTTATTAGCATGTTGGATTTGTGGGGTTATAAAAGATCTCCTTAGAAAGCTGGGGTAACTATGTGAGACAGACAATAAAAAGATTCTTAAGTGCTTTTTTTTATCAAGTCTCTCTTTTTTCTCTTATTCACTGACATATTTATTTGTCAGTAATTTTTAAGTGTTTGCTCAGTACTGGGGACTCTGCTGATTCTGGGGATACCGTAAAGTTCTTGTCTTAAGGGACACACAGTCTGAAGGGACATATGACTGCACACAATGCCAGTACCTCTCTACAAACTCTTGAGCTAAAGCATGAATTAATCTGACAGATCTAGAAAAAGAAGCCCGTTATTTGACTTGGAGGTATCAGGCACAACTTCTGAGGAGGTGACACCTCCTGTGGACCTTGATAGACAACATTTGTAGTGAGAGGAGAATGATGTGAGTGGCCATCCAGGAAAGGAATGCAGGGTGAGATGGAAGGAAGTGTGCATAATAAATTCTTAAGCATTTCCTTTCTGGAGATAGCATTATGTTAATAGCACAGTTTATATTTTTCTTCTCATGAAGTTTGTTGTATGATCAATGTTTCAGGAACTTTTCACAGTACATTATTTATTCAAAGGGAAAATTTGACTTCTTTAAGAGATCTGTATTTTTATATTCAGAATATCAGTATAGATGCATCTCCTTTATGTTTTATTGCTTAGCATTTTTAAGTCTTAAAAAATAGTACTGGATAAGAGAAAAAAAATAGTACTGAATGAGGATGTGCAGGGAGAGGGAGGATTAATCACGGGGCTGTACAATTTGATGGGCAGGGGAGTGAGGGAAATTGAAAGAATCTGATTTCAAAAACAACATATTCAAATTTTGTAAGTAAACTAGTATAAAATTTTAAAAATACTGATAAACTAAAATATATGTCAGAGTAATCAAAGAGACAATGTGGTACAGTAATTTAGAACATAAACTATGGAACAACATTAAACTTGAGATAAGATTATAAATAGAAATTATAATTGCTGTGTGATCTTAATCTAGGTTATTGATGCCTAGATATCCCTCACCCCCACCTCGTATTATTGAATATGTAACACCTAGCCCACAGAGTAAAAATGCAATGTTGTGATGCTATTAATACTTAGTATGGTCCCAGATCCAAAGTAATTATAGTAAATAATAGTTATTGCTTCTACTAACTATTACTGTGTTGTTACTATGGCTTAATCTTGTTAGACTTTAAATAAATTATAAGGTTGTTTCTCTGAAACAGAAAGTAAGACTTTTGAAGGAAATGTATGTACAATAACTCACTCACACATTGCAGTCTAGTCAGAACCGCCTCATAGCTGACCCACCAGTGTGTTTTCAGGGGCTGTAAATCTCATGGAAGGAGATGGCTCATCTTTCTCCCTTGGAGTGGGATTCAAACTGCCAGAGAGGCACCACCTTGAGTTAGCAGTGCACCTTCGTACATTACCTGAGCTCCCTGTGAGATAAAAGAGGTTTTAAAAAGTTCTTTATTTATTTGAGGAAAAAATGGGTCTATGATGCAATTCATTCACCTTTGAGTACACTAGAGTTGAAAGGTCTATGTAGTTTCATTAAGGAGCCCTGATGACAGTGGTTAAATGCTTAGTTCTCAACCCCAGTAGTTGGTACATGAGAGAAAGATACGGCATTCTGCTTCCATAAAAATTTACTGCCTTGGGTTTCCTCAGAAAGCTGAACATAAATATTCTTATGCTCCGGCTATTCCAGTGCTAGGAATATAACCCAAGGAAAATAGAACGGACAAATGGAAATTTGTATACCTATGTTCATATCCTTGGAAGGAGGAGTGGCATCCACTTCCATAATAGCTTGCCTCCGGAAACCTTATGAACCTGGAGAGAGGATGAAAGGCACCTAAGCATCGAGGACTCTCCTTCATAGGGTCGCTCTGAGTCGCCTGCGACTCGACGGCACTTAACAACAACAACAGCATGTTCATAGCAGTGTTATTCACACTAGGAAGAAAATGGAAATAGCCCAGAGGCCCATCAACACATGAATGGACAGTAAAATTGTGATACATTCACACTAGGGAGTACTATGCAGAACTCAGGAGCAATGATTTGGGGGAAAACCCAACTATATAATGTGGGAGAGGCTAGAGAGTATTATACTCAGTGAACTAAATCAGTATCTTAAGGACAAATACTGCATAAAACCATTATTATAAAATAGAATGGTAATGAGTAAGATGTGTAATAGAAGTCCAAAGGAGTGGGACAGTGGGGCAGCATAAGGAGGGGGGAAATTACAGAGTTTGGGGGAGAAGTGAAGCAATTAGAAACGATCTAGTGGGGATTTGAAAAGATGGGGTGATAGTAGGCGTAGATCAGTGGGGATTAATTTTATAAAACACAGTATATGGTAATATCATATGCAACACAGTGTGAATGAAGGAATGTGTGAAACACAACATAAATGAATGAAATGAATTTTGTATACAAACCAATATAAAACTTTAAAAAGACCAAAAAAAAGAACTAAATATTTAAATTTAAAAACAAATGCCGCCGTGGAAACCTGGGGGTAGGGTGGGGGGGTTCTATGCTGTCCTGTAGATTTGCTATGTATTGAAATTGACTTGACAGTAGTGGAATAGATCCTCTTTTGGAGAAAAGACAATTTGTAGGATATACTGGATCACATGATTTACTGTAGATAGCACCATTTGGACTTCCTTTAGTGTGAGTTGACTGAATGACTAGAATGTTCTGGGGAAGGACAGAGAGGAAGCAATCTGTAACACTGGTTTGTGGAGGAAGGTTTTTAGCCTTGGCTGCATATTGGAATCACCTGGAGAGCTTTTGTGTTATTATGAAACTTGTGCTTCATCCCCAAAGAATTTAACTTGATTGCGTTGGGTTGGGCTAGGATCTCTCTCAAATTTTAAAAGCTTCCCTTGTGATTCTTACAACATAGAGTTGCAAACCTTTGGTCTAAGGCACTGGCAAGTCAAGTTTTCCCAGGAATTTATTGTGTACTTTTAAAAGGACTTTCACATTCGTCATTCTTAGAACTCCGTACACCATAGGTCAGGAATAGAGGGTGAGGTGTGTTAAGTCAGTCGTTTAACTGGTTCATTCACAGATAAAAACAGAACTGCCACTGCTTCTGTTTGTTTATGTAAAGAAAGGAAAAGAATGGAGATGTATTTGGGAGTTGTGGGAAGTTGAGTGATTGGGTCACATTTTCAGATCATTTAAATGGAGAGGATCATGAAAGAATTCTTTTGTCTATCTGCTTATTTTTTTTTTCATAGCTTACCTCAGATATTTTCAGATTTAGTAGACATTTCTTGCTTTAACGCCTCTGATAATCAAAGACTTTATTTTTTCCAAAGACTTTATTATTTAAGTCTCTTTTCCGCTAGCTGTCACTTTGAAAGCGTAATGCTGCTGTCCCTAACTCTTGTGGTGGTGATGTGTACCGCAGGGTCGGAACCAACACAAAACTCAAAATCATCACAGGTTTAAGCTCACTAAACAGAGAGTGTCAGAACTTGTTGGACTCTGGCCCTGATCCTTCAGCCCTGGAACTAAACTGTCCCTTGTGGCTCACCTTTCAACTAAACAGTTGTTGTTGTTGTTATGTTCCATCATGCCCACTCAGAGCCACCCAAGAACAGTAGATCTGAACCGGGCCCTCTACTGCACCATCCTCACCATCTTGATATGCTTAGGCCCTTTGCTGCAGTCATTTGTGTCAGTCCATCTTGTTGAGGGTCTTCTCTCATTCTCTGACCCTCAACCTTTTCCCAGAATGAGAACTTTTCCCCAAGGATTGACACCTTCTGACAGCATGCCCAGAGTATGTGTGATGAAGCTTCGTTGCCTCTGTGGAACATTCTGACTGTACCTGCTCCCAGACTGACTTGTTTGTTCTTTTGGCGGTCTGTGGGATCTTCAGTGCTCTTCTCCACCACCACAATTCAAAGATACCACTTTTTTTATTCCTGGTCATTGTTCAGCTTTCACATGCACAGGAAGCAAGTGAAAAGACCTAAATAATAGGCTTATGACAGTAACACAAGGTACTCCAGTTCTTAGAACAGTCAACCGTATAAGACCTAAAGAGCAGTATTTGGTCAAGGATGAAGCTGAGAAGATAGAAAGGGATAGCAAAGAATGAACTAGAGAATCACAAGGAAAAAAGTCGGAAGCATGCTGTTACAGTATGGGAATTGTAATTAATGTCATGGAACAAAATATGTAGAAACAGTTAAATGGAGAACCAGTTTTCTCTGTAAACTTTCATTCAGAGCACAAGAAAAAGTAAAAAAGAAAAGCAAACTAAAAAAAATACAGTTAAAAAAACCCCTAACTCACTGCCAATTGCACTGATTTTTATTTCTATAGCAACCCTGAAATGCAGAGTCAAACAGCTCTATAGAATTTGAAAGCTATAAATCTTTGTAGATGTAGACTGCCGTGTTTTTCTTCCGTGAAGCAGCTGATGGGTTTGAATTGCCAACCTTTTGGTTAGCACTTAAGCACCTTAACCACCACACCACCATAGCATGAAGTCCTGGCTCAGCTCAGAGCTGGCTTGTAACTGACCCTCCATCCAAAGCAGCGTATTTCCTGGGAGGAGAGTGCCCTTGGGTTCGCACAACTCCCTCTAGACTACACCCCCAATAGGTATCCCTAATAAAAGAATTCAGCAATAAAACCCAGCCCCAGCTAAAGTAAACTGAGTGACTCAACATCCTCCACTAATGGCCTGACAGAAGAGGTGTGCCCATTTCCGGGCATAAATTGTATTAATCTCAGCCTTCACTGATCAGCATAATATTTGGTATTCACAAAATTATGAGTCTTAACAATAAAGCAGGAGAGTGCAAACACATCAGAAGCCAAAAAAATTCTCATGGACCCAATCTTAGAAATGAACCAGATATTAGAGCTTTCAGGCAGACTTTAACACAGTGAATCTATTAAAGGATCTAGTAGCAGGCATCAAGAGCTGTGAAGGGACTTAGACTATAGTAAAGACCCACATCAATATTACCCATGATGTAACAGGTAGCAAAAGTGTCTGTTTACATGCATTTGCCTACAGCCCTGTGGGGACAGTGGAGATGGCGGTAGGTGGAGGCTGCACACTCTGTTTTTGTGTCATAGCAGAAGAACCTCAGGTTTAAGAAACTTCTGTTTGCTGTACCAACACCTTTGAGTAAAGAGTGCAAAGTATAAAAGTGCAACAATGAATGAATGAATGGAAATCCATAATCTCTGTAAATGTTCATTGAAATTAATAATTTAAAAAACCTAAAAAAAAGTGCAAAGTAAAATCTTTCTTACTTTGACTTAGAAGATGTACAGAAACTTGAATGGCTGTGGGGAATTGTCCCCATCACCCCTTATCTTTTCTTCCTAGACTGTAGGAATCTGACAGATTTCTCTGCCACTGTGATTAATCTGACCAGCAGGGGCCGGGGCCAAATCTGTCTGATAGTTGCCTGTAGCATTTAATTAAAGCCATCCTTAATGACCCTAACCAGCGGGTTCATCTCATCCTGAAATATTCTCACCTCTGCTCTTCGAGATCTCATTAATCATCACTGTGCACCTTAGAAAGCCAGCTAGCGTTTCCTTTCCTTCCTGGCCTGATGTGAGATCTGGTCACATAGTCTGTAGGATATTGTGCTCCTGATCCAAAAGTAGTGCATCTTGGAAATCAAGAAAAATCAAGGAAATCGAGAGTAATTGTATAACAACCCCTGCCAAACTTGGTGTTGACCTGAGTGCCTTCTAGGGCCAATGAAATTTTCCTTAAATACTGGAAGGTCTTTTTGACCATGCCTGAGGAACTTGTTAAGGAGCTTTGCTGACTCAAAGACCAAACATCTATCTAGCAATTCAAATCCACCAACAGCAGGCCTTGAGAATGTGATGGATGGTTACTGTGTGTCCACACTGACTTAACAACAGTGAGGGTTTTTTAGTTTGGTGACATAGTGCATTATATATTGGAGTGCTAGCCAAAGGACAGTGATTCAAGTCCACCTGCTGTTCTGGGGGATAAAACCATAGGCAACCTCTTGTTAGATTTACAGCCTTGAGGTAGAATCAGCTTGACGGCAGTGGGTGGGTTAGTTGCATATTATTGTGTTCCTGGGGGGGAGGCAAGTTAGTTAAAGCCTAGCTTCCACCATAGTTTCAAGTACAGTTTCAAGGGCACATGTGCTATATACTTGGAAGGAAATCTTGTTTACAGATGAATTGTTGGAATCCCCCCAAGTAGGACTTACATCAGAAGGGAATGTGCCTCTCAAAAGACCTTCCTTATAGGTGGCTGGCAAGCCCTAGAGTTCTCACTTCAGTTTGAATAATTACATCTAGCTCTTATTATGCAGCTTGCCTTGTTTGCCTACATCACCAGCTGAGTCGAATTGCATGAATCCATTACTGAGGACCAAAGTGAAGGTGACATTTGGAGGTGATATCCATGGGAAGTTCAGAGCTGGAGTGATGTCTCTGATAGTTTATAGTAAACTTTGGGGGGATGGTGACTCAATGGTGGTCAGAGCCATGTAATGGCAGGTGGCTTACTCATTTTTTATTTTTTTTTTTGGTTCAGTGCTGTCAAGTCACAGCAATACATGAGCCACCACAGTACAGCAAACTGACAGACAAGTGGATGTATTTGCTTGTGAAAGTGCATACTCAATGGCTACTTAAATGTAATGACTCCAGCAGTTTAGGAGAGCTTCACCTGGGCAGTTTCCTTGAAGAGGAGATTGGCAGGGGTAGTTGCTAAAAACAAAAGAAACTGGAGGCTGGGCTTTGTGACCCTGACAAAATTTGTTTTCCATTTGTAATACCAAATATCAAGTCATTAAAGCAACCTGTCAGTAGTTTTCCAAGTAGTAAACCAAACAGGCCTTTGGCAAGAGCCCCCAAAAAATCTGTATTCTTTCCTGTGCGTGACCATGTGTGATCAGAGGAAACTCTTGGTTTTCTGCTGATCTGACCCATGAAGTGAACCAGGCCCAGGCATTTAGGGAAACAGTTGAACTGAAGACTTCACTGACCCAGAAGCTCCATTTTTGACAGGAACAGGAATAAAGTTCCCCCTCATAGCTGGCCCTTTTTTCATGTGAGGCTGAGATGAGATAGACAGAAATAGACGATTGTGCTCTTGAATGCACCATTTGGTTTGATAAACATAAATATAAATGACCAGATCCCACTTTCTTAGTGATGGAATTTAGTGTGACTTGTCCTGACATGATAATATTGTTGTTTTTGTTGTTATGTGCCGTCGAGTCACTTGCGACTTATAACAGCCCTAAACCCTGCTCTATCCTGTGCCAATCACACTGCCTCTGACACACCCATCCCAATTACCCCAGTCACTGAATCAATCCACCTCATAGAGGGTCTTCCCCTCCTGCGCTGTCCCTCCACCCTCCCAAGCATGATGTCTCTCCTTACAAAGTGTCCAAAGTATGTCAGACGAAGCCCCAGAATCCTTGCCTCCAAGGAGTAGCCTGGTTTAACCCTCCCCAGGATGAATCTTTTTGTTTTCTTGGCAGTCCATGGTACATTCAATACTCTTCTCCAGCACCACAGTTCAAAGGCATCAATTCTCTTTTCTATCCTCCCTTGTCATTGTCCAACTCTCTGATGCATAACAAGTGATTGCAAAGACCATGGCCTGTATCAGACACAACTTAGTTCCAGAGACACACTGTTGCTTTTGAGTACTTCAGAGAGGTCGGTAACAGCAGACTTTATCATCGCAATATGTTTTTTGATTTCCTGGCTGCTGGTGCCAAGAGTGTTGACTGTGGAGCTGAGCAAACTGAAGCTGTGAACAATCTCAGTCTCTTCGCCATCCATCCTGATGCTGCCAATTGGTTCAGTGGTGAGAATCTTTGTCTTCTTGACATTGAGCCTCAGTCCATACTGAAGGCTGCAATCCTTGACCCTCTCCAGCAAGTGCATGAGGTCCCCCTAAGTTTCAGCAAGCAGGGTTCTGTCATCTGCATAACGCAGATTGTTAGTAGATCTTTCACCAATCTTGATGCCACACTTCTCCTCATAGAGCCCAGCCTCTCGCATAATCTGCTCTGCATACAGATTGATAGGGAGATAGGACACATCCCTGGCTTGCACCCTTACCAATTCTGAACCATGCAGTGTTACCCTGCTCTGTTCTGAGGACTGCCTCTTGGTCCAAGTATAGGTTTCGCATTAGCACGATTAAATGTTCTGGGATTCCCATTCTGTCAGCCACAGTTTGTTATGATCCATGCAGTCAAACGCCTTTGTATAATCAATGAAACACAGACATTCTTCTGGTATTCCCTGCTTTCAGCTAAGATCCATCTGACATCAGCTACAATATCCCTAGTACCACGACCCCTTCTAAACCCAGCCTGGACTTCTGGCAGTTCTCTGCTGATGTGCTGTTCCAGTCATTTTTGGATAATCTTCAGTAGGATCTTGCTTGCATGTGAAATCAATGAGATTGTTCTGTAGTTCCCACACACTGTTGGGTCACCCTTCTTTGGGATGGGGACAAATATAGATCTCTTCAGTCAGTTGGCCAAGTGGTGGTTCTCTAGATTTCTTGGCACAACTTGGTGAGCACATCCAGGGCAGCATCTGTTAGCTGAAATATGTCAATTGGTATACCATCTCTTCCTGGGGCCTTATTTTTTGCTATTTCCTTCAAAGCAGCTTGAACTTCTGCCTTCATCACCATAGGCTCTTGCTCAAATGTTATTTCATGAAATTCTTCTGTATCTGCCAATTCCTTTGGATATAATGACTCCGTGTATTCCTTCCATCTTCTTTTGATACCTCCTGGATAATTTAACATTCTGCCTAAAGCATCCTTGATTATCGCTACTCGAGGTTTGAATATTAGGAGAATCTAAAAAATATAAACTACCCCAAAACACAAAAAACTCCAAATAAATGTTTTGCTATTGAGTGAAACTGACTCATAGTGGACCCTCCAGTGGGTTTCCAGGGCAGTAGATTGCACTGGAGACTGTCCATCCTTCTCTTGGAGCTGCTGGTGGATTCACACTATCAGAGAGGCCCAGCCTTTGGGTCAGCAGTGCAGTTCCCTGTGAATTCTACCACCATGGCTTCCTAGACAGTCTTTTGGCCTTCTTATTGCAACTATTTCATTTCTTTCTTGTTTTCATTGTGATTCGAGTGTTGTTGGTGTGTACCTTAGAGTTGGAACCAACTCATAGCTGACCCTCTGGCAGGTTTTCAAAGGCACAAGAAGAGAGATTGCTGATCCCTGCTAAGCAGCTGGTGACGTTGAACGTGTGCCTTCGGGATTGCAGCATAGTTTCTTGCCACTAGGCCACCAAAGCTCTTTGATTTTTCATTCAACCATTCCTACACATTCTGTATTACTGCATTAAGTACAGTACTCACAGTGTGACTATACTCATCCTCTTTCCTCCCTGTGACTCTCACATCCCTTACTCCTTTGTACAGTTGATCATTCTATGGTGTGAATGCTTCCTTGATGTTACTGTTTACTCTATAGGACTGTTTGTCATTTGACTGCAAGTTGAGCCATAGGGATCAATTTTGAGTTCAAAAGATGACTAAGGACTGTATTCTTGGAGACTCTACCAGACTCTGTTGAACAAGTAACCTTGGCCATTCTTGGGGTTTTGAGCTTTGTTCCATACTTCTCCACAACCTCTACTCTGTATGATGATCCCTGTTGACTGGTCAGCAGAGGTAGACAGGCAATATCTAGTTCTTCAGGACTCAAGGGTCCATTAGTCCTAAGGACTAATTGTTCTGTCCACTTTGTTGGCTTTTACTCATTTTTGTTCCAAAGAGAGAGCAACCAGTAGTAGTTGCACCTTAGATAACTGCTTGCAAACTTCTACAACTCCAATCACGACTCTCCAGAGGAGCGTATAGACCGTTGTCTTTGTGGTCTGTGTTGTGCCTGTTGTCTTTGACATCCTTCAAAGCTATGTTCTTCATGTATGAGGATGGGGTGGGGGGAAAGGGTAACAAAGATGGGGGAAAGGTGGGGGAGGGGGAGTGTTAATTATAGGGTTGCATAATTTGATGGGTGATGGAAGGGGTGGGTAAAGGAAATGGGAAAAATCTGGTGTGAAAAATATTGATGAACTTTCTAAGTAAACAAGTATAAAATAAAAATTTCATTTCTTATTTTTTTAAGCTATGTTCTTATGGCCCTAGAACCAGCAGCTCATTCTCTCAGGGTGTTTGGTTGTAATTCAGAAGTTTACATAGTTGTTCCTTACTAGCTCTGTACTTAGAGATATTTAGCCCATATACTAGTATGTATGATGGAGCTCTGGTGGCTTATTGGTAAAGAAATGCACTGAAATCTCAAAGAGATACAGTTTGAACCCACCAACTGCTCAGCAGGAGAAGGATAGACATGCCATTTATAGTCTCTGCAAACCTGCTGGAGATTCAGCTATGGGTTAGTTCTGGCTTGATGGCAAACAACTTCTACTACTATTTATGTAGAAATACCTTAGTTGTGCTCTACCATTGAGTTTTAATAAGAGTTCAGTAGTAAGCTGTTGGTAGCAGTGTGAGGGACCCTACTAGTTCTAGACCCCGGGTGGTACTCCAGGCAGCGACTGCTTCTCTGCCAGTTGCTCCATTTGGCAATCTCACAGTACACTTGAGCCTTGAAACACTGTAGATTTGACCTGTACTGTTCATTCCCCCTCTCTCCTGTTGCAGGCAGCCCAAAATGTGAGTGTGTACTTAAAAGGCCATGTGATTCTAGCCATCATTTTAGCCAATGAATAGTTTTCCTCTAAATATAATTTATCAGCGAAACAAACTGCTCACAGCAAGATGATTATTGTCCACTTCACAGGCAGCATTTTAAGAAAATACTTGCAAAATGTGAGCTTATAGAAAAAGCAGTAGAGAAAACAATCCAGGGGTAAAGTGGACCTGTGCAGTTCAAAGTTGTATTTTTGAAGGGTCAAGTATAAATTCAACATAAGATTTTTTTCTTTACTTCAAAGGAGGTTGGTACCCTTAACCCGCATTATTCAAATGTCAGATGATTGTAGTACAATACAAGTCTAGAGACTTTGACAGTCACTACTGCCCCAAGAGTCCAGTTTTGTTGGGGCTCATCAGCCACTGATGTTGAAGGAGGTATTTTACCATTGTTTAATGTAAGATGTCAGCATTGATGTTATACCGTATGTAGAAGGGTGTATAGGAGAATTTGCTGTATAAGTTTTGCAACTTTTCTACAAAGTAAAATAATTTAAAAAGGAAAAAAAAACAACTTACCTTCTCATAAAGCAAATAAAAATCCTTACAGCTACACTGTCTGAAAGCAATATCATGATAGATGGAGAAAAGATTGACATTGTGATACCTTTTAAAGGATCCACAAGCAGCGCCCAGGGAAGCAACATGGTTACGATAGACCTATAATTTTTGTGTTAATTCACATATGAAATACCTCATTAAAATGTGCACTGTGACTTGTTTTACATTTCAGATTGTATTTTGAGCATGTTTACATGCTCACCTTCTAATTTCTTTTTCTCTTACACTTTATTTAGGAGGGCCAAACATGTGGGCTATTACTTCTGAAGAGCGGACGAAACATGACAAACAATTTGATAACCTCAAACCATCAGGAGGCTACATAACAGGTTGGTTTGTTAGTTTGGGTGTTTTAAGTACATTTTGTTTATGAATTAAAGTCCTTTTTATATCTCTTAAAGGAGTTTTAATTTGACTGCCGTCTGTTTTGCATTGTGAAAGTGTTAACATTGCTATCAATCAAAATTCTAGAAATTGTTTTTCTAAAATGCTGGTTTATTTTTCCTGAAGCTATCTTAATTTGGAGTTTTAGTTTTAGCATATCGAAAATCTTTTTCAGGATTCCAAATGATAGGAATTTTTCTTTAATTATACAGTTTCACATTTTAACACTTGAGAAATGTGTCCTTTTATTTTATAAAATATTGAGACTTTTAGTTTTTAAAGCATATTTATTGGTGTGCTATTTTAATATGTTGTGTTAATATAATGATCAGGGTTACTGTATTACTGTAAAAATATTTATCAAATTCATTTGTTAAAAAATAATCTAGATTTTTTTCCCTTGGGAATCTGTTTTCATAATACTAACTCTTCTTGAAGCCATACCAAGCACCGATTACATATAATAACCCTTGTTTTGAAGAAAGATAGTTAAGGATGATTTATGTGTCTCTTTCATAAATGAAACTTCTTTTTGTAGCAAAGCATTGTAATGCTTTACTCATAGTATTCACTATGTATTCTCATTCACTATGAATCAGATTTGTTCCCTTCTAAATAATTGTGTTTAATTCATATTTATAGCTAAGTTGGAACAGGTGCTTATGTTTCTGATTTAGCCTTATTTTAGTTGTAAGAAAAGGCTTGGAGCTTTTTCAGTGATTTAAAAGCTACATATGCAGCATGTGAAGGTGATTCGGATAAAAAATTTGTTTCCACTAGGGTTTGGTCATTTGTCAATGTGAGGACAGGTTTATATGTCAGTAGAGAGCAAGTATAAATTATCCCTAAGTCAGCTAAGTAACCCTGGGGTTTACTGTAATGGTAACCATAATGACCATCGTTTGTTAAGTGTATCTTGTAAATGAAGTGTTATGCTAAATACTTTATTCCATTTAAGCTTCACAAGAAGCCTGCATGACAGATAATACTGTTGACTGTATTTAAGAATGTTGAAACTGAGCCTTAAGAGATTTTATGTAATTTCCCTAAGCTCACCAAGAAGGTACATGTTTGATCTGGACATTGAAACTATTGAGCCTGTCTTTTGCATCCAACTGTTAACCTAAACCAAATTACTTGCCTTCAAGCAAATCTCTGGTGACCCCATGTTTGTTCAGTAGGGTTGTCAAGGCTGTGAACTTTTGGGAGCAGAACTCCAGATCTTTCAAGGTGCTTTTGGGTGACTGGGCCACCCCTTGACTTGAACCTGACTAGTTGGCATTAACATAGTGACCCTAAGGACATAGTGGAACTGTCCCACAGGGTTTCCAAAACTGGAATCATTACTGATGCCGACTGGTTTATCTTTCTCCCTGGAAGTGACTGGTGGATTCTTATTTCCAGCTTCTTAGTTAGCAGGTAATTGCTTAACCATTGTGCCACCAGAACTCTTTGGGATGTTAGCCACTATAATTTAAGTTACGTGTACTTTATAATAATAACAGTAGGGGGGTTATGCATTGCCAACCCAAAGGCATGCGGTGTGAGTCCACCAGCTGCTTCATGAGAGAAAGATGGGTAGTCTCTCCCATGTGATAAACTGCCTCTGAAAGCCTACTGGAGAGTTAGTTATGAGTTGGTTCCAACTTGATGGTACACAACAACAGCAACAGTACTTTACCTGGTGTCAGGGCCAGGCTTTGATTGCTTTCAAACCAACCAGCCAGCCAGTAGTTGTGGAGCTGATTCATGGGGACTCTAGGTGTTAGAGTTGCATAGGGTTTCCCTGGCTGCAGTCTTTAAAGAAGTCGACTACTGCTAGGTCTTCACACCACTGCTGGATGGGTGTTAAATGCAAATCTTAAGTTAGCAGCCAAGCACAAACCATTTCTAGAACCACCAGGCTGCCTTTTGATGATCCTATTTATAAGTTAATAAGTTCCCTAGCATTGTTTTGTAGATGGTGGCAGAGGATCTGAGATTCTGGAGTCAGGAGTTTATAACTCATAGCACAGCTAGCAACTTTGTTGTTGTTGTTGTTAGCTGTCACCAAGTACGTTCCCGCTCATGGCCATCCCTCTGTACAGCGATCGTTGCCTCACCACATCTTCATGGTCGCTGTTCTGCTTGAGCTTGTTATCACAGCCACTGTGTTGTTCTATCTCGTTGAGGGTCTTCCTGTTTGTCACTAATGCTCTAAAAGCTGATCCTCAACGAGATGGATTAATGCAGTGACTGCAATCGTACTTGAGCATGGCTGAGATTGTAAGAATGGCACAGGATACGGCAAGATTTCCATCTACTGTTCATAGTTGACTTGACTGCGTCTAACCACCACAACTAGCACCTGTATCAGCATAATTCTGCCTCACCTCTTTGTTCCTCAAGCCCCTTGGGGTTGATGCAGAGAGCCCAGGAGGGTGCTGGGCACACAGTGGATGTATTAAAGTGAAGCAACTGAGTGTGAGGGAGCATCCCATTTTGTAGCAAGCAGTAAGTGAGTGTATTCCTTTTCCTGGGGAGAGATATTACCTCATCCCTTCAGTGATGCCTGCTGCAAACCCAGCACTGAGATCTGACTCAGGTAGAGTACAGTGAGAGTCTTGTATTCCTGGCCTATCTCGCAGGACAGAGCAGTGTGCGTCAGACACCCACAGACAACTGCTTCCTCTTACTTGGCACCTTTTATACTGAGCTTTTACAAAGAATAGTGTTCTCTGTGTAATTACTAATTACACCTTTTCTTTAATAGAATTCTTATCAAATAATACCCAATTGTGAGAAAACAAAGATAATGTGATCCTTCATCACTGAATAATGTGTATAATCTTTAGCTTGTGACTTTTTAAGTATCTGGTCCGTATTAGAAATGTATTTTAATATGTTATTTCAGTTTGATTTAGGTTTTGATGCCTTGAAATAAAATTATAACTCATTAGCATATGCCCCAATTATATTTAATAGATACTGGAGTAATGTACTGTGTGGTTTTCGTTTCTCTCACCTATAGGTGATCAAGCGCGGACCTTTTTCTTACAGTCAGGCCTGCCAGCTCCTGTCTTGGCGGAAATATGGTAAAGTGTTCTCTTTTGAGGTGAACTTACAGTGCTACCTGAAAGATGTTTTTCAAGTTTAGTCCATTGCTCTTAAGTAAGAGTATTTCTTTTTTTTGAAAATAGATTTCATTGAGTAAGTGTTTGAAAATAATTGGGATTTTATTCTATAGGACAAATTTCTCATGACCTTAGAATTTCTAAGTAAAGAAGGCAATATGCACATCCTTAGAGTCTTATTTCTTTATATTTGGGGGGAAATGTAAACAATCCTTTTTTCTATTATTTCTTAGCTATGTCATCATCTGTAAACACCAAATTATACTTTTCTTGTGTTTCTACCTTCAGACATTACTCTTCGTAATACTGGGGTTTTATTTTTTGATACAGTCGTAATAACTAAGAGCCTGCCCCATCAGTATACATGGATTATTCCCATTACCAATAACCAATTATATAACATGCATTCAACAAATATTTAAGCAAAAGGATAAATTGTATTTGTAGTTACTATGCTCTTGAATGATTTCTTTCCATTCACACTAGTATACTTCATCTCGGAGGTCTCGCCAGTCTCTGTAGACTGGCTATGCTATATTAGACACTGTCCCTTTTCAGTATTTCTTTTAATTTAAAATAAAAATTTTATACTAGTTTATTTACATTATTTTTCCCATGGGATCTTTCCCATTTCCTTTACCACCTCTCCCTCCACCCACCACCACTCCCCAGCCCTGCCTTCCCTCACCGCTTGGCTCCTCATTCACATTATACAGTAATGGTCTTATACCATATTTGTCTTTACGGGACTGAATTAGTTCACTTATATAATGCTCTCCAGTCCCTTTTCAGTATTTCTTAGTGTACTGGTTTGGGGCTTTTATTATTTGTATTTATTAATATAATATTATTTCTGCATATTCATATTTAAACATGTATGCATTAATACATATTCATATGAATTTGTACATATGCATATAATATTAATTTGGATGTTTATGAATATTCATGTTTCTGTATATACATATTAATATCTTATTATTATAGTAATATTTTCTTATTTATACACATGCCCATGTGTGTGAGTGTATATGACACTTTAAAAAAAAACACAGCAAAAAACGATAATGATGATCTACCTGGGATGTTCATTGTTTCTTTTTCTCTGATAACAACCAAAATCTGAGGTTGGTTTTCTTAACATCATTCCTACATGCTAGTCTACGCACTTCCTTCTTTTAGGACTTTGTCAGACCTGAACAAGGATGGGAAGATGGATCAGCAGGAGTTCTCCATAGCTATGAAACTCATCAAGCTGAAGCTTCAAGGCCAACAGTTGCCCGTGGTCCTTCCTCCTATTATGAAGCAACCCCCTATGTTCTCTCCTTTGCTTTCTGCTCGCTTTGGTAAGTATTTAGTACTTTAATTTGTTACATTTCATAGTTAATTTTGCTTCCTAAGCATTATACTTAGAGATAAAGTGAAGATTTAGTAGCACAAAATGGCAATCCAGACTCCAAGTTAATTTTCATGTCTAAGACAAAAGAAACATTAAGTTCATTTTTATAGCTAGGATGTCCATGGGTCCCAGTTTTCCACAGATAGTCCTGTGATGCTGTTTCAGTTAGTGTCCCCTTCACAGCTCCTAGCTGGGTAATAAGCTATAAGGTGGCCCTAGCTATCGCTGATCCTAAATACCATTCTTGAGTGCTTTTCTCCATGCTATGTATGACTTCTTGTTGAGTGCTGTCGAATTGAAACCTACCCATAGCTGACCCTTCAGTGGGTTCTCAGAGGCATTTCATTGCACAGAAGGAGATTACCCATCCTTCTATTATGGAGCAGCTGGTGGATACCAATTGTACACCTTCGGGATTGCAGCTCAGCTCCTTACCACTAGGCCGCCAGAGTTCCTATAAATTACTAACTAGAAAAAAATTTCAACAATTTTAAACTCACTCGAAATGGTTTAAATTGGGAGATAATTTTAAATTATATTTAAATAGAATAAGTTAAAGGTTAATTAGACAAATAAAGGGGAAAAAAAGTTGTTGACTTGGTGCTAATTAATTTACACACTCATTAGAGCAGCCAGTTGGTATGTTTTCCATTAATTTTAATTAGCCAGTTCCTTATTAATTATATGTGAGAAGTACTCATTTTGAATGGAATGTTCAATTAGGTAACTCTGTGTATACGAAGCCAGTCCCTTTTCCTCTGTTAAATCCTAAAATACTCTTCTTTTAAAATTTTATTTTGTTCATTTTAATGAACATTTACAGAGATTTTGGATTTCCGTTCATTCTTTATTGCACTTTTCTCCCTGCCCTAATCTTAAAATACTCTTATTAGTTAAGTATTGCAATGAGCACTGGAGCTAAATACCAAATCATTATGTGGCCATTCTTTGTACACTGTACTTGGTATTCTGCACTTAATAAATGAATTAAAACTGTCATTTGTTTCTTTTAAACAGTTGTCTTTGAATTCATATCTTACTTGAAAGAAATACAAAATTTTGTAGCACATTTTCTTCTTGCAAAAAAATGCATATGCATAAATGGTTCTCCCAAAGAGTAGTTAGAGCCTGCTTTTTATTATTTAGGATGTTCATGTGTGTGTGCACGCACACATGTTTTAACTAATTTGGCAACATTCAATTTATTGCCTTTCTGCAAAACACCACCTCTCACCATGTTCCTTTGACTGGGAAAGCCTGCTTAAAATAATTGCAAATTTAATTTCTTCATGATGAGAGAAGAGGATTTCCAACTCCGGAGTCACTCTCTTGTTCCACAGAGATCACGCTGTTGATATTAAAAGCAGTAATTTACCTACCTCACATCTAGGTCACATCTACTTTGGGGACTTTTCTAAGAACAGATCATTTGAAACCCATAGGATTTTTATGAGCACATGGTGCTGCCTTCTGTAAACTCTTTTACTGGTGTGCGCTCTATTATTGATGTATTGGCATGAACTAATGTTCTCTCTTGTTTTAGGAATGGGAAGCATGCCCAATCTATCCATTCCTCAGCCACTGCCTCCAGTTGCACCTATAACCCCCTTGTCCTCGGCGACGTCAGGGACCACTCTTCCTCCCTTGATGATGCCCGCTCCCCTAGTGCCTTCTGTTAGCACATCGTCATTACCAAATGGAACCGCCAGTCTCATTCAGCCTTTGTCCATTCCTTATTCTTCTTCAAGTAAGTCCCTTCTGGCTAGTGAGTCAGTGTGTCATATGAAGAAATGAAACTGCTATCCTTGTGTCCAGATAGATGCATATTTCTTTCATAATTTGTAAAACTGCTAAGCTTTTCTTACCTGGTTATTTAGGGTTTTATTTTCTCTTTCCTTTTAACCCCTCCAGCATTGCCTCACACGTCGTCATACAGTCTAATGATGGGAGGATTTGGTGGTGCTAGTATACAGAAGGCGCAGTCTCTGATTGATTTAGGATCTAGCAGGTATGTATGTATATATAATATTTCTTTTTTTTTCTCCTTTCAGTAAGTATAACACAACTCTTTTAAAGTTCAGAGCTTATCCAAGCTTTACTTTACAATGGCCAAATATAAAGGCTTAGGGTAAATGTTCTACTTACAACTCACGTAAAGTAGTTTTCTCTGTGTTTTTGTTTTTATAATTACTGTACTTTACTTTTAAGAATGTAGTAGAGAGTACAGATGTTTTGCTATTTTTGGAATTCTCTTTCCCTCCAAAACTTTGAATTTTCCTTTAGAAAAAATGAATATGCTTAGGAAAATATGTCTCATAGTAATTATATAGGTTCATTCTTTCTTAAGAAAATTCTGCTGATTGAATATCTTTTAAAATTTATCACACACAAAAGCATTAAACATTCAGAGCTCCTCACCATTATTACCTGATGACCCACCAACAGGTTTTCAGAGGCTGTAAATTGCATGAGAGAAGATTGCTTTATCTTTTTCCTTTTGAGCAGCTTGTGGATTTGAACTGAGTGCCTTCAGGTTGGCAGCACAGCTCCTTATCAAAAGGTCACCAGAGTTCCCTCATCCAAATTACTATAGTGCTCTTTAAAGCAAATTATTATGTGTGTTGCCTTTGACCCAGAAGAACATTTGGATCTTAGGTTAAGCACCCGGTGACCATGTGACTCACGACAGGTTTTGTTAACATCACTGAGCCATAACTTACCTGTTTGAAATATGGAGATAATGGTATCTTTTCTGTTTATTGTGAGGATTGGGAGTGATGTCCTGGCATAATGCAAGGCCTTGACTTTAATGGGTTCTTGACGTACAGTAATCTTAATGAGTTTCATGCTTCATGTGAGTATCTGCTTTATTAAAAATAAAGATAATAACTTGAATTTTTTTCCACTAGCAAATCCAAAATCCATTACTATTGTATTATGTAAGGTATGATTCTTAATGTGTTTTCTCTATTAAGTTTAATTTGATACTTATTAGTGACAGCAATCAAATTATTTTGTTACAGTTCTACTTCCTCAACTGCATCACTCTCGGGGAACTCGCCCAAGACTGGAACCTCAGAGTGGGCAGTTCCTCAGCCTTCAAGATTAAAATATCGGCAGAAATTTAATAGTCTCGACAAAAGCATGAGTGGCTATCTCTCAGGTAAGTGCTGTGAAGTGCTTGAGAGTATAAGAGAAGTCTTTTTAATATGGACTATTGAAAAAGCTTTACTTGAGCTTGTACTTTGTTTAGTACAAGTTTTAACACCCAAATAATTTAGAAGATATTCCGTTATAATACAAATATTATAAGTTGTGCATGAATTAAAGGCTCAACAGTTCTTGATGAGTTTCTTTAAAATTCTTATGAACAAATTGAACACCTAGTCTTTTGAATAAGAAACCTCTTCCTTGAAAAGATCAGTCCTCATCCTTTAAGCTTTGCAGTGAATGGCATAACTCGGGGATAAGGGAGAATGTGTGGCACTTATCTTTAGCTCCCTGTCCATTCTCAGGGATGAGATTGAGTCCTTTGTGACTGGACTCAGCAGAGCAGTGCTCATCCATTAATGCTGCACCCAAAATATGACCCTAAGTCTTGACCTTAATCCCTGTAGAACCCTTGAATCCAGTCGTCATCATTATCCAAACTACTGATTGATTGAGGATAGCAAAGGGATTATAAATGGAGAATAATAGAGTTCACATCTTTTTATTCTCACCTCCCTGTCTTCACTCAGCACTAAATTGTGATTATTTGTTGTTATTAAGTGCTGTCGACTATGACTAATAGGGCACTTATGCACAGCAGCTCTGAATCCTGCTCTATCCTGAGACGATCTCCGACTCTAACAAACCCACTCTCACTACCCCACTTATCAGTCCATTTAATCACTTATCAGTCCATCTCATCTGGGGTCTTCCTCGCCTGTACTCACTGTCCCTCGACCCTTACAAGCATGATACATCATCTCCAAAGACTGGTCCCTCTGACTACATGCCCAAAGTATGTGAGACTCTGCCTCACAATCCTTGTCTCCAAGGAGCACTTTGGTTTCACCCTCTCCAGGACAGAACTGTTTGTTCTCCTCCAAGTCCATGGTATGTTCAATACTCTTCTCCAGCACCACAACTCAGAGGCCTTAATTCTTCTGTCATCCTTGTCAATGTCCAGCCCTCTGATGCATAGCAAGTAATTGTGAAGACCATGACCTTGATTAGGTGTACCTTAGTCTATAGGCTGACATCGTTGCTCTCCAGCACTTTTCCAAGATCCCTGACAGCAGCCATCCCCAGAGCAATTTGTCTTTTGATTTCTTGACTGTTGGGGCCATTGATTGTTGGTCTGAGCAGGCTGAAATTATTAACCTTAGTATCTTCACCATCTATCATGTGCTGTCAAGTTGGCCCAGTGGTGAGAATCTTCATTTTCTTGACGTTGAGCTTCAATCCATATTGCAAACTATAGTCCTTTATGCTCTGCAGCAAATGATTCAGACCCTCCTTAGTTTCAGTAAGTAATTTGTGTCATCTGTATAATGCAAGTTATTCCTTTTCCTTGTTGTTGTTAAGTGCCATCATGTCGTAGACGACTCATAATATCATTCCTTCTCCTTAGTCTTCCTTAATTTAGCTGTTAATTGTGATTTTGAGGAGAGTAAATAAATAAATGTTTAAAAAGTAATATAACTCTAAAATATTAAGAAATACAGACTAGCATATAGGAATGCCGAGGAAATAGGGAGAATCTCTTGTAGAAAGGGAACAGTTAAACTCCATCATTGAAGAATTGGATTTGAACAAATACGAGATTGAAAGTGGGGGCATTAGAGGAGGACAGAGGGAATATCCGGAACGAAGAGCACAAGCATGTTTGTAGAATGTAATGTAGCCTGTGAAGCAAGGGAATGGAACCCCTAGTTGTTAAGTGGCGCCAGAGAGTAAGACTTTTAGAATTGATTGGGCAAGTAAAACTATGTTATATTTCTTTTAAGGATGCATTATTATATGATGCAAACTTTTTTTTTTTAAAAAGCAAGTGAATTAAGCTAAAATTTTATTAATTTTGTTCACTTCATATGAAGAAGGCCATATAAAGTTGAGGGACACATGTAGCTTCCAGGCATTGAGAGTGATCTAGTTCTTGAATTTGGTATAAGTTTATGAATTATTGTCTTATTCTTATATTCCATATTTTACATATATGTTTTTCTGTAAGTGCCAGACATATAATCGTTAAAATTTTCTGTAACATTTTTATCAAATCGTGTGAAACAGGATTATAGTGTAATGGCATGCTATTTTGAAAATGGTTTAACATCTCTGGAAATTGAGGTGTGAATTACAATAAGCTTTGTCTTAGCATTATATCATAGGTTTATTGGCATTGTTTCTTTTTCATTCTTAATGTTACATAAAATAATAGTGCAGCTTAATGGCATCTTAGAATCTGTGAGATAATGCTCTTAAAACATACTTGGCACTAATGTACCGCCAGTTGCCACTCTGAAAAAAATGAGTCTCTTTCACTCTTATATTTTGCCTTAAAGAAATTTATTTTTTCAGATTGATGAAGGTGGATTAACAAAACATGTAGAGAAATGTTTATGGCAAATATTCGTCACAGAAAGAGTGTGTAAATAAATGATATTTATAGAGAAAAATAATAGCAATTTAAAAAATGAACTGCTCATACTGTGACATCACTGATGGCTCTCATAGATATTGTACTGGATGAGGCATAAAAGAATACGTACTCTTTAATTCATTCCCATATAGCTGATGAACAGGGAAGCCTGACTGATGGTGAAGGAATCAGTCTTGTTGTTTTGCCCAGAACCTCCTTGTTTACTGGAAGCATCCTCTGTCTTATTGTGGGTATTGGCTAAGATCAGTACATTTTATGTGGCCGAGTGAGTAAGGCCCTTCCTCAGCCAGATAGATTGACATGGTGACTGCTGCAAGGGGCACAGGTGTGTCAGAAAATGTGAGGTTGTGCAGGATTCAGATCCATTGTTCACAGGGTCTCGCTATGGTTTATACTTGATTCAATGGCACCTAACAACAACAGTGAATGAGGAATGCTGGGAGCCTAGTGGTAAGAAACTGCACTGTAATCCCAAAGGCTCACAATTCAAATCTACTGGCTGCTCCTTGGTGAAGGATGGACAGTCTGTGTGATTAACTGCCTCTGAAAACCTGCTGAAAGGTCAGCTACGAATTGATTCTGACTTGATGGTATACAACAAGTGGGTAAGGAGTCATGAGTCCATCAGCTGTTCTGAGGGAGAAAGATGAGCAGTCTTCTCCCTTGCGATGTACAGCCTCTGAAAATCAGCTGGAGGGTCCACTCTGAGTCACTCATTGGCAAAAACCGCCAACATATACTATGAGCATGTTGTCATGAGGGCTAATCTCTGGAAGAGAGCATTGCTTAGAAAAGTAGAAGTTCATTGAAGGAAAGACCCTCAGTGAGGTGGACTGACAGTGAGTGCAGCACTGGCTTTAAGCACAGCAGAGATTGTGGGAACGGCACAGGATTTTGTTCTCATGTACATAGGATTGCAATGAATTGGGCCTGAGTGGAGGGCACCAGACAATGATAGAAACAGTACACAGTATAAACAAAGGTGGGTGTGTGTTAGACGATGAATGACAGTGGAGACCTGACCTTACTGCCGTCAAGTTGATTCCAGCTCGTGACAACCTTGTGTGTTAGTAGAGTAGAACAACTCCCTGTGGTTGCATTGCCTGTGATTTCGGTGGGAGCCGATTGCCGGGCCGTTTTTCTGTGGTAACACTAGGTGAGTTTCACTGCTAGTTCCTGGGTTAGTAGCTCAATGCACACTGCTTGTGCTGCTCAAGGACGTTAATGGGAACCCTGGCAGTAAGGAAATGACCCCTAAAGTGATTTGTTTTTCCTTTTTATGTGCCAGGTAGTTTGAATGTTATCAGTTTTTTGTGTGTGTGTTTTTTTTTTTCACCAACATCACTGTGCAGCTTTATTACCCTTTCAAGTACAGTAGTATCTGGTAAAATTGGGACAGAACTGGGATTTAAAAGTGTGAACAGATACTCAGCATCTAACAGTTTTGAAAGAAGCCACTACATACTCTTTTCACAAACATGTTTCCACAGAGCCAGTAGAGTACTAGGCATTAACCCAGTACACCAAGTGCACTGAAGTAGAAAAGATGCAGCAAGAAAGATAGCTACATTAGAAAGACTCCAACACTTTAGAAAAAGAGTAAAACACTTTTCAGTTTCTCCTTTTTAGCCCCTAAAACAACCTCTTACAGTCTGATCTACCTATAGAGTCCTACATCAGTTTCTAGAATATTTGTCAGGAGGGAAAAAAAAGAAAATGACACTGGCCAGTACAGTCTTTGGATATTTAGGAAGGGGAAGGGGAGAAAGCCAGTTCTCAGAACAAATTAGTCGGCTTCAGTCTCATCAGCAGGATCTTTGGATTCTTTGTTCTTCTGCACTTCTTCAACGTGCTTATCCTTTTCTTGCAAACGCTCCAGTTTAACAGCCATCTGTACCTCTCTATTCTCTTTGTTGGCTTCCATCTTGTGGGTCAGTTTTTCTTCCGCCATTTTACTAAAGTTGTTATTTTCTTCTATTGCTTTCTGAAGCACTTCTTTCTCACGCTCTCTTTTCTCAGCAAGCTGCTTTAAGACCTCTGCTTCATGAGACTTGCGTCTTTCTTCTGCAGCTTCTAATTTCTTCTGAATTTCCTCCAGAGCAAGATCCTTCTTCTTTGGAGGGAAAGGGGGAATTCTGACACAGATTCTTTTGACCGTGGGCTGAGGATAAGCTCAAAGGCCTGGCCTGGCGCGTTTCTCCAGCTCTTTCACCTGGATGTCAGAAGAAGCCATGGTGAATAGAAGACAAGAGACTGGCATTGTATTCTATGCAATCCACTGGTATGGCAAGTCCTTTAGATTTTAGGTTGTATTTGCTAGCTTAAGTCATAAAAGACCCTACATCCCTTGTTAATTTTTTTTATGGCCTCGAGTCATAGACTTCAGGTTTGTACCCAAATGGTGCGAGTACAGGTTCCCAACTGTTAAAAGATTGAAAACTAAAGCAGGGAAAGCCAGGCGAGGCAGAGCCAACCAGCACCGCCCCGGGATGGACGTGCCCCAGGTCTGGGTCCAGAGAGGAAAAGCCGAATATTGTCGTTTTTGAGAGAATGCTTTTCTGAGACTTCCCAGGCTATATATCCTTATACATAGCTGTATACATAGTTCAGAGTTTTCTTTGTAAAGAGTGCTTATTTCCAGTGTTCTGAAACTGAGTTGAGCACCCAGGTAAGGTGGGCTTACATGTGCATTCCGTGTTCAGCAAATGTAGCAGTTTCTGGACTTTGCCACTTCTCCTTGTCATTTTCTTCTCTTCTTTCCCCAAACCTTTAATCGTCAGCATAGATCAATTCATTACTTCACCTATTTACTGAGTTCATATATTTTCTCTGCACCTTTCTAAGTACTGGAATATGAAGGAGAAGACATGATCTATATACATTTGAAACATTCATGGTATAGCTCAGATAATCACAGTAATTGGTTAAGGGTTTGAAAAGGGCTGTGATTCATATAGATGAGGAAGTGACTGTGAAGATACAAGGGCGGCTTCCCAGAGCTGATGACATTTGAGCTAGATCATAGAGGGTAAATAGATTACCAGACTAAGTGTGGAAGAACAGCATTCCGGGCAGAGGAAATAGGATAGCCAAAGGATTGGTAGAACAAGAGTATAGCATGTTCTAGTGTGTTTTTCTTACAAGAGTGATTTGCTGGCACTTTGCAGCCCTTTTACATTATTCACACTTTGCCAGTACACTTTTTTAAAAAAATTAATTTTAATGAAAGTTTACAGAGACTTAGGGTAGGGTTTCTAGTCATTCATTGTTGCACTTTTCTCCCTACCCACTCCCTCCCCCCTAAGTCACACTTCTCCTTGAAAAGAAAAACTCTTACATTGTTATGCAATCCCTCTCCCAAAGTCCACTCCACTAAGCAGGCTTCACTCTGAACTTTTGTAATGACAAGAATACCCATCGTATATCCCTTATAAACAGTTCTCTCCCTCCTCTGTTTCAATGCAATATACATCATTCCTCCCCTCCTTTTCTGTCTTCTCTCAACCCTGATGTCAGTCCTGTTTTATAACAGTGGCCCTATGCAGTATTTGTCCTTTTGTGACTGAGATATTTCACTCAGCATAACGTCCTTCAGGGTCATCCATTTTGAATAATATTGCATGAGTTCCTTGTTTTTCAGTGCAGTGTAGTATTCCATTGTGTGCATATACCACAGCCTCTCTATCTATTCGTTTGTTGATGGACACTGGGGTTGTTTCCAGCTCTTTGCTATTGTGAACAAAGCTGCAGTAAACATGGGTGTGCATATCTCTGCTTGGGTGTCAGTTATGGTTTCTGTAGGGTAAATTCCCAGTAGTGGAATTGTTGGGTCAAATGGTATGCCAGTACACATTTAAAGGGCTTGGCCATTTACATTTCATCCCCCCCATTTACTGCATGCTAACAGATCTTCTTTCAGCCATCTTTGTTCAAGAGCTCAGACATTAATCACTGAACTCTTTCCAGGCTGAAATAGTCTCCTACTCCTCTGTATTAAAAGAGGACTCCTTACAACACAAAACCAAAATCAAACCAGAGCCACTGCTGTTGAGTCAATTCCAACTCATGGCCGCCCTGGGGACAGAGTAGAATGTCCCCGTAGGCTGTCCAAGGCTATGAACCTTTAGGGGAGTCAGCTGCCACATCTTTTCTCCCACAATGCAGGTGGTGGGTTTTGTTGGCAAGTAAGTGCTGTAGCCACTGTGCTACCAGAGCTTCTAGTTGGGTGCCATTTTGATTTCTATCTAGGGTTTTCTTTGTTTGGTTTTGTTTCTTTCTTTTTGTAATTTCTTTTAAGTGGCCTATTCTGTTAACATCTATTAGGTTAGACAAGAGGATAAAAAGTATATCATTTGAAGATACAAATGCATGTCATAATGCACGACATTTTGTCTGTTTTATATCACTCTAATTACCAAGGCCTCTGTGCTCAGCACTCAGTGAAGCAGTGGGCTCGGCTGTGTTCATGCTGCCTGGGGAACGGGAGCAGTTGTTGCTGGGGAAGTGGTGGCAGACTTCCCTTATTGCATGCACAGTTGCTTTGGTCATGCCATGACTTAGGGTGACCTCAGTAGGAGCTCACCCCCTCCTCCTCATCCGCAGCCCCCTGGGGTGGCAAGTGCAGCACCTGCTTTACCGGCTGGGTGACATCTCTGGAGAAGTGACAGAATTGCATCCATAGACCAGGAAGGGCCAGACCAGCTCACCAAGAGGGAAAGCTGGAAGCCGACAGTGATTTTTCTGTTCTGGAACATGCTCCTGGGCTTCTGTGTGCTCAGTATCCTGATGGTAACATTACAGATCACGAAGCCTGATACAGAAAGTGAGGGAAGAGGAGTTGAGTGGTGATGCATGGCAAGCATTCAGTAAATACCAGCTGCTGTTCTTTTCATCAGAAGCCTTCAGATCACTCCCTACTCCACCCTAAAGAGAAGAACTTTGGATTACATTTTTGTTCATTATTTTAGTAATATTTATTATACATTTATGTGGCAAGTATTGATACACATCAATGAATGAGGCTGTCAAGATTTTTGTCTTTGTGGGTATTATTAGCAGGATAGGAGAACACAAAAACAAGTCAATAAATGTTGGGCTAGAATGACCAGCTCACGTGGTGACTGATGTGTGTCAGAACAGAGCTATGGTCCTTCAGGGTTTCCAGGGCCCAGGTTTGGAAGTAGGGTGCTAAACCTTTTAAAAAACACTTTTAACTACCTTTTGATGATCAGCCAAGTAAGTACCTCTTGGCACTACCCACCCACCTAAAAATCCCCATACAAATCCACTGCTGTTGCACTGATTCCAGCTCAGAATGGCATCTTACCAGATTTGTGAGTCTCCAGGTGTTTAGCAGAGGAAACAGTCCATCTTTCTTTCTCCCGTGGAGCAGCTGATAGATTTGAACCACTAGCCTGTCACATAGCAGTCTTAACAACACACTACATCACTGGGACTCTTTTTGTACCACTTACTGACTCTAAATGTTGCATTACATATAGTGTTATGAGCTGTAAAGAAAAAAGCCTAAGTATGTTAAGTATATTGAGTGATGGGGTAGGCAGATAAGACCTTTCTGGGAAAGTGAGGTTGAGACAAATCCCTAGACATGAAATGATAGAATTGTAGTTCTTGGCACTTGGGAGTAGAGAAGGAGGAAAGATTGAGGCTGCTTTTGGGGTTTCTGGCTTGAATGGAAGTGATGTCATTTATAAAGATTGGGAGAAGATGGATTGTGGTGAAAATTAGGAAGAGGGGATGAATGGGAACTGAGAGAAAAGTTTTAGATTAATTTAAGATTCCTGAGATATGTAAGTGGATTTTTCAGTGAAATAGAAATCTAACGTGTGGGAATCATCAGCTTCTAGTTGGTATTTAAAGCCTTAGAAATGGGTGTGAACAGAGACAATCTTTGGGGAATAATAGTGTTGAGGAGAGAAAGGCTGGAAACATGAGGACTCCAGAAGAGCCAGGAGAGAATCTGAAGATGTCACTCGATGTGTAAGGGAGCTGACAGCTTCGCCCCTCAACACTCTGCTGGTGGCATGGTATTGTACACTGTGCTGAAAGGAAATGGGAGAACACCTGATTCTACTAACTGGATCTCAAACTCTTTGGCATAGGGGCTTGTGTTTTGATTGCTACTGAATGGTATATTTGGCAAAATCTTTTGCATTCTAAAAATTCCACTATACCAGTTAGCTCCGAGATTTACCCAAATACGTTTAAGACTTAAGTATCCAAAAACCTATATGTGGTTTTTATAGCAGCCTGATTCATAATTGCTAAAACATGGAAGCAAACATGCTGACCTTCAGCAGATGAGTAGATAAACGGATACCTACATACACTGGGATGTTATTGAGCAATGAGAAGAAATGTGCTGCCAAGCACTGAAAGACATGGACAGACCAGAAATGCATATTGTTGAGAGAAGGAAGCTGGTTTGAAAAGGCTGCATATTGTCACTCCATTTATAGCACTGTTGGTTCATCAGTTGTAAACAGTGTACCATAGTAATACAAGATATTAATAGTGTGTGTGTTTGTGTATGTGTGTGTGTGAGAGAGAGAACCTAAAACTTTACTAAAAAATAAAGATGGTGAGGAAGAAGTTTTTATTGTGTCAGTAGGTGCATTTGTAGGTGTATCTGTGTAAGTTTGCATGACTTTAATGACTTTTTAAAATTGTTTTTCCTATTCAATAATTAGGATTTCAAGCTAGAAATGCCCTTCTCCAGTCAAATCTCTCTCAAACTCAGCTAGCTACTATTTGGTGAGTTTCTCCCTTTCTTATGCTTTTCAATTATACATCCCCTGTCAAAGGAAAGATGTGTTGCTGGGGTCACTGTTGAAGTTGATTCTGACTCATAGCAATAGAGATTCTGTAAAAGTTTGACTCAAAGATGCTCTATAAAAGCAGCCATTTGAAAGTTAATGTGACCTTAAAAGCAAATCTAAATTTGCAAAATGTTATTCTGGAGAATTTGGCATTTTATTATTTTATAAATGAAACTGTTGTTTGCCTTTATATAGTTCCTGCTATGGAGAATCAGATTATCTCATTTTTTTAATTGAGATTTTAATGAAAGTTTATAAAGAACTTGGGTTTCATTCATTCATTGTTGCATATTTTCTTTCCTGCTTCCCGCTCCCCCCAGTTCACTTTTTTCTTGGCAAAAAGTTCTTTCATTGCTATGCAGTCCCCCAAACACACTTTACTGTGCAGCTCTTAATATATCTCATTTTTAATGTATAGCTCATATGATTTGATAAAATTTATCTTGAAAC
Organism: Elephantulus edwardii; assembly: GCF_000299155.1. NCBI lineage: Eukaryota > Metazoa > Chordata > Mammalia > Macroscelidea > Macroscelididae > Elephantulus > Elephantulus edwardii. Next base: position 10,604,651 of record NW_006399759.1, read on the forward strand.
AAGGCAGGCTACCTTTTCAGAAATCCTTCCTTTTCTGTTTCAAAAGCTTTTTCTCTATTCATTGTAATACAAACATTAAAGGGAACAATTAACTATAATTTTCCCTAATATACTTATATTTCATCACAGTATGTCAACTCAGCTGTTTGGTCATCATTATTCTTAATTTACACACAAAATATTGAACTCTTCTGCTCCGAACTCTGCCCTGAACTCTTCTGCTTGCTCTCTCTTTAAAATTCTGGCTTTTCACATTTTCTGCAGGACTCTGGCTGACATTGATGGTGATGGGCAGCTCAGGGCTGAGGAGTTCATCCTTGCGATGCACCTCACCGACATGGCCAAGGCCGGGCAGCCACTGCCACTGACGTTACCTCCTGAGCTCGTCCCTCCATCTTTCAGGTGAGTGCATCTGCAGGTGAAGAAGCGTCGTTCTGATTGGCTGGCAGATAGATTATTACTTTACTATTTCCTGGAGCCTCTACTGTAGGTTAGAGGAGAGTTAAATATTTACACTGCTTTTTTAAGTATTTAATGAGTTGCACTGAGAAGAGTATATGTTAGAGAAGTAGGTATATTCTTAGCACTTTAGAGATAAGGAAACTGATTATTGAAGAGATTAAAAATAAACTTGCCCAAGAACAGCAATTAGCTGAACCACAATTTAAATCAAGTTCTGTCTGGTTGAAGGACCCTTATGCTACTGTACATTGCTAACTACAGACCACACTGTTCCTTGAATATCTCTAAATACCATATTGCTTTTATCAGATGATAGGCTTGTCTGAACATTCTCAGACAGTCTGATGCTAAATTTGTTTATTGTTTGCTTTCCATAGAGGAGGAAAGCAAGTTGATTCCATTAATGGAACTCTGCCCACATACCAGAAAGTGCAAGAAGAGGAACCCCAGAAAAAATTACCAGGTACCATTGAAGCCTAAGTTGTATATTTAAACTGAGTTCTTAGAACTTTTACGTAGAACTGCCAATTAACATTTAGAATTTTCACATTTTAAAAATATTTTAGATGGTATACCGAATAAACTATTTTTCGAATGAGTCAGTATTGCTATGCATAAAATGACGAGAGCTAAAATTATGAAGAATCATATAAAAGAAGAAATAATAATATATGCATTTGACCCAGGGGTAGCCAATCTCAGTTAACTGTTCTCTCACTTGAGGTGGAATCATTATAGCAAGCTCTGTGATTACATCTTTAGCTGTCAACAAAGTATAAATATGCCTTGAAGAAGAATACATATAGATGTTTTAAAATACTTTAAAAAGGTCCTGAAATATATAGCCCACATTGAGTGGGAGCGGATTGCCTGTTTTTCTCTTGAGAAACAACTGGTGGTTTCAAACTGCCTGTCTTTGGGTGGACAATTAGTTCCTTACCCACTAACCCACCTGAGCTTCTTTTTTAAATTGAGTCTGACATAGCTTTTGAAGAAAATGCTGAGAAAATTGGAGGAGTAATTTTTATTGGCAGGGAGAGTAAAATTATTTCTCTTATTAATAGATTCCTATTTAGGGTTTGTTTGTTTTTTTTAAATGAATGTTCCTATTAAAAGAAGAAACTTTTTCTATTTGCTTTTAAGTTGAGTTTCCTTACAAAAAATTTCTAAAGGGTGATATTAGCACTCACATGCATGCAAGGTTGGCAGCGGTGGAGGCCAGATTGGTTCTTACTGGGTGAGGATGTGAATATCCATCTCTTTTAGTTACTTTTGAGGACAAGTGGAAAGCCAACTATGAGCGAGGCAACATGGAACTGGAAAAGCGACGGCAGGCCTTGCTGGAACAGCAGCAGAGGGAGGCGGAGCGCAAGGCCCAGAAAGAGAAGGAGGAGTGGGAACGCAAGCAGCGGGAGCTGCAGGAGCAGGAGTGGAAGAAGCAGCTTGAACTAGAAAAACGCCTGGAGAAACAGAGGGAGCTGGAGAGACAACGGGAAGAGGAAAGGAGAAAAGAGATAGAGAGACGCGAGGTTATTATCCAATTTCGTTTTACAAGAAAATCAACACTTTTCATTGCCTTTCACTTTATGCTTCTTCCTCCCCCTCATCTCATTCTTACTTATCCTTTACAAACCTGGCTCTTCCTTTTGTGGATGGAAAGGGCTTCTTGCTGGAGAGGGGTTTTTCAGTTGGAGACTGGCAGAGTTTTGTGATTTTTTTTTTTTTTTAATGTATTATTTATTTCAGCGAAAATTTACAGAGACTTTGGATTTCCATTCATTCATTGTTCCACTTTTCTCCCCTCCAACCCTACCCCCTAGTACACTACCCTCTCGGAAAAGTAAAAGAAAAATTATTTCATTGTTTTACAGTCCCTCCCCCCCAGATCCACTCCACTATGCAGCCTTCACTCTGGACTCCTGTCATGACAAAAATACCTAATCACATATCCCTTTTAAACAGTTTTCTCCCTTATCTCTTTCAATGCAGTATACATTATTAAACCCATCTTTCTCAGTCTCCCCCCAACCCCGAGGTCAGTCCTGTTTTACAACAGTGGCACCATGCAGTATTTGTCCTTTTGTGACTAGGATACTTCACTCGCATAATGTTCTCCAGAGTCAACCATTTTGAATAATACTGCACCTCGTTTTTCAATGCAGCGTAGTATTACATTGTGTGAATATACCACAGCTTCTGTATCCGTTCGTTTGTTGATGGGCACTTAGGTTGTTTCCAACTCCTTGCTATTGTGAACAAAGCCACAATAAACATGGGTGTGTATATATCTGCTTGGGTGTTAGTTATGGTTTCTTTAGGGTAAATTCCCAGTAGTGGAATTGTTGGGTCAAATGGTATCTCTATTTGCAACTTTTTGAGAAAACGCCATACCGCCTTCCACAGTGGTTGCATCATTTTACACTCCCACCAACAGTGAAAAGGGTTCCAGTTTCTCTACAATCTCACCAGCATTTGTTGTTTGCTATTCTATTAAATTTTGCTATTCTGACTGGGGTGAGATGGTATCTCATAGTTGTTTTGATTTGCATCTCTCTTAGAGCAAGGGATTTCGAACATTTCTTCATGTGCTTGTTGGCCATCTGAATGTCTTCTTTGGTGAAGTGTCTGTTCATATCCTGTGTCCATTTTTCTACTAGATTATTTACCTTTATCTTGTTGTGGTGACTGGCAGAGTATTAAAACGTCTTTTTAGATGGTATCTCCATCCAAAGAATGCTGATTGCAAAATGGAATTGAGTGAGGATTAAGGTCAGTAAAGCAGAGCAGATTAGTCCCAACAGGTCTTTGAACAAAGAGAATAAATTTAAACAACTCAGATTAAGAGACCAATGAATTAAAGATGCAGAGAGACAAGAGTAGGGAGCCACAGGGCTAGAAAGAATTAGGATGATGATCTTGCACAGGTTTTTGAGATAAATAGTGGTGTGTTGAGTCCCTAAGAAGACTTTGTAAGGATTGGAGACTAGGGCACAGTTAGTTATTACTCACTCATTGCTATTGGAACCAACATAGCTGGCTCTGCAGTGGGTTTTCAAGGGCTGTAAATCACACAAGAGGAGATTGCCAGCTTGCTCCCACTGCCTTTGGATTGGCACCATAGCTCCTTACCCGGTAGACCACCAAACCCAGTGTCACTGAAATAATGTAGATAGAAGGTTTTTGGAGTCTTTTTCTTCCCTGATACCAGACATCATGTGGGTAAAGTTAGAGGATCAGAGAAGGTGAGGAAGCTCTTCAAGTTGAATTGGCACAGTGCCTCAAGCGTCATAAAGATGACACCAGATAGGACAAGATTCAGATCTGTTTTTCATAAGCTTGTTATGAGTCATAATTGACTAGATGGCACCTAACACCATCGCCAGGTTAAAAGTAAAATTATATTTGTGGTGTCATCTTTTTGCTTACAAAAAAGAAAGTAGCTACAGTGAGAGGATTGTTGCTGGGTGCCTTTGAGTTGGAATCGACTCATGGCTGACCCTTCAGTGGATTTTCAGAGACGGTTAACTGCATGGGAGGAGATTGCCCATCCTTCTCCATGGAGCAGCTCATGGATTTGAACTGCATTTGATTGTAGCATAGCTTCTTAACAATAGGCCACCAGAGCTTTTTAATGAGAGGATCATCCTAAGAAAATAGAATTTTATTTTTAATCTTGATGGTTGAACCTACTTTTGTGGAAAAGTGAGTCTTTAATTTAACTGCATTGTTAAACATCAGTACTAACAAATCCTGTTAAATTGATTTCTACTCAAGGTAAACTCTATGTATGTCAGAGTAGAACTATTCTCTATAAGGGGTTCCGTGTCTGCATTGAATTACTATTGGAAAACAACCTCTAGGCCTTTCTTCCCTGGTTGCTCTGAGTGAACCAAATCCTACAGCTGAGGTTATCCAAGCCAGTGAACTATTTCTACCTCCCAGAGACTTTTTAATAAGCTCAGTGTGTCCCGTTAGCCTTCAGCACTAAAGCCCACCAACTGCGGAAAAACTGTCTAATCGCCACATTTTTTATCCTGTCTTATTTTTAAATGGCACCCATATTGAATTTAAAAATTAATTTCAAGTCACTGTTTTCAGGCAGCGAAACAAGAACTTGAGAGACAGCGTCGTTTAGAATGGGAGAGAATTCGTCGACAGGAGCTTCTTAATCAAAGGAATAGAGAACAGGAAGAAATTGTCAGGTTAAACTCTAAAAAGAAGAGTCTTCATCTGGAATTGGAAGCACTGGTATGGCTAAATTGATGTAAAAGTGATATGAAAGAAGTTAGAAATGCCTGTTGAAAAATGTCATTGTTGTTACAGCTATCTCATAAATACAAACTATGTTTGCTTGTTATTAAGTAGTCTTATTTTCATATGTGCTTTTAACAGATTGGCCAGTGTGGTTTAATGAAAAAGAAGAGAGCTCACAATGTTGAGACTTCGGTTATAATTTCAGTTCAGATGCTGACTCACTAAATACTGATAGGCAAGACATTTCACCTGCCCTTGCCTCAGTTTACTCGTGTGTGAGATAAAGGACCTGCACTAGGTTGGCAATTGTAATTTAAAATTGGCATCTGGAAGACAGCCATTTGAGGGATGACCAGAAGGTGGGAGAGGAAGCTGGGACAGCCAGGCAGTGCTCTTCTCTCACCCCATTTCACAACAGGGAAGCTACACAGTTGGCAGTTTCATTGTCATTGCTGTTTTAGCGAAGATTTGTTGTAGGGAGGGTGAGTGTTCTGCTGGTAAAGATTTAAAACTGCTGACCTAAAGCTCTTCCAGTTCTTGAAGTCTGCAGTTCTACATTTCAGAAGTCAGAAGGTCACGTCAGTAAAAGATTTTGTTTAAAATGCAAAGTGAAAAGATTGGAAGAATCTGGGTACAGCATACCATGCTGCTACCAGCCCTAGAATAGCACCATAGGCCAGCCTGCATTGTGGAGCCTCCTCCCAAATAGTTTTTGACAGCTATTACAGGGCTGGGTTGTTTTTGATTTTTTAAAGAGAAGTGTGTGTGGTCATGTGATAGACCCAAATTTAGATCTTGTTTAAATGCAACCTAACAGTATATGGGGTTGATAACTTGAAATACAGAAGTAAGAATGTTTGTATTCTTCAATGAGAAAGGTACCATTTTATGTGCTCAGATAAATAGGAACTTAGGTCACAATTCTTAATGATGTCCGAGTATTACAGAACAGACCTAAAGCTTTTAACTTCTTTGAACAGTTACTTGGCTATCTGAACCATCATCTTAACTGTATGTTGTTTAGTTATTATGTGCTGATGAGTCATCCCCGGCACACAGCTGACCATGCAGTGGGTTTTCAGAGGCTGTTAATTACACAGGAGGAGATTGTCCATGTTTCTCATTTGGAGTAGCTGGTAGATTCAGACTCTCTGCGCTTGGGTAGTCTGAGCAACTCTTTACCTACAAAGCCACCAGAGCCTCCTTCTTGTCTATATATTTTTCCTTAAAAATATAGTTGGAAAAACATACATCATTGAAGTAGACCTGATGATTGATTACTTTTCTCTCAAGAACTGGAGTAGTACTAATGAGAAGTAACAAAAGTTCAGAGTGTGGAAAGGTCCATACACTTAGAAAGGATGACGATAATAGCCTGAGTTCTAGAACAGACACAGGCATGTTCCCATTAGCTTGTATTTCTCAAATATGATAACTCTTCAGTAAAAACTTTCATTATCAGTGACTGTCAACTGGGAGTCGTGTTTCTCCCACCCTACCTACCTCTACTTCTTAGCCTCTTAAGAGTTTCTGCCCTCTGGCTTTCTTTGTACTTCTAGAAGGTTAGGGATTTTAGGGACTGGAACTCCTTGCATAAGAAGAGTTACTTAGAAAGGAATTTTAACTATAATGGCAACATTAAGGATAGGAATTAAAGCTAATAACAAAAGATAATACGAAATGTTATGTGCAAATATTTTTCCTCGTTCTTTTTTGAAATTAGTACTGATCTCAATATTAAGAATTAATGCCTTCTGTCTTACAATTGTTAAATTCAGAAAAATTTAGTTTATTTGTGCTTTCTCTCCTTAACAAAGCATAGCTCTTGTGCTTTGAGAATGGTTGTGTTTCCTGCTAATAACTGGTCTTTGGTGTAACAGACAAAGCTGAAATATATTCTGTTTAGTCTTCAGCAGTTATCTCACATGGGGTATGAAAGATCAAAGGTATTTTAAAATGTAATTAAATTAAATTATTGTTCTCCTAAGAGCAGCTTTTCTTCTTGGAATTTTATGTGCATTTGTCTTCCTGTAGAACGGCAAACATCAGCAGATCTCTGGCAGACTTCAGGATGTCCGACTCAGAAAGCAAACACAGAAGACTGAGCTGGAAGTCCTAGATAAGCAGTGTGACCTGGAAATTATGGAAATCAAACAGCTCCAATCTGAACTCCAGGTTAGTCGTTGACTACTAAATGTCTTAAAATACATGCAGTTCTGGGGTCATGAGTCCCTTCAGTGTTTAATAGACTTCCTTCCTAGAAAGAATTATATAAACTCAATCTTGTGTATATTTGTCATGAAATCTGTTCAGCCCCCAACAGCTCAGCTAACGATACCTAGTGAGACGTCCTTAATATTTATGCATAACTATTTAATGAAGATGTTTACACCTGTATACATTAAATTCCACCATTGTCTGTAGACCTGCTAGTCACTTAACTGACCAACTTATTAACCAGTATTTCCCATTTACAATAATTGTTGTTATGTGCCATCGAGTCACTTGCGACTCATAGCGACCCTATGTACAAGAGCTCTATACACTCTTCTATCCTGTGCCAACCTAGCCATCTCAAACATACTTATCCCCACCTCTCCAGTCACAGAATCGATCCATCTCATTAAAGGTCTTCCTCTCCTTCACCGCCCCTCCACTCTGCCAAACATGATAGTATTTGCATGTTAGTGGCATATTTAACAATATTGAACTCTTAGTGTAAGGCAGTATTACTATTGGTGAAAAAAAATTAAAAAGAAACAAGTATTGACTACTGGCTGTGATGGTTTGGCCCAGCCGTGATTGTCAGTGGTTTGACAGTTAAAGAAAAATATAATATGGTAGCTATGTAATGAAGAAATTTGGCAGTTCTATAATAATATAATGATTTAATTATCTCATTTGACAGTCAATGATGTCGTTATCTTCCATTTTGTGATTTGATATGATCACCTCTCATTTTTTTGCATAACACAAGTATCACATAACAGCCTGCTCTTCGGAACATAAGCATGACAAGTAAAAGGAAGTGGGTGTAGTTCTAGGAAACTTTGACTTAATGTGTTTCTTTTTGGAATTGCAGTGAGACTGTATCTCTCAAAATTGCCTGGTAATTCTTTTTATTTGTTAAAATCAATTTGGTTAATTATTAGTATTATTAGAAAAGGGAAGCATTCTGCATCTCTGGAATCTCTGTTATCTTCTGTATGGATTGGGAGTTAGTCAGCATTGACTTTGTCACAGCAGGCACAGACAAAGGCCAAATAACATTTTCTATCTGATTCAGTCCTAAGCGGACTAGGGAAGCCTGCTTCCCCAGCTGTCTTGCATTTTCGTTCCTTTTTGGGATATACCACTTTGTCCTGGAGGATCCATGGCTCACATAGGCCATGTAGTTAATGCATGTGCTGTGGCCAGAGGCGGCCCTTAGAGCCTGTGCCTGTCATTGTCTATCAGTATGCTCAGAAGTGTTCGACTATAAGGTGTGCCCAGTTGCAGAGGCTTTCATCACCAGTGTTTAATAAATGGATTTATGCTTAAATATTTACCTTTTAATCATACATCATTTCATTCTAGTTTATTTATAAGTTGTAGGTCTTTGGTGATTCCTTAGCATTTCTGTGTTTCAAGAGTAAGTCATGCCTTTTTAAGTTTTAAAGGATTTTGGTAAATATTAACAGGATTTAATCTGATAATAACTTTTTCTTTTTTATAAGGAATATCAAAATAAGCTTATCTATTTGGTACCTGAGAAGCAATTATTAAATGAAAGAATTAAAAACATGCAGTTTGACAACACTCCTGGTAAGTCTCCAAGGTTGGTTTTGCCTCTTTCTTTTTTGTGACTTTATTGGTCATATTCTGTTCCTTTTGAAAAATGGTGTTCTATTCTTTATCCAGTAGCATTTTTGCCTCTAAGTTAATGCTACAGCATTTTTAGACACCTCTTCCCCCTTTTTTAAACCATTGTGGTGTAATTAATGATTATGGTTAGACATCCTAGTTTGATAATATTTTTATATAGATAATTCACATATCAATCAAATAAAACTGTAGACTGTAGTTAAACAAGAGTTAAGTTTTGCTAAGATTACGTGTACCTCCTAAAAGATCTAACTCTGGCCTAACTGTAAAGAACTGTTCGGGAAGAGCCCTTGCTTCAGGACAAGCCCAGGGAATGCTACTTGGGTGCATACAGCAGTGGCTCGCCTGAGCAGAGTGGTGTGCTCTTCCCAGACCCCTTATATTATCTAATTCTTATCCATACAATAAATTTTACTAGCTTAGCAAAGGTGCCACCAGAGTGCTCCTTAGAGATAAGGATGGTGAAGCTTCGTCTCTCATACTTTGGACATGTTCTTAGGAGAAGCTATTCCTTGGCAAGGAACATCATGCTTAGAAACGTGGAAGATCAACAAAGGAGAAGGAGACTCCCGCCTCTGAAAGGAATTGACACAGTAACTGCATCAGTGGGCTCCAGTGTATTAGAGATGATGAGGATAACACAGGACTTGGGCCTATTGTTTATACTGGTGTCAGGGCACTTAACAACAACAGTGTGCAGCTTGCTACCTGTGAAACAAAACATTCTAAGAAATATTTCAGTAAGGTAACTTTTTTTTTTAAACATCAAGTTTTAATCAGAATTGAGAGGCGTGGAGGATCTCTATGTGGAATCATAGGACACTAACAATTTAGCAAAAGAAGTTTAAATACTATAAATCTGCAGATGTCACAACTGGCTGATTGGCGTGTCCTTCATATCTCCTGTTGAGCAGTCTGTCACTTTTTTCCATTCAAGGGTTTTTTATAATACTGTTGACTGCTTAGGAGTCCTAAACAAACTGAGGGAAAGAAAGAAAGGAACACGATCTATGAGAGACCAAAATAGCCAATCATTATCGATAAAGTGGATATTGGAAAATATGGTTTACCTGCAGGTGCTAAAACCTCCCTGTAAAACTTGATGTTTGTGAACAAAACAGTAGTCAAAAAGCTGCTTTGGGCAGCTCAGTCACAAGAACCTAAGAGGTAGGAAGGCCAGGCTGTGGGTGCCAGGCCCTTACCTTGAGCTCATTGGTTAGTGTAGGGGTAGAAAGAAGCTGGGAATGTACTAATGGAAGGTCCTTCTTGTGGAAAAAACATTAAGAGTAGAAAAGTTGACTCTTGTAGGCTGTTGTTACTGTTGATGTGGTCTATCCACTCTCAGGCTTCTGTCTTGCACCTCTTTCAGCCCTTTTGGATGCCCATATTTACTGTAACATTTATAATAACAAAGAAATGGAAACAAACCAAGTATCCCGTCATGAAGGAACAGTGAGAAAAATGGTGGCACCTTCACACAGCATAGTACTTTGCTGCTCTAAGGAGTGAAAGAGTTCAGGAAACACTGTATCACGTATATGAATCTAGAGGAAATTATGCTGAGTGACGTAAGCCAGTCCCAAATACTATATAAAACCAGTATTATAAAAAGCTAAAGAGAGGTTTTTACATGGGTGGAGTCATTTTTGAATGCCTGCCAGGGATAAAAAGGGAGGGAACTAAATGCACTTAATAAATGGATATTGCTTGTTGCTGTGTGCCAGAGTGACAGAGCTAACTGATGGCTGACCCTCTAGCAAGTTTTCAGAGGCAGTAAATCTGCACAGGAGGAGACTGCCGTCCTTCACCCACAGAGCAGCTAGTGAATCCAAACAAACCATGTGTCTTTGGGATGGCAACACAGCTTCTTACCATCAGGCCACCAGCATGTTCTAATAAATGGATGTTGTTGTGTGCTGTAGAATTGGAACCAACTCTAAACTCTGATTCGAATTATATAAAGGATTTCATAAGTAATCTGTATCTGCTCTGCCTCGCTCTGTAGGAATTCCAGGCATGATGAACCAGTCCTAATGAGTTGAACTAGGGCTTCCAAACATTTTGACTTGGTTCAACATGGGTCAAGAAAGTAAAATAGAGATAGAAACTTTTTATTAAGATTCAGCTGATGAACTGGGGGGGAGGCGGGTAAAGAAAAAAGTGCAACAATGAATGAATGAAAATCCATTCTGTAAATGTTCATTAAAATTAATAAAATAAAATTTTAAAAAAACAAAAAAGATTTATAACCTCAAAAAAAATACTCAGCTGATGTGTGACTTTCAGGTATGTGCGTATGAGGAGATGAGGCTTAATGTATTGATGTGAAGTGTGAGCATGTGTGATATGGTGTGTGTGGTGAAGTAGGAAACTGGAGAGGAACACGATTTGAAGCAGCATAGCTGGCCAACACCTTTGCACAGAGCACTGTTGTATTCAAGGACAACTTGTAAAGAGACTTGTTATACAGCGTGCATGCTGCCCTTGCTTTCTAATAGAGAGATTACATTTTTAGCAGGGCTTCAATCATCATTTTCTCCTTTCTGGGTATTTTTTCTCGATCAATCCACTGCTGAGCAGTTGGAGTCCCATCCTGGTGTTGCTTCATCAGCGGTGACTGAAGCAGATTGAACTGGTTCGAAGCCCTGATCTGTGCAGTGGCAGAACCTAGGTCATCATCTTCATCACTGCTGTTCCTGTTTAGATTGTGAGTGGAATGTGAACTGTGTCTTACTGGGGGCCTGATAGAACTTTATACTTTGTGGAATGTGATCCTGTGCAGCTGTTGTTCTTTTGCTATATTCCACTTCAAAATAGGATTCTTTTGTCTTAGGATTTGAAAAGCACCGTATATCCCTCAGATTACTTTCTTCATGACAGTTCCATTAAACATTCTCAGCCGTGAGTCAAGCACTGTGCTATTTTCATGAAATAACACAGGCAATTCTCATAAATTGTTTCCTTTAATCTTTTTAACAGCCTGTGAGTTAATGATTCTTATTTCCATTTGACTGTGTAGATCACAGTAAATTGTAGCTAACCTTGAGAAGAATGGGAATCCCAGAACACTTGATTGTGCTCATGTGAAACCTTTACTTAGACCAGGAAGTATTCGTCAGAACAGAGCAAGAAAATACTGCTTCAAAAACACTGGTTCAAAATCAAGAAAGGAGTAAAGTCTATCAGGGATGTGCCCCTTCTCCATACCTTTTAAATTTATATGTGGAACAGATCATCCAAGAGGCTGGACTTTTATGAGGAAAAATGTGGCATCAGGATTGGAAGGAGACTCCGCAATAAAATGTGTTATGCAGATGACACAACCTTACTTGCTGAAATTGAAGAGGACCTGAAGCATTTGCTGCAGAAGAGCAAGGACCGTAGACTTCAATATAGATTGGAGCTCAGCATCAAGAAAACCAAGATTCTCACCACTGGATAGCTGGCAACATCATGAGAGAGGGAGAAGAGACTGAGATTGTTAATAATTCAGACTGCTCAGTTCCACAATCCACTCTCTTGGACCAGCAGTCAAGAAATCAAAAGATGAACTGCATTTGGAAAATCTACTGTCAAGAAGACAAATAAGAGATTGAGATTGTTAACAATTTCTGCTTGCTTGGTTCTGCAGTCTTCAACACTCTTGGCAGCAGTCAGGAAATCAAAAGAGGAATTGCTTTGGGAAAGTATGCTATAACGGACATCTCCAGAGTGCTGAAGAACAATGATGTTGGTCTAGAGACAAGGGTGTGCTTGATCAAGCTTATGGTCTTAGCAAGTACTTGCTATGCATCAGTGAGCTGGACAGTGACTAAGGATGACAGAAGAATTGATGCTTTTGAGTTGTGCTGGAGAAGAGTGTTGAACATACCATGGACCTTCAAGAGAACAAACAGCTTTATCCTGGAGAGGGTGATACCGTGTTGCTCCTTGGAGGCAAGGATTTTGAAGCTCCATCTGACATACTTTGGGGATGTTGTCAGGAGGGACCAGTCCTGAGAAAAGAATATCATGCTGGGAAGGGTGGAGGGCCAGCCCAAGAAAGAAAACCCTGGATGAGATGGATTGACATAGTAACTCAGGCTTAGATGTGTCAGAGACAGTGAGACTGGCTCAGGATGGAGCAGAGAGTTCAGAGCTATTTGTTCATAGGGTCTCTGTGAGTCTCAGGTTGACTTGAGGGTGCGTAACAACAATAACGTTCGCATTGTGCAGCTGAGGAAAACTGAATCAGAGATTAAGTCAATGCCCAAGAGGGTAAGGATAGTACTTGAATTGAGAACTTTAAGGAAGCCAAAGCCCCCTATACTACCACATGGTCTCCTTGTTAATTCACAACACGATGCTTACATTCACAATGCCCTTTAATGCATTACTAAAACATCCATTATTGATGATGTTTATTTTGAAGAATGCCATGAATGGATAATTATTTTTATGATTTTATACTGTTTATCTCCTCAGCTTCATTAGGCTCTTGACTATTTGAAAATAGAACCTATTCCTTATTCTCCTTTTCTTTAACCTGACATCGCACATAGCACAGTGTTTAATATTTAAATAGCTGTTGAAATGCTGGAAGGCAATTAAACTTATAAGAGAATTTGGCAGAGTGCCTAGATACAAAATTATCATATAGTTTTACTATTTATTAAAAATACTTAATTAGAAAATGTCACGGAAAAGAGATCTCATTACATTCTCATTGTTCTGGATAAAGAAGAAATATGCATCTGTAGAAGTTTACCAACAGACAAAAGATTTTTTAATAGAGGCACATTATGTTCCTAAATGTACTAGCTCAATACTGTAAGGAGGTCAGTTATCCCCTAATTTATCTCTATATTCAGATGTATTTAAATGAAACTTGGCAAGATAATTTGTAAGCTCTTCTAGAAGAGGAATGTATGTGGGTAAGCAAGAACTCAGGAAAAAAAAGGACCAATGAAGGAAGGATACGAGCCCTCCAAAACATCAACACCTATATAGCAACAGTGCCTAAAACAATGTGTTGTTGGCTTTTGACTGTGTTGATACATAAATGGCTAAAGTTGTCTTTGGCATCAGTGAGAAATGGATAGCTCTCAGTAAGTTTCTGTGTGCAAATTTTTTTTACAGAGCAATTTCTTTCCCTTCCTAAGCCCTTGCCCATCAAGTATATTTGGATTCTCAGCAACTCTGTCTGATATTCATACAGACTTTTCACAAGTGCATTAAAATATATGTGCAAAGGGATTTGTTTGCGTTTTTGCATAATGATACAACATTAAGAACAATTTTCATGCCAGTCAACTGTCAGGTGAAAACAAGAATAGCTACATAAAATATGTGACAGCTGTAATGTAGACTACCTCGGCACAGTTATGAAGAGTGAGCTAATTCTGTATATCTTGATTGATAAAATAATATTACCAAATTTAAAACAACTTTCAAAGTGGTGTAGACAACATAATCCTCTTAAAATCCCACGGAAATAAAAGGTGAATATATACATACTTAAAAGTAACTGTATAAGGTGACTCAGTTGGGGATGAGGTGAAGAAAAAGAATTATTATTCTACATAATTCTATATTATTTAAATTTTACACTAGATACAATAATCATACTAAAGATATATGTATAAGTAGTAATATTGCTATTTTAATTTGTTGTAATCTACGTCATGTATTTCCATTTAGTCTCTCCACCCAAGCTTGCATATATAAGATGATATAAAACTCTCTAAAACAAAAAAATGCAAAATAATCCAGATAATAGTATTTATTATCTTTGTTGTAAACATCTCCATGTATTTTGGAACACTGTAAATAAAGAAGGGAGCTCTAGTGTCCTGGTGGGTAAGGAGTTGAGCCACCAAAGGCATGTGGTTCAAATCCACCGGCTTCTTGAGAGGAAGATGGACTATCTCCTCTTGTGCCATGTAGACGCTCTGAAAACGTTCTGGAGGGTAAGCTATGAGTCAGTTCTGATTCACTGGCAATTTGATTGGCTGATATGAATAAATAAAAAGTTTCTGTAACAATTAAGAAACCCGAAACCCTTTGCCATTAAGCCAGTTCTGACTCCAGGTAACATTAGAACAGAGTAGAACTGCCTCACACGGTGTCCACGGCTGTACTCTTTATGGAATCAGAGTGCCACAGTTTTATTCTCCAGAGCAGCTAGAGGGTTCAAACTCTTGACCTTTCAGTCAGCAGCTGAGTGCTCGACTACTGCACCACGGGGCTTGAACAGTGCTGGCCTGAATTGAGCACTGACTGTGGACCAGATACTCTACTAATGGCTTTTTTTAATCTACCATCTCATGATAGTTATGTAGGTGTTGTGATGCCCATTTTGAATCAGGTTAGTGAAATGTCTTGCCCTAATTGGAGCCTCACTTAAAATCCTGGCCTTTTGCATAAAAGCAGTGTTTGTAGCCATTTCCCCATGAGGTTCTTCCTTGGATGTTGTTTGGGAAAGGGAGGGAGAGTGGGGAGTTTGGAGACTGCTGGTCTATCGTATGCATATTCCACCTTTTTCTTTCTCTAGTTACACCATTTGACCAGGCAGTGAATGGCAATCACATTGGAACGTTTGTCAAATATAAATTGTCCAATGTTTGTATTTTAGATTCAGGGATCAATTTACTTCATAAAAAGTCATTAGAAAAGGAAGAATTATGCCAAAGACTTAAAGAACAACTAGATGCACTTGAAAAAGAAACTGCTTCTAAACTAGCAGAAATGGATTCATTTAACAATCAGCTAAAGGTATGTGTCTCTTCTTCTATTCACTTTTGTTAGCTATTGAGTCCTTATTTTGAATTAATAGAATTGGTAACTTAAACCTTTTATTATTATAAAATTTAAAGTTTGAACATTACTAGAATGTCAAGATTGTTTTTAATGTCCTTCACAAATATTTTAAATGTTGTATAACTAAACACAAAATTTCCTTCAGTTTCTGGTTTAGACTGTGTGCTATTTTTATTAGACTCTTTACATATATTTCCAGAACAATTGCTTTGACAGTGTGACAGAACTGATCTTAGCTGATAGTTCCTGAGAACTGAGCGTAGATCTTTCCTGAAAAGGAAACCGTGGCCAATTAAAAATGATTAAAGGGATGAAGGCTCCTGTTAGCTTACTAGATTATTTTTCTCATGTCTTTAATTTAATTTCATCGATTTAAGCAATTAAATTTCATTAACCTTTGTGAAATAATTGAATTTTAAATAAAGACCAAGTCATAATTGTTGCTATAAATTTTACAAGAAAAATTAGTTGATGATACATGTAGATTTGTTCCTCTGTGCGGTGCTACTTGTATATTAAAGCTATACCTATCACTGAATAATAAAAACCAAAACCACCACTTGTAATTCAAATTTGGGAGTAATTCTAGTTTTCTTTTGCGAGCATAAAGTACTTACTGCAGAAAGTATTACATAGCTTTTAAGGCAGCTATCTTTCATATAGCTTATATCTTGCTAACTATCGTTAACACCAACTAAGGGTACATTTGAGGTGATTAATGGTAATCGTACATTTTACACAGTGCTTACTATGAAAAAAAGGAAAACGAAAACAAATTATTTGTCATTGATGGACAGACAACCCAGCCAATTTATCTTTCCTGCATTGTTTTTTCTTTCCTTTAAAAAAAATGTGCATGCTTTAATTGGCTTTTTATCTGCCTTATCTTACAGTGTGGGAGTATGGATGACTCTGTTCTTCAGTGCCTTTTGTCTCTGCTAAGCTGTCTCAACAACCTCTTCCTCTTACTTAAGGTTATTTTCTAATATCTAGCTCTTTTGTTTTTTCCAGTTACTTTACCATTATCTTTCCTTTATTTTGTTTTTTTTACTATTCTTTGCATTTACCTAAGTACCTTTGTTTGAAATAACATATATAGTATAGACCTGTTTTTCTTTCTGCTTGCTTGACTTTTCTTCTGCTGTCTAACTGCCTATTTGAGTCTAATGCCTGCCCGAGGGAACCTTCCTTCTGGGCCCCAGACACTTGAAAGGTGTCATAGGTTCCTTTATAGCATCTCTCTGTGTGGAGTTAACTTATAGGATGATCACTAACTCAGTCAAAGAAAAGCTAAGGAAATAATGCAATTAAATCGTTTACCCAAATCATGGGAAATCATTGTGTAAAAGAAAATTTGGACTTTCTGAAATCTAGGGTAAAACAGTGTCAGATGTACAACCATGTTGGTGCTCAACTGGATGGCAGTTGCCTGATATGGACAATGAGGGAGACAGAAACATGGTAAGGAGAGCTCAGGTGTACCCAAGCAGGTCAGGCACATTAGGAAGAATGGTCACAACACAGTTCCCAAATTTCAGTCTCCAGGTTAATGGCATGAATGACTAGGTTATGTGGTCTTTAAACTTTTACTACACATTTTACAGAATCTTCCATTTCTTCGCTGATAAAATTAGATTGGATGATGTATGGATTATAGTAGCTCCTGGAAGTCCAGTTCTCTTCGTTAGCATTTAATTCTCCAGCAGATTATCCTTGTCTCTTATTTTACTTTCTGCTTCTGCTTCCTGCCTTCCAGCTTTTCACTGTTATTTGACACTTTCATCAGAGGCAATTTAGGAAAGCAAAGAGTAATAAGTTGCACTGAGCAGAGTGGTCAGGAGACTGGCTGTGTTGTCACAGAAAGCAAAGACATCTTCTGTGTTGTTGTTGTTGTTGTTATGTGCTGTCGAGTCACCTGCGAGCCTATGTACAGCGGCTCTGAAGCCTGCCTTGTCCTGAGCCAGTCTGATTCTGCCACACCAAACTTCATTTCCTCAGTTCCTGTATCAGTCTATCTCATCCGGGATCTTCCTCTTCTGAACTGTCCTTCCACCCTTCTGAGCATGGTATCTTTCTCCAAGGACCAGTCCCTCCTGGCCACATGCCCAAAGTATGTGTGATGGAGCTTTAAATTCCTAGCCTCCAAGAAGAAACTTGGTTTCACCGTCTCCAAGACAGACTTATTTGTTTTCTTGGCGGCTCATGGTATATTCAAGACTCTTCTCCAGCACCACAACCTGAAGGCATTGATTAAATCTTTCATCATTGTCCAGCCTCGCCAATGCTTACCAAGTATTCATGGCCTGGATTAGGCTCACCTTACTCTCTAGACTGATATCACTGCTTTTCAAGACTCTGGAGAGGGCCCTGACAACAAATTTTCCCCAATGCAATTTGTCTTTTAATTGTCTGACTGCTGATGCTAAGAGTTGATTGTGGAGCTGGGTAAGCAAGCTGTAATTGTTAACAACCTCTGTCGCTTCTCCATTTATCATGATGCTGCCACTTGGCCCAGTGGTGAGAATCTTTGTCTTCTTGATGTTGAGCTTCAATTCATATTGAAGACTACAGTCCTTGACCTTCTGCAGCCAGTATTTCAGATATGCCTCCATTTCAGAAAAAAACAACAACGCTGTATGCTTCAAAATTAAGAAGAGAGTGTGTCAGGGATGCATCCTGTCTCCATACCTTTTCAGTATACATGCAGAACTGATCATTTGGGAACTGGCCTTTATGAGGAGGAATATGGCATCAGAATTGGAGGAAGACTTATCAATACCCTACGTTATGCAGGTGACACAACCTTGCTTGCAGAAACTGAGGAGGACGCCGTCTGTAGTCACTGCCAGTTTTCCACTAATTAATGTAGAACTGATGCTATCTAGGAAATTTGGCCTGTGGAGACCTTGGTAAAAGCACCATTTCAGTTCATGATGAGCAGAATCTGGGTTGTGGTAGATCAAGAATGAATGTGAATTGAGGATTTTATGACGGAATTTGAGGAGAGAAAATGTGATGATGAAAAAAGAATGGTGGATCAGCGGATGGAGATTTCTCCAAGATTGAAACCTGTTGAAAGAGATGCACATCCAGGAAATTTTATTGAAGTTGGGAGTATGAGAAGTACAAGTTTCAAAGCTTAATTTTAAAAAGGTTGAAGGATAAGATAATATATTCAAAGAATGTAGTATTTGATTAGTGCTGGTTCTGTTTTGATGATGCTAAAATCCAAAATGTAGTATGAGAATGATGGATTAAGCGGAATAAAAAAATATCCTTGCTGAGTGGATCCTCTCTGTAAATGTTTTAGATTTAGAGAATGGTGAATGTAAACGAACAAGAGTCCATAAGCAGGATATCTCTGTTGTTGTTATTGTTAAATACCATCAAGTCGACTATGACCCTGTCTGAGCCAACCTCACTGTCTCTGAAACACCTGAGCCATTGCCGTAGTCACTGTATCAGTTCATCTCATGCAGAACATCTCTAGATAATGATAAAAGATGTGGTGGTGATTGTTGTTGTTTACCATCAAGTGGGAACCAACCCATAGCAGACCCCTCAGTGGGTTTTCAGAGGCTTAAATCACCCAGCAGGAGAGTGCCCATCCTTCTGCTGTGCTGGCTCAGAAAGAGTAATGATTATCTAGACATGGCAAAAAAAGAGCAAAGAAAATAGACCCTGCTCTAAGTTTCAGAGTATGACAAGAAACTGGAAAGGACTAGAGCAAGAGTGACAGGGTGAAAAATCAACTGAGAATGCAAAGAGGTAAGGAGAAATTTCCATTCAGAGAAGAGTTTGAGACTATTTGGGAATTTTCTGTTCAAATAGACTTCTAAATTGGTAGAGGAATTTGAAAATAGGAGGAGGATCGTTTAAGTGATACTAGAGAAAGACAAAAGACAGCCTTATAGAGATAGACATTTGATGGTACAGCAAGACAAAGAATGAGGCTTGTTGGCAAGTGAGATGGAATTGGTTTTGGAGGAAGGCAAGCTCTCAGTTCTAAAGCTGTAGTCCTTAAGAGCATGAGGGCATTTAGGAACATTACACTTTTAAGCTACTAGTGACAGCAGAGGTATACTACTTAAAATTATATTAGAAAATTGTATTTTATGGAACCCTGTAATATACTTGTACAGGATTGATGATAATTTTTGTACTGTTGGTAAAGTTGGAGTAGAATAAATAGGAAAACTAGTGAGTTCTAAAGGAGGCATTCAACAAGCCTTTATACTGTTAAGAATTCATTTATTCTCTTTACCAGTGAAAGACAGAAGAATAGTACTGGTCTAGGAATTCAGTCCTATTCCTGTCACTTGCTAGCTTTGCAGATGTCTATCATTTGACCTCCAGCTTTTGGGTTCTTCGTGAACATAGTGAAGCCAGTGATGTCTGCTCTGCCTTCTTTGCAGTTCTGTGATGATTAAGTGACGTGTGTGTGTGTGTGTGTGTGTGTGTGTGTGTGTGTGTGTGTATAAAATATGTACATGCCTTGCGAACTATTATGTGCTACAAATATTTTTGTTGTTGTTCTTTGGAAGAAATGGTTTTGCATCTCCAAGTTAAGTTTAGTGTATTAGACAGTCACCACTGTTGATTTCTGAATGATTAGGAAAGTGCTTTTATTTTGAGAGAAAGTAGAGTCTGTCAACACAAGACCTGTGATTTACTTGTGTTATAATCACATGTTACCAGGGTTCTGAGGTGACGTAGTTAGTGAGAACTCCTCCAGTTAATGGTATGGAGAGGTATTGACCTATACAACTTACACAAGTGGCGTTGTTGTTGTTCGGTGCCATCGAGTCAAGTACAACCCATTGTGACTCTATGACCAAAAGATCTGAACCCTGTTCTGTCCTGCACCATCCTCACACTTCCTGACATACAAGCCACTGCAGCAGTCACCGTGTCAATCTACCTAATTGAGGGTCTTCCTGTCCTTTGCCGACCCTCACCCCTTCCCTGTATCATGTCCTTGTGCAAGGAATAGCAACTCCTAGTAACATGGCCAAAGTGTGTGAGGTGAAGTCTCATCATTCCTGCCTCCAAAGAGCACTCCAGCTGTATCTTCTCCAAGGCCTATCTGTTTTCTTGGCTGTCCGTAGGATGTTCAGTGCTCTTCTCCAACAGCACAGCTCAAAGGCTTCAATTCAAATGGGAGTGGGACTAGTTAACATGAATATCGAAATCCCTCGGTTGTGCTAGAGGTTAACATTCTTAACTGCTAACCAGAAGGTTTGAGATTTGACTCTCCCCAGAGGCACCTAACAAGAAAGGCCTGGTAATTTAATTCTGAAAACTCTGCTGTGGGAAACCTTGTGGCCCAAGTTCTGCTTTCACTTGGGGTGTTCTCATGAGTTGCAGCCTGATGCAACAGCTGGTTTAATGCCTATTTTCACTAAGGACGTTTATCATAATTTTAAGGGACAAGTTATTCCAGTCTTCTGCAGTGACTAGAATATATAGAAAAAAGCAATATGCTCACTTACATAAAGCTATCATCATCATGATACCAAAACTTGAAAATAGAATGAGAAAATTATAGGCTAATTTATATAGAGGAAATAGTTCTAAACAAAATAGTAAGCACTGAATGTGGAAATACATTTTTAAAAAGGGTAATCCATCATGTTGATGTTGAACTTAACTATGCCAAGTTGGTTTCATGTACAGAAGTTTTTTAAAAATTTTACTAATTTTAATGAACATTTACAGAGATTTTAGATTTCCATTCATTCATTGTTGCACTTTCCCCCCTGCCCACCCGTCTCCCCCAGTTCACCCTTCTCTTTGAAAAGTAAGAGAAAAATTCCTTCACTGGTATACAATACCCCCACCCCCAGAACTTTTTAATAAACTTTACCATATAAACACAGGTGTAAGTGCCGTCAACTTGTAGATGACTCATAACTACCCTATAAATGAAAGACTTGAACACTTGTATAACTTTCATTATTTCTCCAAGTTTATAGAGTTTCCGGAGGCAAGCTATTTCAGAAGTGGATGTCATTCCTGCTTCCAAGCTTGTTTTAATTGGGGAGCTCTACCAAATACTGTCCACCATGGGTAAACCATTATTGCATTTGACACATCAGTGTAACAGTGTTTAGCATCACAGCAACTATGAGTTACCTCTGTATAGTAAATGAACAGACCAGTGCTATACCACTTAGACTAATGTTTAACCAAAAATAAAACCAGGCTTGAGGGCCACAGGCTCTCAGGCCCAACTGAATTTAAAAACCAAGGCATGGTTTAAACTCCATGAGCTCCCTCCTTCCACATTCTTCTATTAGCAAATTGGCTCTCACCACCCAAAAGCAGCTGTCTGAAATATGTTCATGAGGAGAAAAAAAAAAAAGTATGTTTTTCCCGTTGGATGCACCAAAGGTATTTGATAGCATTTAACATTTCTTGATGATTAAAAAAGAACTAGAAATAAAAGAGAACTTCCTTTACTGGAAAAAGATAATATCCACATTTCCTGTAGGATTAAGAACAAGATAAAATTGTGTGCTCACTCCTTTTCTCTCCAGCCCTGTGTTGTTGGCCCTTGCCAGGACAGTGAGGCGAGACAAAGAATCAGCACTGTAGGACTGGTGCTTAAGACTCTGCATTCTGAAAAAGCTCCACAGTTACTATGTCATTCTGCTAAGATTAATAGCAGCTGTGTTCATGAGTGCTAATTGGTTTACTTTTTCTTTGTCAATTTGTGTGCTCAGCCAGGGCCTCCTAGAGGCACTGTTTTAGCACAGAGGAGTGAGTGTAATGATAGGAATTTGCAGGACCACTGCAGGCAGGTAGAGGGAATGTTTTTGTCAAGCCTGTGGGACTTCACAAACCTTGTTAACCTCCATGGACTGTGCTTTCCTATTTTCATTCATCCAATAAATACATACAGCATACATACATACAGTAACTAGACAGCACCCAATTTCTATGTAAATTAGATATCTAAACTACCAAGTTCTCTGGCAACAGTATATCTTGATAAAATATGTATCCAGTTAATACTTACTGTTGTTACCAGGAATCTCAATCAGTGAGGAGATAACCATGTAATCAAAAGACACTAGTTAAAGTGAAAAAACTGGTTATAGTAGAAAAAGGCAGCAGATGCTTTGTGAGCACAAGGAGCTCATTAACTCGGACATCGAAAGATAGGACAGCTGCAGGAAGACCTGGAGCTGGGTCTTCAGCAGCTGGAGGACTGAACAGTGAAGACAGGTTGCAGATCATTAATTTGACTAGTCGTAACTCCTTTTAGACTTCCCACTCTTCCTGTTTATGGCTTTAGCCGGCAGTAGCTAATATTGAGGCTTGACTGTGTGTCCAGCACTATGGTGGACACCTTCTAAATTCATTTAATCCTCATAATAGCAATGTGATCATAACAGAATGCTGTGATCTACCACTTTGCAGATGAGGAAACGGGGAAGAAAGATTTCCTTGAGATGACACAGCCTCTCTCTGTGGCCTGATTTAAATCTCTGTGGTCTTGTTCCTGATCTACCAACACACCACAAAGTGTAACAATTGTAGTGTCCTTTTCAGTAGAAAATGGAGAAAAGTGCAACAAAGAAAAACAATAGAAGCTGAGGACTAGAAAACATTTACTATAAATGCAGGGTTGTATTATCATCATCATCATCTGTTTCAATTATTTGGCTGAGACTTCTTGGCCGAAGTCTCCCTGCACCACAAAGAGCAGATCAGATCTACCCTTCATCATCATAATCTTATGTTTCAAGTATTTGGCTGAGACTTCTTGGCCAAAGTCTCCCTGTACCACAAAGAGCAGATCAGATCTATCCTTTCAACCAAGCAAAAGAGTTCCCCTAGAAATACTCTCTGTAAAGAAATAGGGTTGGGGTTTGCTTTGGTTTGGAGTTTTACTTGGTTCGCTGAATGGATGCAAAAGCCAGGGTTTGGTTCACTTTCCCCAAAACAGTCTTTTTAATATCTGTTTTAGTAAGTTGTGTTGGGCTTTGATTTGCTTGCTTGATTTTCCCTTCTGTACTCAGTTTATACACTTTCATTAAGGATTCTGTAGATTCCAAGGAAAAGAAACCTCATGCAGAATATTTTCAGCTAAAAAAGGTGATTGTTGAAAGATTGCCAAGGCCACTACCTAGGTCAGTAGAGGAGTTGCTAAACAGAGATAGTTCTAGGGCATTGAGGAATAACTTTAAAGACCTTTCCACTCCAACCCTCTCCTCATCTCTGTGTTTAATCTGCTTCTTTTCTGTGTTGACTTCATTCCTACCACTGGAGCATCACTTGCTAATTGAGTCACTCTAGGTTTATGTTATCCTAGTTTAATAATCACATAGGAGGAGACTTCCCAGCTTTCTTGCACAGATCAGATGGTGGATTTGAACCATGAGTGTTTGTGTTGGCAGAGCAATCCCCTGTCCACTAGGCCACCAGAAATACAAGCTGAGTTACAGGAGGCTGTGGTACTAGGGACATCATTGCCAATGTCAGGTAGATCTTGATTGAAAAGAGAGTACTAGAAGGATCTCTATTTGTGTTTTACTGACTATGCAAAGGCATTTGACTATGTGGATCACAACAAATTGTGGCTAACATTGAGAAGAATGGGTGTCCAGAACACTTGATTGTGCTCGTGCAAACCCTGTACTTAGACCAAGAAGTAGCCCTTAGAATAGAGCACCGAAACACTGAATGACTCAAAATCAAGAAAGTCTTGGGTCAGGGATGTGTCCTTTCTCCACACCTTTTTAATCTATTTGCGGAACAGATCATTCAGGAGGCTGCACTCTATGAAGAAGAATGTGGCATCAGGATTGAAGGGACACTAGTTAACAACCCTACACTATGCACATGGCACATCCTTGCTCTCCGAAACTGAGGCCTTGAAGCATTTGTTGCGGAGGTCACAGACTGCATTCGTCAAAATCGATTGCATTTCAACATCAAGAAAACAAAGATTCTCACCACTGGTGCAATTGGCAGCATCCTATTAGATGGAAAAAGATGGAGATTGTTAACAATTTCTTCTTGCTCAAATCCACAATCAACATTCTTGGCACCAGCAGTCAGGAAATCAAAGACAACTTGCTTTGGGAAAGTCTCCTATCAGAAACCTCTCCAGACTGCTAAGGAGCAACTAGTTCAGTCTAAAGAATAAAGGGTACCTGGTCCAGACCATGGTCTTCTCAGTTACTTGCTATGCATCAGAGAGCTGAACATTGACTAAGGATGACAAAAGACTCTGCCTTTGAGTTGTGGTGCTGGAGAAGAGTATTGAACATACCATGGACTACCAAGAGAACAAACAGGTCAGTCCTGGAGATGGTAAGTCCAGGTTGCTCCTTGAAGGCAAGAATTGTGTAGTCTCACATCTGGCATGTTGCCAGGAGGGGTCAGTCCTTGGAGAAGGACATGATACTTGGAAGAGTGGAGAAACAGCACAGGAGAGGAAGACCCTGGGTGAGATAGATTAACACAATGACTGTGGCGGTGTGGTTAGGTGTGTCAGAGACAAGTGTGTGAGATTGGCTCAAGATAGGGCAAGATTCAGAGCTGTTGTTCATAGCATCTCTGTGAGTCGCAGATGGCTCAAGGGCACATAATAGCAATAACAAATTAATAATCTTAGAGAAAGAGACCACTTCTTTCTCCCCTCTTCAATACATGTAATACCCAAGAAAGGAGTTTGCCGAGCTTAGATCATGTCTATGTCCTTTGGAAAAATCATTCTGAGATTAAATGAAGCCCCTATAGGATGGGAGGAGCTTGTCATTTGATAGACTTCAAAACTGCTTTTTTTTTTTTTTAAAAAAAAAGGACTTGAGAAGGCTAGGGAGGGACGGAGATGAGTTTCCTAAAGATAGGAAGGATGCTAAGCATGTAATTTCATCTATCTTCTAAGGTACTTCTCAGTATTCTACATTTTGATACCTTCCTCTGCTTAAGATTCTAAACTCTTTGCAGGCAAAGACTTGAGAGTCCAGACAGACTTCAATAGGAGTCTTTTGAATCCTTTGTAAGCTTACTACAGAACTAGACAATTGTTTATTTCTGTTCTTGTTTGGAAAACTTTTGTTTGATTCATCCTATTCATGGTTTCAGGCATATACTCTTTAATTTTTATTATTAAACTGAATTGTCTAATAAGTGTTTTTATGTTTAGTTTTGGTAATGCAGTTCAACTATGTATGTAAAAAACATGACTGAAGAAAATTCCTCTTTAAAAACTTTCACAATCAACAGGTTTCCCCTACTTTTAGTAGATTGCATTTTCTTTGAAAATAAGCTACCAGATCAAAGAATTAATTTGTTAAATATCTATGTTCCTCAGAAATTAATTCATAAGAAGCAGAGTAATGTACTTGTCCACAATTGATAAATTGCTTAAATATTTATTGTATTCAAGTTTTTCTTTTTCTCATCTAGATATTTTAAATTTTTCTATGTGTTTTAAATTTAGTTTAACTTGCTTTAAGGTTTTTATGCAAAAAGTCTGTTTTCTTTTTAAAATGCAAATGCCGTGTTGTTACATTTGACAAACATATTTAAATCATTTGTGTGTGAACTTATTTTCGTTTTCTCCCTAGGAACTGAGAGAAAGCTATAATACACAGCAGTTAGCCCTTGAACAGCTTCATAAGATCAAACGTGACAAATTAAAGGAAATGGAGAGGAAAAAATCAGAGATGATACAGAAAAAAAAATTGGAAGATGAAGCTGCAAGGTAGTCTACTGATAGATGTGCACTAGGGAGCTCGGGGGCGGGGGCGGGGGGGTCCACATGGAGCTGCCCTGCTTACTCATAGGTGGTGCCTTGCTGGTGATTCTTATTCCTGCAGCCTCTGGAAAGCCACGTGGGGTCAGCTGTGAGTTGGTACTGACTGGATGACAATGAGTTTGAGTGAGAGATATTGCTACTAGAATTCTAGTTTTACTACCTCACTCCCAGAGAATCATTGTTCTTAAAGGAGAACCAGATTTCATTAGGGAGGGCTGCCGCAGGATGCATTTCCGTGTGTAACTAGAGGACACAGGAGGTTTGGACAAGGGTGAGATGGAGCTGCTGCTATTAAATGCTGTCAGATTGCTTCTGATTCACTGCCCGATCCTGCATCATCCTTCCAGTCACTGTGGGACTTAAGTCCATTTTTACATTCACTGTGTCATTCTCTCTCACTGAAAGTGTTCCTCTTTTTTTTCCCTTTTTTTGCTGACCATCTACTTTTCAGAAAGAAAAAAAAATCATGTCCTTTTCCAGGGGATCACCCTCCTTAAAATAGGCCCCAAGTGAGTGCAGGTCTTGGCATCTTTGCTTTTCAGGAAGGTTGAGACTTCACTTCTTCAAGACAGATTTGTTCTTTTGGCAGAACAGTATCCTGGTCAGCACCAACTTAGGGGCATCAGCTCTTCTTTGACCTTCCTTATTGTCCAGTTTTTATATTTATATGAAACAGTTGAAAAATACCTTCTCTTAGGCCAGAGAACTGGTAATGGAATGATGAGCCTCAATATGAAGTATAGGAGAGTTTGGAAAAAGTGGGCCTAAAATTTTGAGGATTATCCAGGTTTACATAGAAGTAATCCAAAGTTTTCACCTTGGTCAAGTGAGAAGATTACAGTTCCGAGAGCTGTATGTCTCTAGTGTCTGCAGAGGGTTGGAGGAAGAGCTAAAGTTGAGTAATTCTGCCTCCAAATAAGATAACAAAATATATATGCACGGAAAAATGATAATGAGCTTTAGTTTTAATGCCAAAATAATGAAATCTGACCATACAGATCTTTCTAAGTAGTTAACAGCAGAACTGCAGCTGTATCATGTGACATAGCATACACAGAAGCAAGCACCTATAAAGGAAAATGCCAGATTATCTAAGCTAGTAAGTAATTTGGAAGCAGGAGCGGCATCCACTTACTAAACAACATGCTTCCAGAAACTCTATGAACTTTGATAAATGTCAGTAGTTGTAGAGGGGCTTCAGGCCTTTTGTTCATAGGGTCACTATGAGTTGTGCTCGACTTGAAGGCAATCAACAACAACAGTAAGTAACTGCTATTGTTATGTACTTTCAAATTGAACCTATTTACAGCTGACCCTCCAGCAGGTTTTCAGAGGCAGTAAATCGCATAGGAGGAGATTGCCCATCTTTCTTTTGCAAAGCAGCTGGTGGATTCAAACTGCATGCTTTTGGATTTGCAGCCCTGCTTCGTACCACTAAGCCACCAGAGCTCCCACTTCCTAATGCCACAGCATTGGTTGGAGTCCCAAAACTGCGATGAGATAGGATCGTGGAATTGAGAGATGAAACAATATTTTTTGTGACAAATAAGGGAAATTCAGATTTGTTTCGTTAGAGTTTCCCCTTCAGTTGGGTTTTCTGTTTTATTCTTTTTTTTCTGGGTTTAAGAGGTTGGTTGGCAGGAGGGAATCTGAGGCATGGAGGACTTGTTGCTTGTGATCTCTAGTCTGGGCACACCTGTCACTATGGATTTGTCCGAGGCTCTAAACCTGAATGATTGATTGATTATTTTCTGTTTCTCCCTGGTCCTGTACTACACTTCTTTCTTAATTTTTTTTTCTTTCCAGCTTGTCAGAAACCAAATCTTCTGTTACATAACTATTTTCTGTAAAATGTTACCTTTATGATATTATGCAGATTCTTTTTCTTTCATATAGGAAATCAAAGCAAGCAAAAGAAAACTTGTGGAGAGAAACACTTAGAAAAGAAGAAGAGGAAAAACAAAAGCGGCTCCAGGAAGAAAAAATACAAGAGAAAATTCAAGAAGGGGAGAAGAAAGCTGAGGAAAAGCAATGTAATAAAGGTAAAAAGGATAGATACTGTTTTTCTGAAG
This sequence comes from Elephantulus edwardii, assembly GCF_000299155.1. NCBI lineage: Eukaryota > Metazoa > Chordata > Mammalia > Macroscelidea > Macroscelididae > Elephantulus > Elephantulus edwardii. The sequence continues at coordinate 10,632,878 of NW_006399759.1, forward strand.
TAGTGAAACAAATAAAAGATTCTGTTGAGGGGCAGCAGAAGCCATAAAAATGAAAGAAAGATACTAACCTTGTGAAGTGCCACAAAGTTGGTGGCAAATCACAGCGACCCTGTCTATGTACATCACTGATCATGCTAATCTTAGTGCAGAGAAAATCCACCATCCTTGTACATTAAACTTGGATGACAAATATCTAGGCTTTAAAATAGAATGAAGGTAGAAATCTTAAAACAGCACGATGGAAAAATCTTCTCTTACCACGTGGGGACAGATACTGACTTGATTTTCATAATTAAAGTGAAATAAACATTTTGTTCAACCAGTGTAGCTAAACTGTGAGGGAGCTCTGGTGGCCTAGTGGATGGAGAGTAGAAAGCCAGTAAGTGGTGAGTTCAACTCTGCCTGCTCTTCTCCTCAGGAGGGAGATGTGTATTCTTCCATGCAGTTCACAGACTCTCACTGGGGTCAGCCATGAGTCGGTTCCAGCTGAACAGCAATAAGTTGCTGTTTTTTTATATTAAATCACTAAACTGTTGATAAAACAACAAGATTTTGTACATTGACATTTTCTTGGGAGGTATTTTTCATTTTGATATTCCCCAGTCAACACTTCATCACTGTTTACTTGCTGATCTTTCAGTGTTGAACTTCTCTCTTTGTCCTTTTCTCCTTCATATTTTCTGACCACCAACAGGACACAAGTCTCTGGCTTCTTAGTCTATTTCCACTTCATGCCGCTCAAACATGTCCCTTTCCTGAATCTCCCTTTAGAACCAAGTGCATGGCTTTTCCTGTATTCAGTCTTTAATGCCTCTTCTTTACTTAAGATAAACAGTCTTGTTTGCTTTTATATCAATTGCCTGACTATTCAGAACACTTAAATTCTGGCAAATCTGTATACTTGAATACTTTTAGATATACAGTATTTTTCTATTAGATTTTAATAACTTTATTATTGAATCATATCAAAGATCTCAACGGTCATGTCTTGCAAATATTGCAGGTTCAACTCTAGACCAGTACTGCCATAAAACAAGTCACGTGAATTTTTTTGTTACCTAGCACATAGGAAAGTTAAATTTACACTCTGCTGTAGTCTATTACGTATACAGTAGCATTATAAAATATTTTGAGAATTATCAGAATATGATGCAAACACACAAAGTGAGTTCATGCTGTTGAAAAATGGTGCCATTAGGCTTGCTTGATTCAGAGTTTCCACAAACTGCCATTTGGGAGGAAAAATAATATTTGCACAGTTAAGCAGAGTGTGATTAAATGAGCTGTGCCTGTATACTTGAAAGCAGCATATAATGACCACTATTTCCTCTTTAGGTGGAACAGCTAATATTTTAGTGAATTATAGAGCATTGTATCCCTTTGAAGCAAGGAACCACGATGAGATGAGTTTTAACTCTGGAGATATTATACAGGTAGGAAATGAAGTTGTGGCATTTTCTTATGAATAAGCGAGATCCAATATGTTACTCTCCATAATAACAATGTAGATGTTAGTAATTTTGTGTGGTAACTTATCTTTATGAAGTAGTTCCTAAATATCACCTCATTTGACCTTTATAACATACCACATAGCTCAATAGAATTTATGTTTTTAACGTACTAAGCAGTAATAACAAAGGTATGTAAGCTCAGATGTACACAAGTTTCGGCTGTGAGTATTACAGTGGTGGAGTAGGTTGCAAGAACATTCCCTTTGACTTCCACATACCCTGTTCCTTCCAAACTTGATACAATTGACACATCATAAAAATACCTGAATTTCTAGTTTACCATACAATGAAATTGAAAACTAATTAGAACTATAAATACCAGATAAGACATTTTTGGAATTAGGGAGCTCTGGTGGCCTACGGGCAAGAAGCTGTGCTGCAGTCTGAAAGGCGTGCCGTTTGAATCCACCAGATGCTCCTCTGGAGAAGGAGGGGCAATTCCCTTCTGTGCCAGTCAGATCTGATTCGACGGTACACAACAACAACAAAAATAGGGGGAAAACAAGTATTATAATTAACTCCATACTAAAAAAAAATTGGTGTAATTTTTAGGAAACAAATGAACTATTTACTCTTCTTGGTAATGTTACAGCTATTAAATAGAATGACAACAAACTATTTCTTTTTAAAAAAGGGGTTTTTTCTTTGGTGTTTTTTTGTTTTTATGTGTGTACCGTCAAATTGGATCTGACTGGTACAGGAGGCGATTGTTCCTCCTTCTTCAGCAGAGCATCTGGTGGATAAATTATATTTTTTTAAGTAGCAAAAGAAAAGAATTTAATGCTGATAGTCATAATTTGCATTACTTGGTCTGAGACTATATATTTAAATCAGATCTATTTTGAGCATTTTGCAGCATTAGGAACTTTCTAAAGGATTATTGTGTTTTTATTTTTATTGTTCTTACTTAGCTATTTTAAGCTAATCTTACAAAAAGATAATATTTCAGAAGTGATTTGTTCTATTTTAGAACATAATTTAATGACAGTTATATAACTGACACTATTTATGTCATTTAAACACAGCAACTCTGATTAAGAAAGTTCCTAAATAACTGGTTCATGATGTAATAAATAAGCAGACATGCAACATTAAAAGGAAAATCTTTTATCGTAAATATAAATGAGGTTTCCCTGATAATAAAGCTATCTATTATTGATTAAGCTTTGAGCCTGTTGTGCGCTTAATTTAGAATAGTGCGTTCAAGTTACCATTTGTTTAGTTTCTATCATGTGCCTGCTTGGTATATAGAAATATGAATAAGAAGGTCACAAGCTAGGAGGAAAATGGAAATGTATTTAATCGTACAAAGTCACAAAGTGCTTTAGTAACCAACAAGATGAGACAAGAGTAGATACAACAGAATTTGAGAACCTTTTCCCCAAGGATAGGGTGGAGAAGGGACCTCAAAGGGATATACTTGACTGGTGCTTTACAGTTTATTAAAGAGTTTCACAAGGCCTTTACTAAGGGAGCTCTGGTGGCTCAGTAGTAGGAATCGCACTGCCAACACAAAAGTGTGATGTTTGAATCCACCGGCTGCTCCTTGGGAGAAAGATGAGCAGTCTCCTCTCATGCAGTTTACTTCCTCTGAAAACCTGCCAGAGGGCCAGCTATGAGTTGGTTCTGACTCAGTGGCACACCACAAGGATCTTCATAAATATTCTAGGTTAAATTCTTAAAATGCCCTGGAGAAAGGCAGAATAGGTTATTTCCCCCGGACTTATGGATGTGTAAACTGAGGCTTTAAAGAATAATCATTACCTCCCATAGAAGAACCAGGTACAGAAGCATAATTTTTTTAACTCCCAAGTGTACAGTTTTCCCCTTATGCCTCATAACATTCAGGTAGAAGGAAGAGAGTTCTCAAAAACATTGAAATGTGTAAGGAGCCCCAGGTGTGGCTAAGGAATGATACATGACCATATTTATTTGCCACATTATAGCACCCATATGATGAGATGAAGTTAGAAAGGTAAGTTGGGCCCTGATGAAAGGAATCATAATTTCATGAACTTTGAAAGCAGTATGAAGAAGTTTTAAGAATTTTAAATAGGCAAAATCTGCTAAGATTTAAAAAAAAAAAGTCTTACTGGTCTGGAGTGACTTGTACACTAAAAAGGCATCAAGATTGCAGAGACTGTCTTTATTTGCAGGAGGCATGATTCTCTATGTAGGAATTCCCTTAAATCTCCAGAAAAGAATCTTGAACAAATAGTAAGTTTGGTAAGGTTTCAGTGTACAAGAACATTGTACAAAAGCCATTTTTATTTCTGTATATAAATTGGAACAAAAAAATAACATTTACCCAACCTCCCCCCAAAAAATACTTAGAGATTAAAATGGCAAAAGATGTACAACACTTGTAGATTGAACATTACAAAACCTTGTTGAGGAAAAATTGAAGAAGACCTAAAAACGGGATGTATATACCGTTCACATGGAGGACTCGGCACTGATAAGTTAACTGTTTTCCCTAAATTGTTTTCTAGACTCCACATTTCCAGTCAGCATCCCAGAAGGCCTTTTTGTCAAAATTGACATGCTATTCAAAGCCAAAACAACTTTCAAAATGATGAATTAAGTTAGCAGAATTAACATTATCTGAATGTAAGGCTAATATTATAAAGCTATAGTCATCAGCTTCAGGATTGGAGGTAGACTGACTCATCAATAATCTGCATTATGCAGATGACACAACCCTGCTTGCTGAAACTGAGGAGGACCTGAAGCTCTTGATGCAGAGGGCCGAGGACTGCAGCCTTCAATATGGATTGAAACTCAACATGAAGAAAACAAAGATTCTCACTACTGGGTCAATTGGCAGCATCATGATAGATGGTGAAGAGATTGAGATTGTTAACAGCTTTAATTTGCTTAGCTGTACAATCAGCACTCTTGATACCAACAGCCAGAAAATGATAAAGATTAATTCCATTAGGAAAGTCTGCTATCAGATACCTCTCCAAAGAACTGAAGAGCAAGGATGTCAGTCTGAAGATAAAGGCACACCTGATCCAGGCCACGGTCTTTGCAGTCACTTGCGATGCGTCAGAAAGCTGGATAATGACTAAGGATGATAGAAGGAGAATTGATGTCTTTGGGCTGTGGTGCTGGAGAAGAGTATTCAATATACCATGGTCTACTAGGAGAACATACAAGTTCAACCTGGAGAGGGTGAAACTAGGCTGCACCCTGGAGGCAAGGATTCTGAAGCTTTGTCTAATATACTTTGGACAAAGAGGGACTAGTCCTTGGAGAGGGACGGCATGCTTGGGAGGGTGGAGGAACAGCGCAGGAGAGGAAGACCCTCAATGAGATGGATTGATTCAGTGACTGGGGTAATAGGGGTAGTTGTGTCAGAGACAATGAGATTGGCACAGGATACAGCAGGGTTTAGAGCTGTTGTACAGGTGACTCAACAGCACATAACAGCAATAACATAGTAATTAAGACACTGACGTCTTAGAATTACTGTACATAAATAGATCATTGGAACAGGATACAGAAATACATTTTTTAAAAAAATCAAAGGTACAAATTTGGCCTAGAACTGTGGCATATGTATGATATTTAGAAATATAGGAGAGACTGTTGTTGTTGTTATGTGCCGTCAAGTCGCCTGCGACTCATAGCGACCCTATGTACAACAGCCCTAAACTCCGCTCTGTCCTGTGCCAATCGCACTGTCTCTGACACTCCCATCCCAATTATCCCAGTCACTGAATCAATCCACCTCATAGAGGGCCTTCCTCTCCTGCGCCGTCCCTCCACCCTCCCAAGCATGATGTCCCTCTCCAAGGACCGGTCTCTCCTCACTACATGTCCGAAGTAAGTTAGACAGAGCCTCAGAATCCTTGCCTCCAAGGAGCCACCCGGTTTAACCCTCTCCAGGAAAAATCTGTTTGTTTTCCTAGCAGTCCATGGTATTCTCAATACTCTTCTCCAGCACCACAGCTCAAAGGCATCAGTTCTCCTTCTATCCTCCTTGGTCATTGTCCAACTCTCTGATGCATAACAGGTGATTGCGAAGACCATGGCCTGTATCAGACGCACCTTAGTCTCCAGAGAGACACCACTGCTCTTCAGCACTTTGGAGAGGTCCCTAACAGCAGACTTTCCCATGGCAATGCGCCTTTTAATTTCCTGGCTGCTGGTGCCAAGACTGTTGATATGGAGCCAAGCAAACTAAAGCTGTGTACAATCTCAATCTCTTCACCATCCATCCTGATGCTGCCGATTGGTCCAGTGGTGAGAATCTTTGTCTTCTTGACATTGAGCCTCAATCCATATTGCAGGCTGCAGTCCTTGACACTCTGCAGCAGGTGCTTCAGGTCCTCCTCAGTTTCAGCAAGCAGGGAATAGGAGAGACTACAGAAGAAATTACTAGGACTGACGAATTACCATTAGGAGTGAAAATCAGAGCATAAGGAACCATGAGGAGGAAAGCAAAGCTGGGTCCCATCATTAGTCATAATGCTATTTGTGTTGTAAACGATCTTCATGCATTAACTTGGATTAAAATTTTAAGTTAAAAATAAATATGTCAATAATTAAAAATCAAAACTAACCCTGAGTTATTTCCAGTTCCTCATAAGCCTGGAGGGCAGAGTAGGACTGTCCCCTAGGATTTCCAAGGCTGTGAATCTTCATGGAACAGCCTTAAAGCTCATGTTTTTCCCCAGAAGCTGGCTGCTGGATTCGATTACCATACAGGACTTACCCACTGTGCCTCCAGTACTCCGTGTAATTGGAAATATTAACCTATTAATCTGTAGAAAAGGCCTTACCTATTTTGTTGCTGTGTATCATCTAGTCAGTTTACGATAGCTCCAGGGCAGTTAATCGCGTGGGAGTTTATTAACCATCTTTCTCCCTGATAGCAACTGATAGCTTTGAACCGTATGCCTTTGGGATGGCAGCACCAAACCTTACCACTAGGCCCTTAGTGCAAGTCAAGTCTTTATCGTGGAGTCAGAACCAATCGGTAGCTGGACCTCCAGCATGTTTTCAGAGTGTGTTAATCACACTCAGAACTGCTGGTGCGTTTGGATGGCCAGAGAGGCTCAGCTGTTGGGTTAGAAGCTCAATGCCACCATCTGAAAGGGATGAAGCTGTACAGTAGACTTTATGTGATTTGTAAGTGGTGTTGACTCTTCTGTTTCCCTAGGTTGATGAGAAAACCATAGGAGAGCCTGGTTGGCTGTATGGTAGTTTTCAAGGAAATTTTGGCTGGTTTCCATGTAACTATGTAGAAAAAATGTCATCAAATGAAAAAACTTTATCTCCTAAGAAGGCCTTACTTCCTCCTACAGTATTTTTACCTGCTACCTCACCGACTTCTGAGTAAGTTTTTACCTAATGAAGGAGTTTGTATAACTCTGCAAATTCACACAGACCTAATACACTTGCTGCTTAATTATGTTGAAATATGCCTTAGGGTTTTATGAGTACCTATTTTTCCAAACTGAATATTGAAATTGAGTATATATAGACAATTAGGTTTATTCATTGTTCCCCTCTCACACACAAATCATGTTTTAATATAATGTATATTCTATACATCTTGATAAATTGATAATATATAATTAGATTCTAAACCATTAGATGTACTTACATCAGAGTATTGTATTTACAGACCACTTTCTTCAAATCAACCAGCGTCCATGACTGATTATCAAAATGTATCTTTCTCAAACCTAACTGTTAATACGTCATGGCAGAAAAAATCCGCTTTTACCCGCACTGTGTCCCCAGGATCTGTTTCTCCTATTCATGGACAGGTACGTTGTTCGTAGTTCATATGTACTTTATTCTTTGCATTTACTTATACTGCATGTAAAATTGAATGAGATTTTGTACAAAGGCATTATTGACTCTTTTAACCAGGTTTGTAGAATTTGAGTTCTCGTCTTACCATTTGTATTCAACCAGAAGGTAAAGAAATTACTGTTAATTATAAATATGTTAGTAACAGCTCACATTTTGTAGTATCAACTTGGTAGCAGGTAAGGTATCTAAGTCCAAGATTTCATTTTTACAAATCCAGTTTTATTGTTCTTCATTTGCAGTTACGTACAGGAGATAAGATACTTTGTTTTGAGGTTTCATTTTCTATATTTCTGCAAGCAGGTCATTTGCATGTGAACTAAGGAATTACTTTACAAATACATAGCCTTGGTTTTAGTTCATTTAGAAATTGTTTGCTGAGTGATCATGGATGTCAGACATTTTGTGTGCTGAAGTTTAAGAAAAAAATAAGTAAAGAATCTCTGGCATTGAAAAAGTTCATCAGACCTACAACCAGGATAGAATAAATTAGATGAATGGAACCTCCTAAGATTCAAATCCCTACGCACATCAAAAAACTTCTCCAACATGGTTAGAGAGAAACCCACAGACTGGGAAAAAGTATTTGTCAGTGATAAGATTTGTCTGATAAGAAACTTCTATCTAAAATTTATAGAATACTCCAGCACCTCAAAAAGAAAAAGGCAAACAACCCTATCACAAAATATCACCAGTTATGCATAAACACTTCACCAAAGAAGACATTCAGATGGCAAACAAATACATGAAGAAATACCCAAAACACCTAGCCATCAGAAAGATGCAAATCAAAACAACTATCAGATATCATCTTAATTGAGCAACAATAGCAAAGTTCAACAGGGCAGCAAACAACAAATGCTGGAGAGATTGAAACTCTTTTTCTTTTTAAATTTTATTTTATTTTTTTTAATTACTTTGGTTTTTTTTCTTGTTGTGTACTGTCAATTCAGATCCGACTGGCACAGGAGTTTGTCCCTCCTCCAGTGGAGCATCTGGTGGATTCGAACTGCCCACATTTGGGCTTTCAGTGCAGCTTCTTGCCACTAGAAATTGAATCTCTTATTCACTGCTGGTTAGAATGTAAAATGGTACAGCCACTGTGGAAGGCATTCTGGCACTTTCTCAAAAAGTTGGAAATAACACCACCATTTGACCCAGCAATTCCACTATGGGAACATACACTATAGAAACCAGAGCTAGGAGTCAAACAGATGCATGCACACCCATGTGGATTGCTGCCTTATTCACAAAAGCAAAGATATGGAAGCAACTCAGGTGCCCATCAGCAAATGAATGAATAGAAAAACTATCACACATTCACACAATGGAGAATTATGCATCGTTGAACAATAATGAACTCATAAAACGTTACACATCATGGTGGAGCCTGGAGAACATTATGTTGAGTAAAATATCTCAGTCACAGAAAGACAAACAGGTGCATTGCAGGGAAGGTGGGGAGGGGGAGAAAATATGCAACGGTGAAAAAAAGGTTAAAAAAAAGAAGACATTTAACAGATACTGGAGTCAGGTAGGTGAGTAGGTATAAAGTTTGAAAAGTGTATGTTCAAAAAGGTTATATGATTGGGTTTTATTGCGAGGACAGGAGTCCAGAATGAAGTCTGCACAGTGGAGCAGACTTGGGGGGAGGGATTGCATAACATTGAAGGAGTTTTTCTTTTACTTTTCAAGGAGAAGAGTGAATTGGGGGGGAGGGGTGGGCAGGGGGAAAAGTGCAACAATGAATGACTGAAAACCCTAAGTCTCTGTAAACTTTCATTAAAATTAATTTTAAAAAATGTTAAATATCTGTACAAAATGGTGAGGACTGTGCAGAGCAGAACAGAGAGCCACTCATTCATCACTCAGTATTTGGGAATTGGAGCAAACTGCAAAAAGCAAACTATTTGAGCAGAACCTTCAAAGAGAAGATTTCACCAGAGAATAATTTGTGGAAAGTTACTGAGGCATGTTAGCACAGATACGTGGGTGAAAAAGGACTTGCTTGTGGTGTGACTAAGGGACAAGCAGGAATTCCTGAACATTACAGGCACTTAAGTGCTCAGCTCTGAGTCCCAAGGTTAGTGATTTGATTCCACTCAGAGACATCTTGGAAGAAAGGTCAGAATTGACTTCAAAATAACTAGTGTTACTGTACTTGAAGAAGAGAGGATTAGAAAACAAAGATGGAAGGAGGAGTTGAGGTTTATTCGTCAAGTATTTAACATCGTGCTAAACAGTTTGGCAGAAGCCTGGAGAATTTTTAAGAAAATTTTATCTTTTAGAATGATAACTGGTACATTTCTAAGAGTCAAACTAGCAGAAGGAAGAAAAGGAAGTGGCCCAGTAAAGGAGGATATTATAAGAGCCAAGTGACAAATTACGATGGTGTGAACTGAGCCAGAGTCATGAGAATATAAAAGAGAAGATGGATTTTAAGAAAGCATTTGTCCCATGTTGTGTAGATTGACACAGAATAAGTAACCATCGAACAGAGAGAATAAGGAAGAAGTTGGAGTCAAAGAAGACAGTTGAGGATTGTGCATGTGAGAAATCATTTGGATGGTGCAGGATAGGGCAGAGTTACAATCTCTTGTTCAGAGGTCACTGTGACTTGTAGTTGACTCAGTGACACATAACAACACATACATTGATTAGCTTGATGAGCTAAAGGGATGAAAACATGGAATCGGAAAGGCAAGAAGAGTGGGTTTGGGTTCTAGAATGAGAGTATGTGAGACATCCTTGGTTTGACATAACTGGACAAGGGGCAGCCAGTGAGTAGACTGTTTTGTTTCCAGATCTAGAGCTCAAGAGATAAAGTAACCCTGATAGAAAGAATGGGGGAATAAAGGGATAAATAAATCATGTTGGGCAGGGAGGGAAAGGAAGTCACCAGAGAGAAGCTTCTGGAACAGCAAGGGGTTTAGTGATGTCACGACTGATCAGAGGCCAAGGAGAACAGGGTTTGCAAGAAGCCTCTACCTTCGACCATTCTGATACTTTCAGTGACTTGTCAAAAAGAGCATCTGTACTGTCATGGGCATAGAACCTCCAGATAAGATGGGTGAGGAATGAAACTGAGGAGCAAGCTTAAGACTTCCTTAGATAGAGGTAAGTTGGAGAAAAGAATTGAAGATTGGAGGAGAGAACAACAGTATTGCAAAATGCTTTTTCAGAAAAGGGAAGATGATTTCTGAGCAGAACTCGCTTAGGAGCAGAATAAAAACACTCTTTCCTCTAAGCTGGAAGGGAGAGGAAGAATGAAAAAGCATCCAGACAACCTAGAAGGAAGGAAAGTAGAGGGAGGCTGAGCATTGCCCTGTGATCAACCCCAGTGATTTAAATGGAATCCATTTCACTAAAGCCATCAGAGATAGAAGTTTGTAGGACATGTTTCTCCTTCCATTTGTTCACAGCACATACTTGATGGATTTATGAATACATTATTTGAATACCCACTGTTGATAGTTCATTACCGTACCGTTTATATCAAGATGCTTCCTGCAATGGTGGGTGTGCGGTCTTTCTTAGACTTAAGAGAAGGTCACTCAGGTGCCCATCTCATATACAACTTTAAGTTGACCAGTTGAATAAAGTTATCTTAACTATCCCCTGGTAATAAGTTACCATCATAACAACAGGTCTGCTGTGTGAACAAATTCACTTAAAAACAAAAATTGGGTTTTGTGGTTTTTTAAAAAATATTTGTATTTTTTCTGTTCACAGGGACAGGTTGTAGAAAACTTAAAAGCCCAGGCCCTTTGCTCGTGGACTGCCAAGAAGGATAACCACTTAAACTTCTCCAAGAATGATGTTATCACTGTCTTGGAGCAACAGGAAAATTGGTGGTTTGGAGAGGTACATGGTGGAAGAGGATGGTTTCCAAAGTCTTATGTTAAAATTATCCCTGGGAGTGAAGTCAAGAGAGAAGAGTAAGCATGTTTGGGCACTTACAGGAGGTGGGGATGTTGGGGTTTTCATAATGAGTCAGTCACAGTATGGTGGACAACAAAAGGTTTATGTTCAGCATTTGAATATCAAAATGGGCGGCTTTTGTGTTTTCCTTTATTCCATAAGCTTGTTGTTTTTGTTGTTGGGTGCTGTCGGGTCCCCTTCGACGCCTACCACCCTGTGCAGCGCAGAGTGGGGTCTCTCCTCCCAGCACCCTGAGTACCACAGAGCAGGCTCTCGCCTCCAGCACCCTTTGCACCTCAGAGCAGGGCCTCTCCTCCCAGCACCCTGAGTACCGCAGAGCAGGCTCTCGCCTCCAGCACCCTGTGCACAGCAGAGCGGGGCCTTGCCTGATGGTGCACCGTCCTGTGTTGTGCTTGATCAAGCACACAGTTGTAGTTACTATGTCAGTCTACCTTGTCCAGGGTCTTTCTCTCTTTCACTGACCCTCAGCTTTTCCAAGCATGATGTCCATTCCTAGACACTGTCCCTCATGATTGCATCCACAAAGTAGGTGAGACAAGTCTTACCATCCTCTCTTCTAAGGAGCACTCTGGCTGCACTTACTCCAGCACAGATTTCTTGATTCTTTTGGTAGTTCATCGCATGCTGAAGACTCTTTGCTAAAACCACAATTCAAAGACTTTGATACTTTGATCTTCCTTATTTATTGGCCAACTTTCGTATGCGTTTGCCATGCAGTCTCTGGGATAATCAGTACTCCTCTCCTACACCACAGTTCAGAGGAATCCGTTCTTTTTTCAGCTTTCAGATGCATAGACAGTTATTGAAAAGGCTTTACCCTCTGATCAGGCAAACCTTAGTCTTTAAACTGGCATCCTTCCTCTTGGCACTTTAAAAAGGTCCTGGACAGCAGATTTGTCTCATGCAGTATATCCTAAAACTAAAAGATCATTAATTTGAAGCCACTAGCCTCTTGTTGGGAGAAAGTTGAGCAGTCTTCTCTTGTAAATATTCACAACTTCAGAAAACTGATGGAGAATTGTTATGAGTTGAAATCAACTCAAAGGCAGTGAGTTTGGGTAGAAGTCTAGAGAGATTATCTTTTCATTTTCTCCTTGTTTTTATAGTTATTGTTTAGGTGCCATCAGGTCCAGTACAACTCGTAGTGACCCTATCAACAAAAAGATGTGAACCCTGTTCTATCCTGTGCCATCCTCACACTTCCTGAAACACAAGAGCCCATTGTAGTGGTTATCATGTCAGTCCACCTGGTCTAGGGTCTTCCTCTCCTTCCTGACCCTCCACCCTTCTCTCCATCATGCCCTTCTTCAGATAATAGCCCCTCTTAACAACCTGCCCAAAGTATGTGAGCCAAAGCCTCCTCATTCTTGCTTCTAAAGAGCATTCCGGCTGCACCTTTCCAAAAGAAATCTTTCCGAAGGGCCTTCTCTTTACCACAGTTGGGCATTCCCATCTCTAGGCCTCTAAGGTTCCATGAACATAATCTCTTATTGCTCATAGCATATGTGCTGTCAGGTCACCTGTGACTCATAGCAACCCTATGTACAACAGCTCTGAAGCCTGTCCTATCCTAAGCCAGTCTCACTGACTCAGACACACCTACCCCCATTACCCCAGTTACTGTATCAATCCAAGGAGGAAGAACACCACATAGTATTGTAGTTACTTTATTACTCATATCTCTGATCAGATCTTGGTAGAGCCCTCTTCTTTTTTTGCTATTACTACTATTTTTGGTTTGTTTCTCCATGTCTACTACTTCGGGAGCTCTGGCGGCTTCATGGTAAGGAGTTGTGCCAACTAGGAGACACATGATTTGACCCCACCAGTTGATCTACAGGAGAAAGACAGACATTCTGCTCCCGTGGAATTATAGCCTCTAAAAATCCACTGGAGGGTCAACTAGGAGTTGGTTCGGATTCGGCAGCACATAGCATCAGCAACAACAGTGCTCCTAGCATCTGCTCCTTTATATCAGGAATGAAGTAGGAGCTGACAACTGAACTTTCAAATGATGAAGAACTAAGTTTTATTTCCTTTTATTTGCCTTTCATTTCCCAGTCTAGAGGATTATCCGTTTGTCAAGTATCTTTAGTACAATATGATAGATGCTGTAATGTATGTTTCTTGCATTCTAAGTAGAAAAGGGGCTTCTCTTTGAAATTCAAAAGACTTGAGTTCTGATTCTGCTGTTTTGACTGTATGTATGGAATAATCTTCTTGGTCTTCATTTTAGTGATTGAGTTAAATCTTCATTTTTAAGAGCTCTTTTAATACTGTTTATGTATAAGTTTTTTAGTTGAAGTACAGAAACTTTTCAGACTGTCATGGAATTTTAGATTTAGAAGTTAATTAATAATAATAGTGATGTAATGGTTTAAAGGGAGCTCTAGTGTCGTAGTGGTGAAGGGTTGCGCTGTCAGTCCAAGGGTATGTGATTCTAGTCTGCCTGCTGCGCCACAGTGGAAATGGACATTCAACTCCTGAGCCATTTACTGCCTCTGAAAATCCAGCTGTGAGGCAGTGCCAACTCAGTGGCGCACACAAGGGTGGTTAAAGTGCTCAACTGCTGAGATATTTTAAGTGTTAAAAAAAAAGACAAAATATCTCACATTTAAAGTACTCTTCAAATTATGTTCAATTCTTTTAGTATAATTAAAATTGAGGAATTTATATTTAAACCATTTAAAATCCAATGTTTTATGTATGAAAATTATTTCTAATCTACGTAGCGAGACAATGCTTAAAATAATGTTGGAAATTCTTAAAAGAATATACTGGTAATACCTACTGTATTCACCATATGACCTTTCTTGGGTTTCTTTTTTAAAAAACAAACAAACAATTTGTTTATTTGGCAGACCAGAAGCTTTGTATGCGGCTGTAAACAAGAAACCTACCTCTGCAGCTTATACAGTTGGAGAAGGTAAGCTTTTGGCAATTTGTAAGTAAGATGGGTATCTGTTAGTATTGGCTATTTAATTACCTGACAGTTGTTATTCTCTCTGCTTCAGTTTCTCAAATGAGATTAGGAAAACTTGTTCTCTATTTCATGCAAATATTGAGCCTATACTAAAAATATGGCTAAAGATGTTTTCTATTTTTAAAAAGTGGTGATATAAAAACTCATCATAGATTTCCTCAGTAAATAGGATGATAGATAAAAAATGTATTATGTTGAGATAGAATGAAGCTTTTCTTGTCATCATGATAGCATGTCCAAATTATAGATGTTTGTTTAAACATTACATTTTGGTTACAGTGTGTCATGTATATATTAAGTAGTGTTCAAAATCAGAATATATTTTTCTCACAAATGTTACAAAGGACTTTATTTCTATAGATGCCTATAGGCTATTCAATTAAAATGTTTGTGGTTTTGCCAGTGTTCTGTCAGTATCAATATTTTTCCACTTCTGCAACTTACAACCAAAATCCGTTTCTTTTTGGTTTGTTCCCTAAAGAGTACATTGCACTTTATCCATATTCAAGTGTAGAACCTGGAGATCTGACTTTCACTGAAGGTGAAGAGATATTAGTGACCCAGAAAGATGGAGAGTGGTGGACAGGAAGTATTGGAGAAAGAACTGGAATTTTTCCATCAAACTATGTCAAACCAAAAGATCAAGAGGTAAAGTTATTTTGCTATAGAAATGAAAATCATTCCATTCTTATTGATTAAGATTTATATTTACAACACAGTGTCTCATTTTTTAAAATTTGTGCCTTTGGTAACAAATAAGAATCTCAAGGTGAGCC
Organism: Elephantulus edwardii; assembly: GCF_000299155.1. Taxonomy (NCBI): domain Eukaryota; kingdom Metazoa; phylum Chordata; class Mammalia; order Macroscelidea; family Macroscelididae; genus Elephantulus; species Elephantulus edwardii. The sequence goes on from NW_006399759.1 coordinate 10,647,919, forward strand.
AGACCATTCCTGTAGGGTTGGTTCTGATTGTGAGCCTGCCGGCTAATCTGTAATTGTTATAGAGAGGAGCTCTGGGGGTGGAGGCCGTTAACCCAAAGGCTGTGCTGAATATACCAGTGGCTCCATTGGGAGAAAGCCTCCTCCCAAGTGCTTTCCAGCCTCAGAAACACACTGACAGGCCCGTCCTGTGTCAGAGCCAGCTCTGTGCTGGTGTGTATGACATGTGGAGTTTTTTAAATTTTTATTGAATTAGATCTACCACGTCTTTCTCCCAGGGTGGTTGATGGTTGGAACTATCTGACTTTCTTTGGGTATCGAACTTTTTAACTGTGATACCAAGAGGGTCCCTTGCGACTCAAAAAAGTTCCTATAAAAAGAAACAATTTCTTATAAGGATCCAGTTAAAGCAATAAAGAAGACAGGGTTCATTAAATCAGGTGACTGAAGCTGAGGAATGGTTCTGGATCCAGAGAAACTTGCAGAGGAGCACAGTGAAGTCCTGACGGGAGGCTCTGCCGTTCCTGGGCCTCAGCCTTATGCACTCAAGTTCCTGCTGCTTCTCACCTCACCACCAGTGTGATAGAAACTGGTGCAGTGGCTCTGAAACTTTCTGTTTCAAGACCTCTTTACTTTAAAAACTGTTGAAGAACTAGCAGAGAAGGAGTTATGCCAGTGATACTTACTATAATAGATATTAAAGCTCTGAAATGGTTTAAATATTTATTAATTCATTTTAAAATAACATTAAACTGTCACATGTTTCCATGAAAGATAACTAGAAATGGAATATTTTCCTTCTCTAATATCTGGCTAATAACTAGATTCTCTCTCATAACTGTTTTTGCATTCAGTCTGTTAAAATCTATTGTTTCCATTAAAGTATATGAAGAAAATGGGATTTTTCACACATGCAAGGGGAAGTAGAGGGGAATTTTAATAACATTTTCACATATCTGCATATTTGTCTTTTCCTTCATTACACCAAAACTCGACAAGTGGTAGATTGTTAAAAACTATCTGCAACATGGAATCTAAAACCTTAGCTGTGAACTTTTTGTAGTTACATGAAAATTTGTTTTTACTCATGTGGAATGTGATAATATCATTCATTAGTTCTTTGGAAAATAATGAATACAGCTATTCCCTGTGTTGACACATTTCATTTTAAAAAAAAGAAACCAGTTGTTAATTTTCCCCCTAATCTCATCGGTACAGTGGTTAGTACCAAGAAGCTGTCAGGCTCAAGATAGTGGATACAGATTTTTCAAAATTTACATTTTCATTGGAAATCTTGAATTTTACCACTGACAGCAAATCTGTCAACTGTTTTCTTTGAAGCAACAAGCTTACTTAATTCGGAGAAAATGTCTGCCAAATCCCAAGTTGGAATAACATTTAAGTTGTTCTTTCAAATAAAACTATTGTTCCCTGAAAACCTAGTTCAGCTTGCAACTTAATCACATGATTAAGATTTTTTCCTCAAGGCAACCATTGAACTTCATCATGAAATAGAAATATTTTTATAAACACTTCAGTTAGTCACATAGATTTTTCAAAGGCATGTACTTTGATTTGCATCTCTCTTATTGCCAGTGATTTTCAGCATTTCTTCATGAGTCTGTTGGCCATTTGAATATTTTCCTCCATGAAAAGGCTTTCCATTCCTTTTGCCCATTTTTTTACTTGAGTTAGCAGTAGCAGTTTTTCTCTTGTGGAGACCCTTACCTCAGATGGTATTGCCAAATGTGGGTTTTTCCCCCAGTCAGTTCGTTTTCTTTTCACTGTATTGGAAAAAAATTTTTATATACATGTAATCTTAATTACTTTTTTTCCTTCTTTCTCTTCTTTTTGTGTACTGTCAAGTCAAATCCAACTTGCACATGAGGAGATTACTTCTTCTCCAGCAGAGCAGGATTAGAAGGATTTAATATTTAAAGGGTCCCAGTTACCAATTTTATCCTCACCTGGTTGTGTTTTTCTGCCAGTACTTGTCAATCTCTTTATACCACAGGGTAGGCCTTCTAAGTTATTCCCATTTTTGTGTCTTATGATCTTTATGGTTTGGGGCTTTACCCCTAAGTCTCTGATCCACCTTGAGTTTGTTTGATGTGAGATGCTTTCTGCAGGGATCAGTCCAGTTTAGCCAGCACCATTTATTGAAGAGGTTGTTGTTTTCCCATTTGATAGGTTTTGTTTCTTTGTCAAATACCAGTTGACTATAGGTAGATTGGTTAATTTCTGGGTTCTGGATTCTGTTCCATTGATCTGTGTGTCTATCATTGTACCAGTACCATATTGTTTTGGTTATTACAGCTCTGTAGTAGGTTTTGAGATCAGGTAATATGCATCCCATTTCATTTTTGTTTTTCAGAAGTGCTTTGCTTATTTGAGATCTCTTTGCTTTCCAAATAAACTTGCCAGACTCACCCCAGAAGCAGTGGCAAAGTTTAACAGGACAGCAAGCAATAGATATTGGAGAGAATGTGAAGAGATAGAATCTCTCATACACTATTAGTAGGATTGTAAAATGGTATAACCTCTCTGGAAGGCAGCGCTTCCTCAAAAAGCTGAACATAGAAATTCCATATGACCCAGCTATTCCACTGGTAGAAATATAACTTCACGAAAATAGAACTGAGACGCAGAGATTTGTATACCTATGTTCACAGCAGTGTTATTCACAGTAACAGAAAATAGAAATAGCCCAAATGTCCATTCACAGACTGATGGATTGAGAAATTGTGGTACATTCACATGATGCAGTACTATGCAGAACTAAGGAGCAACAATTTTGAAAAATACTATATAACAGGCAAGAGGCTAGAGACCATTATCCTGAGTGTACTAACTTAGTCTCATAAAACAAATATTCCATAAGACCATTAGTGTAAAAAATGGTTAGATAACTAGTAAGATGTATATAAAAGACGAATTGTGAATCATGGAATTGGTTACTAATATAATTTGGTGTCCTTTAAATAATTTACATTAAGGCACTAACAACTTGCTTATGATGGAAAATGTCAGCACAGTCAAAGAGGCAACTTCTGTTTTTGTGCTACTATGAAACAGTTTTTGTTTTATTATCTCCTTGGAAATGTCTTAAGCCCTTCCTTTCCTCCCAGATCTGCAAACAACTAGTTAAGTTCTGTTAGTTTGGGAGGAAACAGCATGATTAAAGCAAACATTGCCTCTTAAGATGCAAGGGTTGTAGACCAGCCACGAGCCCTTAGAGAAAGCAGAGACAAAACTACTTTCTGAAGCTTTCATCTTTCTGAAGGCAAGCAGTTCAAGGTCACCACTCCACAGGAGAGGGATGGGCTCCTTCCATGTAATTAACTGCCTCTGAAAACCCTCTGGAGGGTCAGCTGTGGATCAGTTCTGACTACGGTACACAACAACAACAAAGACATATGCATTATATGTGGTGGCAGTGTGTTGTATAAGACTGAATAGTCATGTTTTAAATTCAGGAAGATTGAGAAAAGCTATTCTTACTGAGAAAGTCATGCCAGCATCAGCCACTTGTACATACTGCATTCTGTTAGTAAAACAGATTGCCTCTTAAGTGTGAAATTCTTAATCTCTTTGGTGATGATAATTATTGTTGTTCTTTGCTGTCAAGGTAGAACTGACTTATAGCAAACCCTCCAGGATATTTTCAGAGGCTGTAAATGATGTGAGAGGAGATTACCCATGTTTCTTATATGGAGCAACTAGCTGGTGGATTTGAACTGCCTGCCTTTGGATTGGTAGTACAGCTCTCTGGCCACAAGGCCAGTAGAGCTCTGTATGAGATTAATTGCCATGTTGGCCTTTATATAAAGAAATAAAAATCTTAAGAATTAGAAATCTAATTTCTACTAACTTTTGTACTTTTACTTCTGAATTCTTAGAAAAATAACAGAACTTTTTTTTTTTTAGGGTTTTGGAAATGCTAGCAAGTCTGGAACATCAAACAAAAAACCTGGTATGTATAAAAAGGAGCCTGAAAAAAAGTAAAATAAAACAACTATGAGATATCATCTCACCCCAGCAACAATAACAAGTTCAGCAGTGCAGCAAATAACAAATGCTGGCCAGTCTGTGGAGAGATTGGAACCTTTACTCACTGTTGGTGGGAATGTAAAATGGTTTTCAACCACTATGGAAGGCTGTATGGCGCCTTTTCAAAACATTAGAAGTAGACATACCATTTGACCCAGCAGTTGCACTCCTGGAAATATACTCTAAAGAAACCAGAACTGCCACTCAAAACAGATATGTGCACACCTATGTTTATTGCTGTGTTATTCACAATAGCAAAGAGATGGAAACAACCCAAGTAGTGCCCATCACAAATTAATGGATAGAAAAACTATGGTATATTTACACAGTCGAATACTATGCAGCACTGACATGAGTGACCCTTGAAGACATTATGCTGAGTGAAATCTCTCCATCTCAAAAGGACAGATACTGCATAACACTACTGTTACGAATCAGGACTGACATGGAGAGTTGGGAGGAAAATAGGAAAAGAGTTGACAGATAATGAGCACTGTATTGGAACAGATGAGGGAGAAAACTGTGAGAAGGGATATATTATTAGGCATTATATATAAGGCAGTGGTCCACAGTAAGAGGTACTTTGCAAAGAGAACTGGGGGGGAGGAAATTGTGCAACACTGAATGAATTTTTTCTTTTAAGTGAACTGGTAGAGAGAGAGAGGAAAGTGAGTAAGAATGAATGAATGAAAATCCAACTTTTCTGTAAACTTTCCATTATAATCACAATTAAAAATTTTTTAAAAATCTAAACAAATATAAGAAAGTGTTGGTCATTGTTTGTGGTTCTTATGTAGAACTTAGAGTGTGGTACAATCATTCATTATTTCCCCCAGTACTTTCTCTTCTGCAAACCCATATGAAGAGATTAAAATAAATAATAGTAATAAATACACACACACACAAAGAGTAAAATATTTACCTTGGTGAAGCATTTAATTAATAATTTCTTGCTTTTCATTCTCATTTCCATCTTTTCAGAGATTGCTCAAGTCACTTCAGCGTATGTGGCTTCTGGTTCTGAACAACTCAGCCTTGCTCCAGGGCAGTTAATACTGATTCTAAAGAAAAATACAAGTGGATGGTGGCAGGGAGAGTTACAGGTAATGAATCTTTAAATTGTATTTACCAATTTTATTATAAAAGGAATATTTATTTTAAAATAATTTTCAATTTTGTGTAATTATATCACCAAAAAGTCACCAGACCCCAGCTGCTGTATGGGAGAAGGATGAGGCTGCCAGCTTTCCTGACAAACTCGAGCCTTAGGGATCCTGTGGGGCTGATACACTCTGTCCTCTAAGGTCTCTTTGAGTTAGATTTACCCCAATGGTACTAGATTTGCCTTGAGGTTTTTTAGAAGGAAGCAACATTTGTGTATTAAGGAGTTTCTTAGGAGTTTAGTGTATTGTTTCCCTGTAGTATTTTCCTGTTCAACATTTGAGTCATTGTTGTAGTTTCCTTTACAGATGCAGTTTCTTTGCAGTAACATGTAATTTAATAAACCAGGTTTATCAAAGGTTGTGTAATCTTCTTAAACATTGTCTTTGCTTGAACCGAGAGCTTTAGGCTTGCAGTGCAATTTCTAGGATCCCGGCCTTGTGCTGAGACAGTACTGCCCAGCAGATAGGTTTTTTAAATAGGTAAGGGGTGCAGACAGAGATGAGCCCAATTCATGTCCTCCAATGTCTTAACATAAAAGTTTGTTGCATATGTCTTGATACAAAAAGAAGGTTCTTCTTTGACTGCTAAAATGTTCTTACTAGCTAAATCTGAAAAGCCGTTGTAGACTAAAAGATAAGGGGAAATATAAGCTATATTCCTACATAATATCAATATATAATTGTAATATAAACCACAGATATAGCTTTATACATACAAATCACAGTATTAGGGTTTTAAAATCACAGTCTTAAGGTTTTTCTGAAACACTGTCAAAGGGAGATCTCCACATCAACTTGAACAACCTCAGAATTCCATCTCCGATTGTCTTTTAAGATTGAAGACCTAACTTAAATTGCAAGTGCAGCCCTCCAGATATTTTATAAACTTCTTCATTCATTTTAACAAAGCCCCACAAAGTATACTCAGTTGGGCTGTGCCATTTTAAAGGCACAGACTTAAGCTTATCCTGAGACGTCTCAACAAGTCTTTTTAGGTCATTTGTGTGCAGTATTCAGATGACTCAGAGCCTGTAAGACATCCAAACAGACATCTTCAGCCAGATTTTTCCAAGAGCTTTCTGAGGTGCATCTTGTAATGAGTCTTCTAGTTGTTGGCAGTGGTTTTCCCCATGTTATGTTATAGCTCAGTTATTTATTATGCCTTTCATTGTATTTCCAATGAGAGTTTTACAGAGCATATAGGTTTGCGTGTCAACAATTCATACACATTTTGTTTTGTGACATGAGTTTCAGTCCTCACAGTATAACAGCACTCTTCTCATTTCAATAATTATTTTTAATCTCACCTTTTCATTTTATGTTTCTTTTGCTACTTTTCCAGGCCAGAGGGAAAAAGCGACAGAAAGGATGGTTTCCTGCCAGCCATGTTAAACTTTTGGGTCCAAATAGTGAAAAAACTCCACCTGCTTTTCATCCTGGTATGGAAATAGGAGAAACTTGAATTTCATCTTTGATCAATTTTAAAACTCTGCCACTTCTTAAATTAGCTAAAATGTTGGGAGAAATACTGAGAATCCTTTTCTTACCACTGCTGCTGGGACTTTCCTTTCCAAAAAACTCTGTAGAAACAATCAACTAATCATTGATACTTGAGCCACTTTCCTTTTTGAAATGTTTCTAAATAAAATTGCTTTGTTATCCTAGTGAAGCTGTTCTGAATGTTTAGCTATAGTTGGGAAATCCTTATTTTTGTAAAATAAGGAATAGGCAAAGGAGATAGGGACAAGGAACAGCCCAAAAGAGAAAATTAGCCTAATTTCAATGTTTATAGTTAAATTAAATCCTAGGGGATGATTTTTAATTTGTATGTTGTGTGGATTCTTTTTCTTTTTTTGGTAGTGTGTCAAGTGATCGCTATGTATGACTATGTGGCAAATAATGAAGATGAGCTGAATTTCTCCAAGGGACAGCTTATCAATGTTTTGAACAAAGATGATCCTGATTGGTGGCAAGGAGAAACCAATGGAGTGACTGGTCTCTTTCCTTCAAACTATGTTAAGATGACAACAGAGTCAGATCCAAGCCAGCAGTGTGAGTACCACCAAATTATCTACCTGTCTGCTAAGGTGAAAAGCTCTAGTACTCACTATCAAATGTATTACTATTCTGGAGTAGATCTTAAACTTAGTTATTAGCAAGTCTGTATTAATATTTAAAGTAAGAAAATAGAAAAGTGTTTAACAAGATCTCTGAAGTTTACAGCTTTACTTGTAATACCTGGTTTTTCTAGTTTCAGCCTTTACTGTAACACTTTATCAGAAAGATAAATTTTAGTTTATAAAGATAAAGTATAAATGATAATCATACTGATAAAAATATAATTTCTCTTATGGATTAATTCTTTGCTGTAACAGCAGCTACACTGCAGCTCCCCTATATCACCACCCTTTTTTCAGCCTTTTTCAACATAATAAAAACTTATTAATTACACTAGTCACTTACACACACACACGCACAAACTTTTTAAATCTTGTTGATTTAAAAATGCCATTAATTTTGCTGCTTTCTCATTCATCTCCTGCATATTTACATATTAACATTTTTGCTTTTGAAACTTAATGGATGATTTGTAAAAAAATCATCTCGTGCAGTGAACTAAATCCAAACCAGACATACTATTATCAGATTGGTCCCAGCTCACAGTAACCCTGCAGGATAGAGCAGACCCATTCATGGGATTTTGCAGGCTGTAAGTCTTCCCAGGAAGAGGCAGCCTCATCTCTCTCTCTCAGAGCAGATGGTGGGTTTGAGTCACTGGCCTTTTGACTAGTGGCTTAATACTTTAACCACTGTACCACCAGGGTTCCCTTCTCAAGCAATCAGAAATGTCTTATGCAAAGCAAGATCACTTTCACTGTTAATAGAACAAGGGTCCAGATCTCAAAGTGTGAAATTTGGTGTTATGTAAAATTAATCTCTTGGTTGTTCCTTAGTTATTCTTACATTCAACAACAAACACAGCATTAATAATAAATTAGAAAGTAAAAAAAAAATACTAAGAGATTCTTCTTACCTTTATAAACTGGATATTATGCCTTCCTGCATTTCTGATTATTTTTTTGTTCTTTTTGCAAAGTATATCATCGTATTTTCATTCCTCTGGTGAAATTACCTAAAGATTTAGCCTTTCATTTTTATTTAGTTGCTGAGAACATGTAAATAGTAACTCAGTCAAAACTGAGATACACTAATGAATCCGTACAGATGACTTTATAATGTGTTGACTATACCATATACCATACACTGACATTATAGCACATCATTTCTATTTATAATCTTTATTTTACTCTAAAAATTATATAGATCTAATCCTGGTGAGTTGTGGTGCTTAGTGGTAAGAAGCTGCGCAGCATGCAGTTGGTGTCCACCAGCTGCTTTGCAGGAGAAGGATGGGCAATCTCCTCCTGTGCAATTTTAAAAAACTGTCTCTAAAAGCCTGCCTGAGGTTCACCAATGAGTCGGTTCCAACGACAGCACACAACCACCACACAACTGCATTTCCCATCTTAGACCTAGGGGGAGTCTGAACATTGCATGATTCTGAGTGAAAGGGAGGAAGACCCTCATCTTGGTGCAGCAACACAGGGGCTGCAACAGTGGGATAAAGCCCAGCAGAGTTGTGAGCTAGGGTGGCACAGGATGTTTTCCTGTTGGTACCTACAGTCACTGTGAGTCGGAGTTGACACGACAGCACCTAGCAACAGTAACAGCACCTAGCAACAGTAACAGCATTCCGCAGTCTCTAGGGTTCAAGAAAAATGGCAAGAAAAATTCCAATAACATGGCTACCTAAGGAATGACTATTTTGTGTTGCTGATAGTTGACAGCTTCCAGTGCTTGCCCTGTTTATTACCTAATCATTTACAAGCACCTAACACACCTTTTTCAGAATGGAGGAGCTGTTTTGAGACCTCATGGTCAGGATCTTCCCCTGTGATCCCGGGGACCATTTCCTCGTGCCAGTACACTTGGATCTTATATCATTCTGTGCTCTAAAATAATCATTTGCAAAGGCTTTGAGTTTTTTATCTGATTTTCCAATGGTGGAAAACTCCCCCTCCTCATTTAAGTCTTAAATGCAATCATATAAAGAGCAAATAAAAGCTGTTCTAAAGGACAGGATAGCAGGGGCCAAACTCTGAGGCATTCTCTGTCTTTTCTTTGCTTCTGTGACAGTCCTTTTCACGTTTTCCTCTGTGAAGAATTTTTAAATCACTCTTAGAGAAATCTGCTTCAAGACAATAACGACCTCCTAGGAAAGTTAATTCAGTGTTATCTTTTCATTTGCAGAAGAAACTGTGATAGGTTGTGAGTAAACCTTTGCTTCACAGGTGTTACAGTAGAAATCTAGACACTAATTCATTATCTCAAGATTTACTTGCCATGGAAAGTACTTCTGTCTGTTGTTGTTGATTGCCTTTGAGTTGAGCATGACTCATAGCGACCCTATGAACAAAAGGCCAGAAGCCCCTCTACTACTATAGACATTTATCAAAGTTCATAGATCTTCTGGAGGCAAGTTGTTCTGCCATTTTAGCATGGACGGAATTGGTAGCATGTCAGTCTTCCTTCCCCCAGATGAGGCTCTCAAACATCGCTCCATTAGAACATCCCACAGGGACGGAAATGGTCTATATCTACACCATCCAATGCAGTAGTCACTGCCACATGGAACTTTTTAGTGTGTGAAGTATGGCTAATGTGACTGAGAAAACAGTGTTCAATTAAATTTTAATTTTAATGACATTTTAATTCATTCTGATTTCTGTAGCCACTTGTGACTGACTAGTGGCTACCACATGGGACAGCACAGCTCCAGTAGGGCAGCCAGTTTCAGGCCATTCCTGAACTAAAATAAGGAAATGGCAATATTGAAACATAGAAATAAATAGAAGAGGTGAAGTAGTCTTGTAGCCAGGGACCTCTGGCTTAGTGGTAAGGAGTCACGCTGCCAACCCAAGTGCACATGATTCGAATCCACCAGCTGCTCCACAGGATAAGGGTGGCCAGTCCGGGTTCCCCCCCCCCCCCGCCCCGTTTAGTGCTCTGAATAAGCCTCTGCTGGAGGACCAGCTGTGAGTCATTTCTGACTAGAAGGTACATAACAAGTTTTGCAGTTATTCCTAGCTTACATAGTGATCCTAAAGGAACAAAAGGTCCCATGTACTTCAGATTTTACCTTTAATGATTCTACTATTAAGAAATTTATTCCTGAAGTATTCTTTGACAGTCTTTTATGTACTAAGTATTAGGAATACAATGATTATAGACAGTCTGTGTTCTAAAGTGGCTTAAATAGAGTCCAGGTGAGAACAGATTGCTACCTTACATAGCGTGGTTGGTAAGAGATGTGCTTCTAACCCAAAGGCCACACCTCTCTAGTCGTTCAAATCCACCAGTGGCTCCCCTAGAGAAAGATGTGCAATCCTCTGTATGATTTACAGCCTCAGAAAGCCCGTCAGAGGATTAGCCAGGAGTCAGTTCCAACTCCACGGCAGTGAGACGGTTTTTTAAGAGAACAGACAGATAAACACAGTAATTGTTACCGTTGATGTGCGCACAAATATATACTGGGAAAGAGGTCCCAGACCTCTGGAAAGAATGAATGTCCAGTTAGTCAACACTGAGAGTATTTTAAGTGAAAAATGAAAGATCAATAAAACAGTGTGTTGGAAAAGCAGGTGTTGGAGACTGGTGGCTGGGGAGTGGTCCTGAGACGGTAGTGGGAAAGAGATGAGGAATCATTTAACATATTATTACCGAGGGAGTGTTCAGGAGGTTAATGCAAAAATAGAAGTAGTTTCAAAATTTTCTTAGTTATAAAAAATAATTAGCAAAATTTTCCCTATGATCTTGCTTTTTGCTGGGATTTGTTATGTATGTGCATGTTTCATTAGTTTTTTCAGATATAAAAGTTGAATATTGTTTTGCTTAAATAATGACTGCAGGCTTGTTAGCTATTGTGGAATATTCTGTCTCTAAAATCTCTGAGAACAATTCCCAAGTAGATTCTTCCCAAAAAGTTGATTGTTTAGGTAAAACAGTTGTTTAAATTATCTGGGAGAGCAAAGAATTCTGATTTTAACTTTATTATTGAAGAGTCAAAAAAAAAAAAAAAGTAAATTGAAGTGTCCTCACTGTTTTAAAGAAAATTAAAAAGCCAAAGACTAGGGTTAATTGTGCTGATAGCCATGAAACCCATAACTTTAGTACATGATATGGATGTGGTTTAGAAACTGCTTAATCCTCAAAGTTGGGCTGGACTGGCGATCTTCCTCGTACTTACCTAGATCCTGAGAAATGAATGGGCTGTTTGTATTCTTTGTATGCATTAGTGAAAGCTAGTTAATTTCAGATAATCATTTGTGGTTCTTTGGCTCTTTCAATAGTATTTTCTTTTTCATTATGTAACTGGGACTTTTTTTTTAAAGGCTGAGACTTTTAATAGATCAAATTTGTTTAATAAGTGATACTTGCTAGCCTTATTGCATGTTATGACTAGTCAAGTTGTTTTCTCACCTACTTAATTTACATTATGTTCATTTTATTCCTCATTTTTCTTTTTTTAGGACCCAGTGTTGTCTTCCAGTGTGAAAGCACCCCAGAGACCCACTATCCAAGTTTGACTAGCGTGGAGGCAGGGCAGCAGCCCTGATCCAATGTCTCCTACACAATTCATTTGCTTCGGTCGGATGTTAGAGCCACTTGTGATTATTTCTTTGTGTTTCTAGTTTACAGTTAAATTTTACTTGTAACAAGTTCAAGGATAGTGGGTCTTTGTGTGGCTTTCCCTGCTGTTCACTCTGGCATCCTTTTAGCATTTTTCTCCTTTTTATTTGGTAATTATAGGTCGTTAGCATGCATATTGAGTTTGCCCTTCCATGGTGGGCGTTCAAACACACAAAGACCCACTATTTGCACAAACTGTTCTCACTGGTGTGAAACGGGCTGCCATGCTTTTCTGATGTTACTGCAACATGTATATTCATGACAGAATTCAGATAAAATTTGCTTATGTTTTGCTGTTATGTTTGATCTAATCATAAATCGTGAGCTCTTAATTGGCTCAAAAAGTGATTTGCCCCAAATATGAGCTGTTTGCTCTCCTACTTTCTAATAAGCCACTGTGAGTACCAATAATTAGATTTGTTTAAGGACAAGAACAGGAAATAACCTTTTCTCTGTTTTGGGATGATGAGAGCACTAACATCTTTTGGGAGTTTTTCTTATCGTGACCTGTGTCAGAGTGGGCTGTCCTGCCATCCCAGATCAGGCACTGTGTAGAGTGCTCTTCCCTTAGGATCTCCCCATGCTCTGGAGTAATGAAGATACTGCATCATGTGCAGCTGCAGTCACTTGCTAATGCTTCATTGATAACCAAAACTAGGTGTTACTTGAGGAAAGAAAGGAAGCGCCCAAAGTGGGTAGAGAGGTGTCAACACTTCTGTAGCTCAGACATTTGTATCTATAATACAGTTTAAAGTCAGAATTCATGTTACCTAAGCTATATTTTAATAAGGTTACTATCTGCTCATGGTAACATGGCTTGACATTTTTCTTCCCATAGTTAGGCAAGATCATAAGAAATCCTTTGAGAGTTTAAATACCCTTGGAGTAGGCTTTCAGCCTCCAGGCAAGAATGAATTACAGCCAAGGCAAGTGCTCTGAAAGCCAGCATTCTTCTATGCCCACAAAGCCTCCTGGGCTGGAGGGAAGAGTCATCTTCCCTTCTAGACTTCTCTGGCTTACTCGACTGGTTTGGTACAGGATTTCACTTCTTCTCCTTAAATGGAAAACATGCTAAAGAGAATACATATGATTATAAAATAACAATTGTGAGTGTATTTAGCTGAAACAAAACAGCGTTTTAGTGGACAGTATTAAGCTATATTTGAAAATCAACAAGAAAAGCTTATGCAATTTAAAATGTTTACAAACTGCAGTGCAATCTACTGTTTATGAATGTCAAAGTATTATCAGGACAAGTGTACATACAATCACAGTCTTAATTTCCTCACAGAGTTTTTTAAGAAGAGTGAAATATGTTTGTATGCCTCCAAGTTGTCAGAGGCATATTTTGTGCAATATTTATGTTAATGTGCCTATACATTCTGAATGGATTGTTATCTTAGCCATACTCTGCCTAAATCATACCTTTATGACACTTTAGAATCAGCAGTTTTGTTGAAATATCACCAAGTTCCCATGTCTGTTTTCCAGTACAGTTCACGTTATTGGGATGCATGTATGCTCTCTTAAGTGGAGATTTCTAGTTTCTAGACCACCTCTGTTTTTAGCACTTGGCTTCATCATGCTACAGTTATAAAATATGACGTTAAGCTAATGGGAAAGCAATAATACCATTTTACAGATGGAATAACAGATTTGCCTGCAGTCACTAAAGGAAACAGTGCTAAAATTTAGTCCTCGTGACTTCAACTGACTCATCTAAATTATGTGATGACCCAGTCTTGCCTCATATTTTCTGGACTCTCTGCTTTTGCACCCTTTAGTTGAGTTCAGATCAATGGCAGTTACTTTAAATCCATTTTGGACTGTAAGATTAGAAGTCAGACAAATTAGCCACATGGTTCTGTCATAGAACACTTTTTTTCTTTATAATCTGAATTTCTCTAATACACTGATTATTTCAAAGGTACTTTTCTAGCTGAAATCTGTACACTGATAGAGATTACTAAGGATGATATTTGGGTAGGGATAAGAATCTGTTATCAATTTGAATATACTATATTCATCAAGGCATATATGGATTAAATCATCTACTGGTACATTTGCATAGAATGTCGGTCTAGAAAAGAAATTTGCTGTATGTACTGAAATACCAACCACTCTTTGTGTAGGTATTGTGTCTTATATTTGAGAGAAAGTGAAAAATAATGGAAATTATATATAATAATAATAACCTAAGTCATTTAAAAGTGCATGCAGTCTTTTGCAATACCTCATATTTAAGCCACACATTTGTTCTCTTCTCATTCGGTATGAGAGACAGCTTTAAGTTTGCTTAGAAAGCAGTGTTAGGAGGAATTACTGTATCAAGAATATAGACTTTTTAAAAGGGAGCACAACTGATTAAATCTGAACATAAAAGTAAAGAACCAAAAACCTATTTATAAACTGTAGATTGTATATAGTCCTTCTTTAAGTATGTGATTAAACCTGATGGGTTTCAGCACTGAAAAAAATTAGTGCTAAATCTAAAGCTTATTTTCAGAAAATCTGAAATTTTAAATCAACCCTATTATGTAGTTTCGCTAAAACTTGATCTTAAAAAGTCATTTAAAATGACTCTTGCAAACATGCCTACTTTAAAATATGTTAGTGCTGACTTAGTGTTTCATAATAGAGTATGAAGCCTGGTCATTTAAAGTAAACTGAGAGAAGGGAAAAGTAGAGAAAGGGATGTCAGTTCCAGTCCAAAGCTTTATTTGCCAAGTTTCATTAGAATGAATTTTACCAAGTTATAAATTCTTGTACATAGACTCTCTAATGGAAATGCTGAGAGACTCTTGCCTAAAGTGGCATTAGTGGATGCTGCTCTGATGCTACTGTAATGTAATAAATTATTAAATTGTTGCAAAGTGCTGTTTTTTGCCTTAAAATTTTATTTTGTGTGTCTTAAAAACTAGTTTTAAAAGTATTGATTGATTGTGCAAATGCTGGGCACGCTTGGCATGAGGTAATTTGTTTTTATTTTTACCAAATTGTAATATAACTATGCAAGTATGTTTATTAAAAGGACACAAAACTACATTACTTGTATTGTGTGTTTCTTTTGAAGCATCCTTTAAGACATTTTTAATTGTTTCTATGTAGTTGTGACTGTGTCTTTGGATTTTTTTTAATCCTGGTCTCGGAGTATCACCAGCAAATTGTTTTATATTATAGGGGCAAAAGAAAACATTAAGTGGTCAAGATTAAGATAATGTGACCCAAGATGACCATATGTTTTTCACAAGTGGAAAAGATTTTGATTGTAATGTTATTGCTCACAAAATTGAAGAAAAATATTATGGATAATATTAACAATTTTCTTCTTGAAAAATTGGAAAGAGCTTAGTAAATTTACCCTCACTGCAGGTGCAGAGTAGAGAATAAAAGTACAGAAGAAACTTTAGTGGCTGCTTGGGGACACCAAAGTTAAGCAAACTGTTATACTTTAGTAATCAAAATATGGATGTCAAGCCATCCATCAAGATCAGGTATGAGCAGTCTTTTCCCAAAAAGCCTTTCCTCTTCTTCAGAAAGTCATTCAAGTCACAGGTATTGTGCATTTACATGGTACCAAACATGATGCTAAGTTCTAGGGGTACAAAAATGAGAGCTGGTCCTGGCCCCAGGCAACAACCTGCGAGGTGAGCAAATCAGACTCCTACACAGATAATTAAGAGCACGCGGAGCACAGTGATAGAGACTGGGCACCAAGGAAATACAATAGAAGACCTAGTTCAGCCATCGATGAACAGATTAGAGAAGACTTCTGCAGGAGGGTACTGCCAGGTGTGTGTGCTGAGTAGTATACATACACCAGGTTGGTCCACAGGCAGGCTAGGGGTAGGGGTGGAGAGAGTGATAAGACAAGAAACAATATGGGAGAGTATCACTGAATTAAAAATAGTCCATTACTACTGGAGTGGAAGTGCGAAGCAAGGAATTAAAAAGATGAGACGTCTAGAATGCACTTTGGAATCACCTGGGAAGATTTAAAAATTACTGTTGAGTATGTTCTCATTGAAATGGTGTGAAGTATGATCTGAGGAGGCCTCAGAGCCTCTCCAGGTGATTCTGATATGCAGCCAGTGCGGAGAAAACGAGTGATAAAACAGCTCAGAATTGGTTTTTGAGGGGAAAGTCTTGGAAGTTGGGGATTTATAGAATGTAAGGGAGAGTGGGAGAGTCTGTTTGAGTCCCAGGTGTAGGTCTTGAGTGACATAGTGGGATAACAATACCACATTAGTTGCAGTTGAAATGAGAGGAACCTGCTTTTGACCACAAACACCTGTGAGGTATGCAACTAGTATTACCAGCAAGCTGTCAGGCCCAAGCCGCCTTTGGCTGCGCAGTGTAACTCCTACCACTAGGCCACCATAGATAAGAGGCTGTTACAAGAAGAAGTCTTGAGAGAGGTAAGAGGATTAAACCCATCTGCAGAAAATTCTAAAATAAGTTCTCAGGACAGCTTCTGGTGATCAGAAAGAATAGTAGTTTAAGATACCCAAGGTGGAGAATTAGGTAATAGCAAGATTCAACAAAAGTGGCCCTGAGAATTGTTGAACAAGGGTCAACCAAGAGCATTCACTGGGAATTGCTCTAAAATGGCTGCTTGTATTTTCAGTTAGGGCAGGAGTTAAAAGAAGACCAGCATGAGCTGAGTCTCCAGTTCTATTGGAGGAGAAGGGCTGTCACTGAAAGATGGTGGTCAGCAGATCTTAGCAGTGAGTGGGAGCATTGACAGCAACAGCCCATAGGGAGTGGAATATAGGCTTTGTGAAGGTAGAAAAGTACTGGCCTGAAAGTGTCAGTGGAGCCTTGACCACGTCAGCCCCTTCCCCCTGGCCTCTGGTAACTTGCCATGTTGGCAGCTGGGCGTGAACAGCCTTCCTGGGGAGAACAGAGACAAGTGTGGTCTAAACTGGAGAAGAATTGGAGGGCCCACTCTGGGAAGAGATTGAGGATGTAAGGGCACTGTTTATAATGGCAAGGGGATAGTGAAGGGAAGATCTGAGGGAGAAATAAGACTGCAGACATGGCAGATGCTGCCCTTATTTTGGAGTCGAGGATTGTGAGGATGAGACAAAGCTGAACTCGACAGGTGGTAAATATACCAACGTTTGCACAAAATACTTATGGTGCCATAATCTGCTAAGGTTTTAGGAAGACTGGTGTGATCTGAGAGAGAGCAAGAGCTGACGTGAAGCCTCTACCTAGCTAGGAGCGGGCACACAGCATTAGTGAAGGCTCTGATTCCACAATAATAATGCCACAGTGGCATCAACTGTTTGGGGTAAAGGACTTCTCACAGTTTTTCATAACAAATCCCAAGGGCTTTGTGGAGCAGCAGAAACGGGTCCTGTTGTGGGGAGCAGCCGTCTTCCATATTCAGACTCCACTGGGTCCCTAGTGTGAACACCGCTGCTTTATCCATCTTGTACTGCTTTCTGCTGTCACTCTCCTTTATGTTCCTTCAAAGTAGACCAGTAGACCCCCTTCTTGTCTTTCCCTCCTCTGTTGAAAGCTTCTTGGCCATAGTGGGGGGGAAGGGAACCCCATGCATTTTAAGTATTTGTGTAACTCCTCTACCAAGTGACTGCTGAAAGTGGTTCAGGCTATTGTATCAGCACCTTTAGCATTTCATGGTGGATGCATGGAGAGGAGCAAGATTCTGGAAACTAATTGGACAATTGGAGAAGTAATGGGACTTTTCTAAGATAAGCCATGGCCATCAAGCTCATTCCAACTCCTAGAAACCCTGTAGGACAGAGCAGACCTGCACACGAGCTTGCCAGGCCTTTTAGTCAGCAGACTTCCTGGTTAGCAGCCAAATGGCTAACCCATCATGCTAAGAGGAGACAGCAAAACTTGAATGTGTGGGTTTGAGTGTCAAAAAAACCCCTTTTCTCCCCAGAGGTATGTAGTTCGAATCCACCAGATGCTCTGCTGGAGAAGGAAGGGACAGTCTCCTCCTGTACCAGTCAGATCTGATTTGACGATAGACATACAAAAAAATAATAAAAAATTTAAAAAAAAATTCTGAGTTAAGAGGTTGATGCCAAAATATCAAAAGAAAAACTGAAGAAGTTGGACGTGAATGGCTGCGCATATCCTAACTTGGCACAAAATAGAGTGATGTTATAAAAAGTTAAAGAGTTGCTCTGCCAACCCAAAGGCAGATAGTTCAAATCCACCAGCTGCTCCAAGGGAGAAAACTAATGTGTTTTCCTTTTGATTTGCTGCCTCCAAAAACGTGCTGAGGGGTCAGCTGTGAGTTGGTTCTGACTCAGTGGCAATGAGTTGAGTTACTTAAGTATCTAAATACTTAAGGGAAAGTATCTAATGTATTTAAATCATATAGATAAATGTTTTCCATGTGTTCCAAAGGTATGCAAACACTACCACAGATTTTATTACCTCAAAACAAAATCCTGTAGCCCTTAGGACTCAGTGTCTTATCCTTGACTTTGTCCACTCAGTTGTTGTGTACCATCAAGTCAGAACTAACCCATAGCTGACCCTCTGGCAGGTTTTCAGAGGCAGCTAATTGCATGGGAAGAGATTGCCCATCCATCTCCCAGCAGAGCAGCTGGTGGATTCCAACCACATGCCTTTGTAATTGCAGCACAATTTCACTAGGCCACCAGAGCTCCCTCTTGGCAACCACCAATTCCAGACTCTGTGTTTGCTTATTATGGGCATTTCGTGATAAGTAGTTACATAATATATGATCTTTTGTTTGCATAATACTTTCAAGTTATAGTCATGTTGTTAGGTGTCATAGAGTTGAGCACAACTCATAGCGACCCTACAAACAAAAGATCTGAACCCTATTCTGTCCTGCACCATCCTCACACTTGCTGACATACAAGCCACTGCAGCAGTCACTGTGTCAATCTACCTAGTTAAGGGTCTTCCTGTCCTTTGCCGACTCTCCCCCCATCCCTGTATCATGTTCTTCTCCAAGGAATAGCACCTCCGAGTAACATGCCCAAAGTATGTGAGGTGAAGTCTCATCATTTCCTGCCTCCAAAGAGCACACCAGCTGCACCCTCTCCAAGGCCTATCTGTTAGTTCTCTTGGCTGTCCATGGGATGTTCAGTGCTCTTCTCCAACACGACACCTCAAAGGCATCAATTCTTCTGTCATCCTTATTCATTGTTCAGCTCTCGGATGCATAGCACGTAATTAGAAAGACCATGGTCATACTGTAGCACATATCAATACTTCATTCTTTGGCCAAATAATATTTCATTGTGTGGATATACACATTGTGTCTGAGCATCAGTTGACAGCCATTTGGATGGTTTCTATCTTTTACCTAGTAAAAATGTTACTGCTAATAATAATCATGTGCAGGTTTTTGTCTGGGCATATGTGGTAATTTTTCTTGGTTATATAACCAGCAGGGGGCACTGATGACCTGGTAGATAAGGAGTTGCACTGCCAACCCAAAGGCAAGTGGTTCAAATCTACCAGCTGCTCTCTGGTAACCTACCAGTTGTTCCACCAGCAATATATGGTGGTTCTGATTTCTTCACATCATTTGTAACACTTGTTATTGTCTAGGGGGTTTGGGGTCTTTTTTGGTGAGGGCGTGATGGTCTGGTTGTTACTGTTGCTGTTGATAGGTGCCTTCAAGTTAACTCTAATTTATAACTACTGTACGTACAGCAGGACAAAGCCCGTGGCGCCAGCCTCGCAATCTCTGCTGTGCTTAAGACTTGTAGTCACCTTCGTGGGTGTGAAATGACATCTCATTGTGGTTTTGATTTTCATTTCCTGCCTCAGAAAACCCACTGAAAGGTCAGTTGTCGGTCGGTTCCAAATCTACAGTACACACAGCGACAGTGACGATGAAGATCTTTGCTTGTGCTGGTTGCACAAGTGTTAATGTTCTTTAGAGAAATGTCTGCTCAAGTCATTTGTCCAATTTAAATTGGGTTCACTTCATACTCAGATTTTAAACTTTGTTCTTAAGTAAGAACAAATGACTAAAACAAACACTTTAGAAAGATATTTTAGTACTACTGTCAAAAAGTAAAGCCAAGTCTTTGGAGAGAATAGTGAGTGCAGGGGAAAGGGGATGAGAAGGTGGCGTTCATCCTGATTGCATCAGCTCACATCCATGATCTTTAGTCCTGTCTGTAGAAATGAGGCTAATAGTACTCGCGTTGCAGGTGAGAAGGGATTTACCATGGAGTGCCCAAAGAATGACCAAAGCTAACTTAGAAGTCTAGGCAGAGTGTCCCTTAGAAGCAAGGATGGTGAGGCTTCATCTCTCATACTCGGGCATGTTATCATGAGGGACCAGTCCTGGAGAAGCATATCAAGCTTGGAAAAACAGAGGATAGCAAGAAAAAAGTCAAGCAACAACAGAGGTTGACACAATGCAGCAGCAATGGACTTACACACAGCAGAGATGGTGAGGACGGTGCAGGATAGGGCAGGGTTCTGGTCTCTTGTACATGGGGCCACTGTGAGTCATTGCTAACGTGAAGGAACCTTAAAACAACAATATCTCAGTGCCTGTTGCATATACAATACTCTGGTCATTACAGTGCTGCCTTGTGGCAAAAGGGGTTTGGGGTACACAATTTTTTTCCCCTTGGTGTTAATGAAGACCCTGGTATATCCCAAGGGTAAGATCAGAGAGTCCTGGCAGCCCAGTGGTGCATAGACTCAGTGCTAACCAGAAGGCTACAAGTTTGAGACCAAAAGCTGCTGTACAGGAGGAAAATGTGCAGTCCACTTCCATAATCATTCCAGCCTTGGAGACCCCGTGAGGTGATTCCACCCAGTCCTATAGCGCTGCTGTGTGCTGGAGTTGACTAGGTGCTAGAAATAACAGCGAGCATACCTTAAACATTTGCAGTGTAAGAAGCGATGCACTGAGCAGGGGGTGGGTGGCCATGTGTGGGTTAGAAGTGGAGAAGCTGAGATTCAAACCGAGAACTAGCTCCAAAGCTCGTGTCCTTACTCACCCTTGGTGAGTGAGTCAAGTAATGCTGGATGCGTGGACTGGAAACTGCTTTTATTCCCAGACACAGATAGATCCATCAGCACTTTGTAGAAATTAGGAGAAGCGATTTTAATTGAATCAAGGCCAAGTTAAGGTACATGTCAAGGTACTGGGAGGACTTGTGCCATACATAGGGGTAGTGTGACCCCCACGCCACCATTGGCATCTTTTAGACAAGCAGGCTGTGAATTGGAATTGGTGCATCCTCAATCCAAGCAGCAGCTCGGGGCACAGCGTCCAATTATGCAGTCATAAACACATTGAAAAGAAGGGTTTTATGGCATTTTCAGTCACTTCATTTGCATGTGAGAATTGGACTGTGAATAAGGAGAATTCATGCCTTTGAATCGTGCTTTTGGCAAAGAATATAGACTTCACATGGACTTCTAGAAGAACACATAATCATGTCTTGGAGGAAATGCAGCCAGAATGTTCCTTAGGAGGGAGAGACTTCCTCTCACATACACTTCAGGCGTGTTATCAAGAGTGTCCTCGGAGAAAGACATCAGGGTGGATTGACTTCAGTGGCTGCAGCAGTGAGCTCACACACAGCAGAGATGAGGAGGATGCTACGGGATTATGGTGTTTCGATCTACGTTGGCGCTGACTTAATGGAACCGAACAACAACAAGATCCTGTCATCAGGGAGCATGAGGGATATGCATCGGTAATGCAGGGAAAACATATATGTGGGGGAAACTTGTGCTGCACCCGAGATAGCACTGTAATGGCTGGCATCCTCTCTGTGCACCAGGCACTGTGAAACTGACGGTTAGATACCAGTCACATCATGTAGACATAAAGGGTTATGATACAGGCCTTGCTGACTTTGTCAGTGCCTTGGAGCAGTTTGACATTCAGAACACTTACTGTGAAATCCCTTTTCCCTCTAGGATTCAGTTCAGTAAGCATTAATGCCAAATTTATATAGTCTTTAATGTATTTGCCTCATACAGAATTCCAGTGTTAGTGTTTAAAATAGCCTGGCATTTCAGAGAATAAGATTCTAATATAGAGACCTCTATTTAGTAGCTTTAAATTCTATGCTAAATCACTTAATCAATATTCTTCAAATTTTCTAAGTTCACCTATGGTGGGGGTGGTTGTTAAGTGCTGCCAAGTCACCTATGACTCATAGTGACCCTACTATGTACAATAGCTTTGAACCCTGCACTGTCCTGAGCCAGTCTCACTGACTCCAATGCATCTACCCCTTGACCCCAGTTCTTTGTCAATCCATCTCATCCAGGGTCTTCCTCCCCTGCATTGTCCCTTCACCCTTCCAAGCATAGTGCCCTTCTCCAAGGACTGGTCCCTCCTGGCAACATGCCCAAAGTATGTAAGACGGAGCTTCAAAATCCTTGCCTCCAAGGAGCAGCATGGTTTTGTTTGTTTTCTTGGCAGTTTATGGTAAGTTCTGTATTCTTCTCCAGCGCCACAATTCAAAGACATTGATTATTCTTCTGTCATCCTTAGTCATTGTCCAGCTCTCTGATGCACAACAAGTAATTGCAAAGCCATGGCCTGAATCAGGTGCACCTTAGTTTCTAGACTGGCATCATTGTTATGATAGGGGACATGATTGTATCAACAGTTATTCAAGAGATTGGTTAGAGGTTGTGCCATATATATATAATTTATACACACACACACAT
This sequence comes from Elephantulus edwardii, assembly GCF_000299155.1. Taxonomy (NCBI): domain Eukaryota; kingdom Metazoa; phylum Chordata; class Mammalia; order Macroscelidea; family Macroscelididae; genus Elephantulus; species Elephantulus edwardii. The sequence goes on from NW_006399759.1 coordinate 10,670,559, forward strand.
ATATATACATATACATATATATACATATATATATGTAACAACTATTTTTATTGTTAGATTTGAAAAGTCTATGGTGGCCAAACATAAACTACTATTACATACTCGCTTTTCATGATACTCTATATTCTGATTAATACATTAATTCACTTTCATTGGTGATAAAACTCTGGCAGGCTGGAATTCATTCACTCACTGCCTGTGCGTCAGAACTAACTCATAGCTGACCTTCCAGTGGGTTTTCAAAAGCTATAAGTCACACGGGAAGCTACTGCCCCTCTTTCTCCCAAGAAACAGCTGGTGGATTTGAACTGCCTGCCTTTGGGGGTTGTCATTGCAGCTCCTTGCTCTCTAGGCTCCCATGGTTTGAAGGTGATGCAAATACTAGCCTAAGATGGTAGCTTCTTATAATTTTAAGAGCCAGAAGTCTGCACTTCTGTCTACCACTACAAAGACTTTGCCATTTGAAAAATATATGATCTTTTCCTGTAGATTCAGAAATAAAAATGAGACCAGTAACATTTTTCTTTATCCATTTGAATTAATCAACAGTTACTTTTTTATTACACTAGTTTATTTATAAAATTCTAATACATTGTTTTTCACACCAGTTCCTTCTCATTTCTCTAATCACCTCCCACCCATCAAATTTGTGACCCCACCCCCACCACACACATCCTCACCCCTCTTCCTCCACCCTCCCCCACCCCTTGGATCCTTTTGGTCATTCTACAATACAGTATTTGTCCTTATGGGACTGAGTTAATTCACTCAGCATAATGCTCTCCAGTCCCTCCCAAGTTTGGTAGTAATTTACAAAATTATTGCTCCTGCGTGCTTGTTCCATCATGTGAATGTACCATAATTTCTCAATCCATTCATTTGTGTTTGAGCATTTGCGCTGTTTCCATGTTCTTCTAATGGTGAATAACACTGCTAGGAACATCACTGTACAAGTCTCCATTTCTGCCTCAGCTCTCATTTTCTCAGAGTATATTCCAAGCAGTTGAATAGTCGGGTCATATAGAATTTCTATGCTCTATGTAGATTTTGAGGCAAAGTTACTTTTGAGTGTTCTTCTCTTTTCTGATAACCAAATTATCTTGGCTTCTAAAGGCCGACAATGTTAAAATACACATAAACTTCTTTTGTATGTCTGTGTCTAAACCAGCCCCTGATGATGTAGACCTTGACAACCATGAAAATTCCGCAAGAATTTACAAGGTTTTTAAGATTTTTATTTCTGGAAATGTCATTATTATTTCTGCGGCTTTATAATGAAGGCATGGTACCCAGCACGTACCTGCTGCTTGATTATTTACCTAGTGAATGCAAAACACTTCTTTTACAAAATAAGTATCCAGTAGTTTTCTAGTGCTCTGAAAAAACTTTAATACCAAAGGCAGCCTTCAGAAAATCTAGTTTAGTCATCTCGATTTACTGTAAAATCTCATCTTTCCACTGAGCTTAAAGACAGTGAGATTAAGACCCATTCTATCCAGATGCTCTGCCGGAGAAGGAGGTGCAATATCCTCCTGTACCGGTCAGATCTGATTTGATGGTACACGCACACAAAATTAAAAAAAAAAAAATTAAAAAAAACAAAAAACAAAGACCCATTCTGTGATGCTCTGCCGGTTGACTTTGGGCACACAGAGACCATTGTTCATCGGCTTTGCTCTGCTTAAAATGAGCCGGGACTTTTCTGGGCTTTGTGACGTAAGCAGAACAAAGCTCTTTGTACTGAGACATCACAAATTGTCTTTACACTTCACCTTTCCGAATCCTCCCAGAGCTCCCTCCTCTCCTTAAGTGTCTCTCCCTTTTGTTTTTGCCGGCACTGTGATCTAGAACAGTAATTCCCATTCATGATGGGACACAGAGTTTTCATAACTGTTATTCATAACTCGTTTATTATTCTCTGTATTATCCCATAAATGTGGGGTTTTTTTTCCTTCTGGGAACTTTCAACCTAATAGTAGCCATAATCTTTCACTTTCTTTTTTTCCTGTTTTTCCTGTTTACCTGAAAGAACATATTTGTTAGAAAGTTCTCATAATTTTGTGTAACCACCTGAGTTAATGTTGATGTCTTATTTCCTGCAACTCAGAGTTAATCTGATCCCGTCCCATTGTATTTGTTCACTGTTCTAGAATCCCCATTCTTCTCAGTGTTAGGCATAATTTGTTAGGATCCACGCAGTTGTCTTCTGAATTTCTTGTCATAGACAAATGACCATGTGCAGGGTTTTATTTGTTTGTTTAAACACCTTGGTTGATATCCTGTCAATTCCTGGAGTCTTACTCCCCATCCCCCACTGTCTTTAATGCAGTCTGGGTACCTTCTTTCATTACCAATGATGCTTGATCATATGCCACTTCCTGAAATGATTCCATGTCAAGCAATGGTTTTTGGTAAAGTGACTGTATTCCTTTAATGTTCTTGTTGTTGTTATGTGCTGTCAAGTCACTTGCAACTCATAGCGACCCTGTGTACAACAGCCCTGAAACCTGTTCTATCCTGGGCCAGTCTCCAACATACCTACCCCCATTACCCCAGTCACTGTATCAATCCATCTCATCGATGGTCTTTCTCTTTTTCTCCATCCCTCCACCCTCCCAAGCATGATGTCCCTCTCCAAGGACTGGTCCTTCCTTGCAGCATGCCTAAAGTATGTCAGAATCCTTGCCTCCAAGGAGCAGACTAGCTTCACCCTCTCTAGGACAAACTTGTTAGTTCTCTTTGCAATCTATGGTATATTCAACAGTCTTCTCCAGCACCACAGTTCAAAGGCATCAGTTCTCTGTCATCCCTAGTCATTGTCCAGCTCTCTGACGCATAGCAAGCAATTGTGAAGGCTACAACCTTTAATTGTTCTTCCTAATTTATATTTTATTAGTGGTAAGTGCTTTCGGACATTTTCTGGAAATTTATTTCTCCCTGTTGAAATTATTTTTTGAAATATCACTAATATCACATGCAAGCAAACTGTTGCTGAAGATCACCCAAAAATGGCTAGAGAACTGCTAGTAGTGCAGACTGGGTTTATTTAGAAGAGGCCATGGTGATCTAATGGCTGATGTCAGAGGGATCCTGACTGAAAGCAGAAAATACCAGAAGAATGCCTATTTGTATCTTATTGACTATACAAAGGCATTTGACTCTTTAGATCATAACAGATTTAGGCTAACATTGAGGAGAATCCCAGAATACTGACTCATGCTCAAGTGAAACCTATACCTAGACCAAGAAGATGCTGTATGAACAGAACAAAGGAACACTTCATAAGAAAGTTGTGCATCAGGGTTGTATCCTCCCTTCATACCTATTCAATCTGTATACTGAGCAAATCATTTGAGGAGCTGGTACCTACAAAATAGAATGTGGCATCAGGATCGGAGCAAGACTCATTAACAACCTGTGTAGTGGAGATGGCAAAGCCTTGCTTGCTGAAAGTGAGGAAGACTTGAAGCACTTGCCACAGAACATCAACAATTCTTACCATTGGACCAATAGACAATATAATGATAGATGGAAAAAAGATTGAATGATTTTGCCTTACTTGAATTCTAATCAATAGCTTTGGCACCAGCAGTCAGGAGTTCAGGAGACATACTACATTAGAACAATCTGGGGGTCAAGGGGAGGAGAACAGTCTGCTGTCAGGGACTTTTCCAAATTACTTAGGAGCAATAATTTTAATTTGAAGACTAAGGTGCATCTAACTCAGACCATGATCTTTACATGCATATGAAAACTGGGCAGTGAATAAGGATGACAGAAGAATTGATGCCTTTGAGCTCTGGTGTTGGAGAAGCATACTTAATGTCCTGTGGACTGCCGAAAGAACAAGCAGATAATGTCATGGACAAAGTACAGCCTGGATGTTTCTTGGAGGCAAAGATGACAAAACGTCTCACATCTAGTTATTAGGAGAGGTTATCCTTGGAAGAGGACATCATGCTTGAAAACATGGGGGAGGGGGGAGGGAAATTAAAAGATGGTTTTACAGTAACCGTGGCAATGGACTCAAGTATGTCAGAAATTATGAAGGCAGAGGATAGGACAGGGTTCAGATCCATTGTTCATAAGGTTACTGGGAGTTACAGGGCTCCTTACATCTCTCCTTGCTGTCCTGCAGCCTACGCAATCAGGCGTCTGAGTTAGCTTGACTGATTCAAAAGATCTGAACGTTCTCTGCGCTTCTCTCTTCCACCATCAAATAAAATGCAGTCCCCAGCCAAGCTTGGGGGTGGTGAGCATGACTGACATTCTGACCTTCTGGTGGTGGTTAGTGATGGTGGTGGTGCTTGTGTGCTGGTGAGTCCACTAGTACCACATATCAGCTGCCTCATTCAGTTTCATTTTCCCTGTTGGAGGTAGTTTGTCAATGGTCTTGGCAACATACAGAGAAAGTGAAGAAAGCGTCTTCGCAAGAAGAGCCTGTGAACCAAGATCTGTGCCACATATTGTTTTATTATTATTATTATTATTAATTAAAATGAAGGTTCACAGAGACTTTGGATTTCCATTCATTCATTGTTGCATTTTTTTCTCCCTGCCCATTCTTCCCCCCAAGTTCACTCTTCTCTTTGAAAAGTAAAAGAAAAATTCTTTCATCTATTATCCACATATTGTAAGGAAATCGTGGTGCCGGTGAGGACTGAAAATTTCCTCCCCTTCATTCCGTCTGAACCTTGCATTTTCTCCTGCATGGCCTTGCTCCCTTGCCCCACCAACCAACAATGAAACTTGCGTCTAGAGCATTGCTCCTCCTCCAGAGTACTGCTTCGGTGCCCCTTCTCCCTGAGCCACTCCTGACAGCCTCTGCTGAAAGGTACCTTCTGTGCTTTGTTCATCTCATCTCTTGATGCAGCCAGTACACAGCATGCTTTGCTGATACTTGCTGCCTCTTCCTTCTGAGGTCTCGCCGTATCACTCTGCTTCTTCTTGAAATGGTTGTGGATTTATGTCACTTCTGCTGGGCTGTACCTCAGCTGGCCAGGAGTGGGTGTGTGGCTTTGAGTATCCCTGCAGTTCATCAACAATCTGTTCTTCGTTCAACACAGACTATATTCACCAATGTTGCACAACTGCTAGCTTCAATTTAACTATTTGTTTTGTTTAGATTTTTGTAACGTTGGGGCTGATGGGCATTTTAAACATTTACATTTATTTTAAGGGCCCACTAATGGCCTATGGAAGGAGCCCTGGTGGCGTAGGTAGAGTTGCACTGCCAACCCACAGGTATGTGGTTCAATCCACCAACTGCTCCACTGCAGAAAGAGGGCCACTCTCCTCCCATGTGATTTACAGCCTCTGAACACCACTGGAGGGTCAGCTGTGAGTCACTTCCAAGACGGTAATAACAACAGTGGCGCATGGAGGAGCTATGGTCGTCCATAGGGAGTTACACTGCTAATCCCGAGACAGCGTCTCTCTAATGGTTCAAATCCACCAGTGGCTCTGAGGAGAAAGGTGGACAGTCTCCTCCTGTGCAATTTACAGCCTCAGAAAACCCACTGGAGGGCCAGCTACGAGTCAGTTCTGATTGGATGGCAATGAATTGAATGGCTTGTGACTTAACAGTTGATAAAACATTGCTCTGAAGTATTTTATTCATTTAATCATTCAGTAATTTGGAAAGTGTCTGGAGATGGTGAGAATAGCACAGATTTTTTTTTCATGACTCAGTTGACTATGGGCCTACAATTCTCATTCTTGAGTCCTCTCTGTATAGACCACCTTTCTGACCATTTTGAGGCCATGTCTTCAAAACACCTGGTTCTTTCATTACTGCTCAAAAGAATTAAAAATCAGGAACATGTCAAAACGTCACACACAGTGCTGCAGAGCTCTGGGTGGCAGACCACTAAGTCAGCTCCCTGCACGCGTGGACTGCTGCTCACAGTGGTTAAAGCACTTTTAAAAGCTGTGCGCCTTGTTAAAGGCAACGTTTACCAACCCAGCACTTCTGCTGGTGAATATCTGTGTTCTACAGGAAGGGATGAAATGCATTTTAACCCTCTCCCCTGTCTTTCCCTATAGGGTGTGCAGATCTCCAAACCCTGGACACAATGCAGCCAATTGAGAGGAAGAGGCAGGGCTACATTCACGAGCTGATCCAGACCGAGGAGCGATACATGGACGACCTGCAGCTCGTCCTGGAGGTGAGGGCAAGCCCCCAGTGCTGGGAGCACCGCCAGCTCCACAGGAGAAGGGGCGTCCAGCCAGGGTGAGGGCAAGCCCCCAGTGCTGGGAGCACTGCCGACTCCACAGGAGAAGGGGCGTCCAGCCAGGGTGAGGGCAAGCCCCCAGTGCTGGGAGCACCGCCCGCTCCACAGGAGAAGGGGCATCCAGCCACCAACTGCACCCCCCCAAAAGTAAAGGAAACTCTCATTCAGTGTATTTATTCATCAGTTAAAACATAAAAGTCTTCATTGCTGTCAGAATTAACTCACAGAGCTGACCTTCCAGTGGATTTTCAGAGGCTGTAAATAAGCACAGGAAGAGAACGCCCATCTTTCTCCTACAGAGCCACTGATGGATTTGAACTGCCAAAGATGCATTGCCTTTGGTTAGTAGCCCATCCTCCAGTGAACCAGAGCTCCCTGTAGTCATAGCTTGGGGGGGGGGAACCCCACCAAAACTCATTGCCATCAACTCAGAACCAACTCATAGCTGGCTCTCCAACAAGTTCTCAGAGGCTGTAAATCGCATCGGAGATTGCCCATCTTCCTTCCTCAGAGCAGCTTGAGGGTACCATGGACTGCTAGGAAAACAAACAGATTCATCCTCGAGAGGGTTAAACCAGGCTGCTCCTTGGAGGCAAGGATTCTGGGGCTTCGTCTGACATAATCTGGACATGTTGCCAGGAGGGACCGGTCCTTGGAGAGGGACATCATGCTTGGAAGGGTGGAGGGACAGCACAGGAGGGGAAGGCCCTCTATTATGTGGATTGATTCAGTGACTTGGATAATCGGGATGGGTGTGTCAGAGACCATGCGATTGGCACAGGACAGAGCAGAGTTTAGGGCTGTTGTACATAGGGTCGCTATGAGTCACAGGCAACTCGACAGCACATACAACAACAACCTTTGGGTTGGCAGTGCAGCTCCTTACCCAAGGGGCCACCAAAGCATAAATGTTGTTTTGTACCATTTAGTTGGAACCAGCTTATAGCTCACCCTCCCAGCTGGTTTTTGGAAGCAGTAAATTGTACAGGAGAAAATTGCTCTTCTTTCTCCCAAAGAGCAACTAGTGGATTCAAACTGCACACCAAAAATAATGAAGGATTGCATACCATAAATAGTGAGGGAGAAATATATTACATCCTCTGGTTTCTCTGTCCATTAGATAATTCTTGAAAAAACTAATCTCTAATGAGTTTGAGCGTATCAAAGATTATGAGGACGGCTCAGGACAGGGCAGGGTTCAGAGCTGTTGTTCATAAGGTTGCTCTGAGTCCTGGTGGACTCCGCACCACCTGACAACAGCAATCAAGATATTGGAGACCTTGTAGCAAGTCACTAAGTGATTGGCTGCTGTCAGACCTACTAGCCACTTCCTCTAGGGAGCACTAATGGCCTAGTGGCAAGAAGCTATGTAGCAATCCTGATGGTATATGGTTCAAATCCACCAACTACTGTGCAGGAAAAAGATGGGCAGTCTCTTTCCATGCAGTTGACTGCCTGTGAAAAGCCACCAGAGAGTCAGCGATGGGTTGGTTCCGACTCCACAGTACACCACAACACTAGCCACACTGGGGATCTGGTGGCTTAGTGATAAGAAGTTGTGCTGCTAACCCAAAGGCACAGGGTTCAAATCCACCAGTTGCTCTATGGGAGAAAGATGGTCAATTTACTGCCTCTGAAAACACACTGGAGGGTCAGTTCTGACTCCATGGTACCTAACACCAACAAGCCATTCTCAAATCTACTTCCATAACAATAACAGCCCTGGGGACCCCTATGAAGCAGTTCTGCTCTGTCTGCCCTGTAGGGTCACAGTGAGTTGGGAAGAACTTGATGGCACACAACAATAATAGGATATCCACTGTTTCCCTCAGATTAGGTTGTTCAGAGTGGCCGAGGGAAAAGAGGGCATCCATGGTTCTCACTACCAGCACCTAACAATGCTGCAGGGCAGAGAACTGCCCTACACACTTTCTAAGGCTGTGAATCTTTAGTTAAGCTGAGTGCTCTGACCACTGTGCCACCAGGATCCTTAAGTTGACCTAGTAAAAGGCCCGTAAAGGAAGGACAAGGGGATAGGTTGAATGTGAGGACCCTAAAGGAAGCTTTGTTGTTGTTGTTCTTGTTCTTCTTGTGTGCCTTTGAGTCAGGACCGACACATAGCTGACCCTCCGGTGGGTCTTCAGAGGCGGTTAATCACACACAAAGAGATTGTCCATCTTTCTGTGTAGCAGCTGGTGGATTCGAACCACATGCCTTTGAGATTGCAGTGCAGAGTCTCACCATTAGGCCACCAGAGATCCCTAAAGCAAGCTTGAGCTCCCTCAGATTTGACTGTGTGCTTCAGCCCTTTAGACAGCTGGAGTTTTCATAAGCTGTGATCTTACCACAGAAGTTGTGAAGCAGTGGATGCATCTGCCTGATGTTGTATCTGTTTGAAGAACCACATAGGGGCATATTGTAAAGTATTTCTCAAATGTCGTGACTCGCTGTCCGATCATGTGTGCCTGCCATTGTTAGTGGCGACCTCTGTGCCCATGGCAGCTGCCCTTGTGAAAGCCGTTGTTGTTGTCAGATGCCATCCATGCCGAGCGACCTTCCAAGCAGCCCTGCCTGATCCTTTGCCGTGTTCACAGTCTCGGCCACCCTGAGCCCATCGTTACAGTCACCGCGTCAGCCCATCTTGTAGAGGGTATCCTCTGTTTCGACGACCCTCTGCTTTTTCAAACATGATGCCCTTCTCCAAGTCCCGGCCCCACCTGACAACATGTGCAGAGTGTGTGAGGTGAAGTCTCACTGTTGTCCTTGCCTCCAGGGAGCCCTTTGGCCGGCCTTCTTCCAAGATGGAATAGCCTTTTAAAATGATGATGTGTGTTTTTGCCTGAACAGAAGAAGAATGTTTTGTATACTTTTGTTTCTGGGGCTTTTTGTTCCCATTAAATTTGCCAAAGCCCTCAAATGAGAAGAGCAGTTAGATAAGTAAATCATGTGAAGAGAAGCAGGTGTCCCCACATGTGTTCCACAGGTGCATCATACATGTGACCTCGCTGGCAGGATGGAGCGTGGCTGCATCCTGCGGCATCGGTCCTGTAGCCAGGCCTGACCTGCTTCATCCTTCACTCTAAACGCAGGCCTGTGAGGTCCAGGTCAGTGTCCCTCACCTGGACAGTACCCTGCCATCCTCAGCTGATGGTGTCTGTCTTCTCTCCAAAGTTATAAGCCCATTAGCCCGACTCTATAGACTTTCCCATCAATGCTGAATGGACTGTTATTATGGTTGTTGTTGAGTACCGTCAAGTCAGAAGCAACTTATAGCTGACTCTCTGGTGTGTTTTCAGAGGCAATAAATCGCACAGGAGATTTCCCATCTTTTTCCCACAGAGCAGCTAGTGGGTTTGAACCACGTGCCTTTGGGTTAGCAGCACAGTTGCTTACCACTAAACCACGAGGGGATGTTGCTAGGGGAGGGTATTCCTTGGAGTGAATATCATGCTTGGGAAGGTGGTGGGACCGCAAATGAAAGGAAAACTTCAACCAGGTGGATGACTCAGTGACTGCAGCAGTGGTCTCAAGTGTGTCAGAGATTGTGAGGATGGCACTAGACAGGGTTCAGATACGTGTTCATAGGGTCGCTCTGAGTTGTGGTTGACTCAACAGCACCTAACAATAACAACAAAAAGCCACCACAGCTGCCTCAAAGCCAAATAGATTACATGTGTTTATGTACATGTCTCTGGTTGGGCAGAGACTATGTCCTTTTTTCATGTGTGTGTACGTGTGTGTGTGTGTGTCTGTGTGTCTGTGTGTACCCCATCGAATCAGGTCTGACTGGCACAGGAGGAGATTGCACCTCCTCCAGTGGAGCATCTGTTGGTTCGAACTGCTCACCTTAGGTATTGCAGCACAACTTCTTGCCCCTAGGCCACCAGAGCTCCTTTTTTAAGTCTTCTCAAGTTGTCCTAGTGAGCGCTGGTGGCCTAGTGGCAAGAAGCGGCACTACAGTCTCAAAGGTACATGATTCGAATCCCACCAGCTGCTCCGAGGGGAAAGGATGGGCAGTCTCCTCCTGTGTCATTAACTGCCTCTGAAAACCCGCCAGAGGGTCAGCCATGGGTTGGCTCCAGCTCGACAGTACAACACTTGGCAGATAGACTCAGAGCTGACCCTCCATGGAGTTTTCAGAAGCTGTAATTGCACAGGAGAGGACTGTCCAAATTCCTCCCTCAGAGCCACTGGATTGAAATGCAGTGAAGCGCTGCCTTTGGGTGAGACTGTGCCACCAGGGCTCCCTGACTAGGAGGAGGAAATAGGGATGCAAAGGCTTGTGTAGAGAGAGTTAGGGACCTGCAGAGGCTGTCATGTGACAGGAGTGTCAAGTATTTGAGCTAGGGCCTGAGCCTCATGAACCTCTGAAAGGAGTTTGCGTTTTCTTACCCACCCTTGAGAGGCCTTTGAGTGAGTTTTGTAAAGAGAAGGACATAGGGGTGTGTATGAGAAAGCTCGGGAGCGCTGGTAGCCCTAGTGGCAAGGAGCTGTGCTGCAGTCGTGAAGGCACGTGGTTCAAATCCACCAGCTGCTCTGCAGAAGGAAGGATGATCTCCTGTGCGGTGCACGGCCCCTGTAAACCCACCAAAGGGTCAGCTGTGGGTCAATCCTGACTCAGTGGTGCACAAGAACAACGAGAAAGCTCATGTATGAGAGGAGCTCTCTCTGGTAACTTCCCTACTTCCTTAAAGTTTGTATGTCATTTCTTAAGACTATTTGTGTTTTAGTGAAAACTTGGACTTAGAATAAAGATCTGAGTTTGGGATCTGGCTCCTGTGTCTTCAGGAATCTCTCCTGTGTCTTTTTGACCTTAGGCAATTCACTCTCTGAGCCTCCCTCCCCCCCACTTTTTTAGTTGATCAGTTGGGGGTATATTTGCCTTCGCTTCACCTACCAAGACTCTGAAATTAATTGAGAACACACAACACACATATATTCACTCATATGTGCATGTACACACAAGTGTACAAGTCAGCGCTTTATAAATTCTTGGGTCCTGTGGCGCAGGATAGGGCAGAGTTCCCATCCATCGTTTGTACACGTACTCAACTCGATAGCACTAACAACAAGGGGATACAGAGGGAACCCTGGTGGTGTAGTGGTTAGGTGCTTGACTGCTGACTGAAAGGTTGGCAGTTTGAATCCATCAGCCCTCCCATGGGAGAAAGAAGGGCAGGCTTCTCCTGTGAGATCCACAGTCTTGGAAACCCAGCGGAGGGTCAGCTTGAGTTGGAACTGACTCAGTGGCATTAGCGAGAAGGAGAGACTCCAAAAGGAGCCTGGTGGCGCAGCAGTGAAGTGCTCCGCCGCTGGACAAAAGATTGGCAGTTTGAGACCACCAGCTGCTCTGCACAAGGATGTGGCAGTCTCCTTCTGTAACAGTTATAAATTGGGGCGGGGGAGGGCGGCGGTTATAGCTGTGAAAACCCTGTGAGACAATCCTACTCCATCCCGTGTGGAATCCAGGAGTTGGAATTACTGCACAGCCATGGGTCTGGGGTACAGATGTGAGTTGTCACCATTTCCCCTTTGACCAGGCAGCCCTCTGAAGGCCGCCTCTGTGTACTGGTGGGTTTGGGGAATAGCAGAAGTCATCACTTCGTGTTCCCTGATGAACTCCTCGAGGACATTCTCCTGCATCCCAGCCTCGACTGTGCACACCCTGCATGTGTGGGTACTCTGTGGTTCTCTGTGTCTTGGCACCCCTGTGAAGCAGGCATGTGAGCCTCCACTTAACAGAGAATACTGGGTTCATTTCTCAAATCAGCCTTGATCAGAGCCCCAATGCCAAAAAAAGTAAGCAATAGTGCAGTTAAAATAATGGAATCATCAATATATTTCTTTACAAAGACCTTACTCTTTCTAGGCTGTGTGTGTGTGATTCCTATTGCCATCATGTTGTAACTGACTCATAGCTGACCCTCCAGCAGTTTTTCAAATGCTGTAAATGCACAGGAGGAGATTTCCCATCTTTCTCTCCTAGAACAACAGATGGATTTGAACTGTTTGGCTTTGGGTTGACAGCACAGCTCCTTATCCACTAGGCCACCAGAGCTTTGGAAATTCCATGTAAAGAAATCTTAGGTAACAGCCCAAGCACAGACTCAGTGTTCTTGGTGTTCACACTTAAGCTAACTACTTTTGTTTGTGTTTTGAACTTAGGTCTTTCAGAAACCAATGGCAGACTCAGGTTTTCTTACTGAAGGAGAAATGGGCCTGATCTTCGTTAACTGGAAAGAGCTCATCATGTCCAATACGAAGTTGCTGAAGTGAGTCTTGAGCGGCCCCTGTGCTTACACCAGGCACCTCAGCCCAGGGCCGAGACTCACACCAGCTCTCTGCAGGGGAGTTTAGCAAGGGGATTTCCCCATATATCCTGCTCCCCTGGGCTTTTTTTCTTTTTTAACATATAATAATTTGTATACATTATATTCATTCATGTACACTGTGCTTTATACAATCTTTCACTTACATTGGGTTTCATACAGTCATCCATATACATTTTATTCCATGTTTTAATTACCATTGACCTATGCCTATTATCACCCCATCTTCTCGAGTCTTCCTTGAACCTTTGCTATTCCTTCTCCTCCCCTATCTGCCCACCAAACTCTGCTTTCCTAGTAAGTTCATCTCGCCTCCTTTATACCCAGTCTCCCTTTCCCCTTCTGGACATTTATCTACTAGTTATCCAACTATTTTTTAAAATAAATTTTTTATTTTATACTGATTTGCTTACAAACTTCATATACATTGTTTTTCACACCAGATCGTTCCCATTTCCTTTACCCACCCCTCCCTCTACCTATCAGATTGTGTGGCCCTATGATTTCCCCCCTGCCATCCTCATATCCATCTGTTTTTACAGTGATGATCTTACATAGTATTTGTCCTTAAGAGACTGAGTTCATTCACTCCACACTATGCTCTCTAGATTCTCCCCCGTTATATAGCATTTTATGAAATCGTTGTTCCTTAGTGCTGCATAGTGTTCCGTTGTGTGGATGAACCACAATTACTCCGTCCATTCAGTTGTTGTCCTTTGGGCTTTTTATCTTATTTTCATCTTCTGAAATTTCTTAGAACTATAAAATACATAATTGTTGGAGAAAATAAATATGAAAAGGTACTTTGATTGAACAAAGTAAAAATGGAATTATTAAGGAAATAATGTATTAACTTACCATTTTAAACCATAAAACATTCTTGAATCTGGGTTGAACCAGAAGAGAAGCTATAGCTCAAGGCTTCTTTGGCCATCCTGTAAGTTCCCGTGGAAATTCCTTTCCTGGGGTGAGTTTCAGTCCCTCAGGCCCCTGAGGACAGACTGGGGGAGCCGGGGAGGCCTCTGCTGTCACAGCTCAGGCCAGCCACACTTCTACCCTGCAGGGGCCCAGCACCTCTCCCAGGAACAGCACGCTGGCCTCCCTCACGCACATGGCCTTGGCCAGCCCCTCTGCCTTTTTCTCCCTGGGTTGGACTGAGAGCAAGTTCTCTTTCAAAAGAAATTTTGCTGAGACACTGACATAAAACCAAAACCATTCCAAAGGCCAAAAACACCACACAACTCTATGGCGTGCATGTCCTTATTCTTCTTTGCCAATTTTTGACGCATGTTGGCTTGAGCAGCAAAGCTTTAGGCCCAGCCTCCCACTCTCGCCTCTGACCCTCACCTCCCGACACTGGACTTTTTCTGGAGCTCACTACCTGTCTCTGCTGCCATGGTAATCCAGACTTCATTCACTTGGAAAGTGAACACCCATGTCGGTTGCAGGGCCTTGCGAGTTCGGAAGAAGACGGGAGGCGAGAAGATGCCAGTGCAGATGATCGGGGACATCCTGGCGGCCGAGCTCGCCCACATGCAGGCTTACATCCGCTTCTGCAGCTGCCAGCTGAACGGGGCCGCCCTGTTACAGCAGAAGACAGACGAAGACACGGACTTCAAAGAATTCCTGAAGGTAACTCTCTTCGGACCTCACAGATAGATCCGTGGGCCTGACAGACATGCGGCCCCCTTCTGGGTGTGAGGGCAGGGGTTAAGCTGGCGCAGTCGGCAATTCCAGCGATGAAGGAGGCTATCCCATGAGTGCGACACAAATAGAAAAATAATTTTCCGATTTCTTTACGTTGTCTTTCATGTTTCTCTGATTTCTCTTGGCCTGAAGCCAATGATTTTATGCATCAAATGCTAAAGGAAGGTTTTTTTAAAAAAAAGCCAGACTTAACTCAGCTGTTTTATACTCTCAAGGAAATATCCAGGAGGTCATTTTCTTAATTTTCAAAACATACTGATTTCTGCCCACCATTTCTGTAAAGAATGGAAAAAAATATAATTTCTGAAATTTAAATTTTTCTTTGGAGCTATGCTGGATAGCATGCAACAAGATCAAATAAAAAATAAAATTTGCGATGAGTGAAATGAGGCAGAAGGATGAAATGCATGTCTCGTGGTCTCACGCTCACGCTAGCCACGCTTTCACTCCGTTGAGTTGGCGCTGACGCATCACTGACCACCGCGGGGTTCCCAAGGTGGTACGTCGTATAGAAGGAGATTGGGGTCTTTCTCCCTTGGGGCGGCTGGCTGATTGAGACCACCAGAGAAGGTCAGCCTTTGGGTCAGCAGCACAGTGCCCTGTATGCGATGCCACAAAGGCCATCAGACTTTACAGAAGCCAACGAGAGGACAAACTGCTGACTCCATAATGCCGTGTTTATAAAATACGAGCAAACAGTTGATGAGGAAAAGTAAAGCTGTAACTGTACTCAGAAAGAAAACACCATAGAGAGTGTAACAAATAGCATACAACATTGTAGTAATAAAGGCGCCCTCTTGGCATGGAGTTTTACATGTGGTACAATTAACCAAAAAGGTCAGTAGTTCAAACCTACCAGCCAAAAGATGGGCAGTCTCCTCCTATCAAGATTCTCAGTCCTGGAAACCCTACTGAGTTTTTGGCTGGAGAGGCGGGGAGTGTCACCCTGAGTCAGATTGAGTTTGGGGTGTAGTAATAGAATAGTGAGAGCTAATAGGATGTCACCTTTCGAGAAAACAGTTTCTTTGATGTTGTTTGCTAATAGATACTTTCATATCATATATTAAAATTGCAATGAGAATAAAAGGAAAAGGGATTGTCTTTCTTTCTACTTCTCATTTGTACTCATGAAAATACTATATATCAAGACCTACTGAGAAACCACAGTGGGCAGATATTCTATAAGTAGACTTTGTAGTAGTGTTTACCCCAAATTCAGGCACCTGAACAAGGCGGCATCCTTTCAATATTTAAATTTTAAGGAGTCATTAAGCACAAACATAAGCTGTTTGGCTGTTGTTGTTGTTGTTGTTGTTGTTAAGTGCCGTCAAGTCACAGGCGACTCATAGCGACCCTATGAAGGAGAGTCCTCAATGCTTGGGTGCCTTTCATCCTCTCTCCAAGTTCATAGGGTTTCCGGAGGCAAGCTATTATGGAAGTGGATGCCACTTCTCCTTCAAGCTGTTTGGCTAGAGGACAAAAATCCCCAAAGGGGAGCAGAAGAAGCGATAAAGGCATAAATGATGTCAATGATAAGAGAATTAGAAATAGACGTTTACAACTTCATGGAACTGTCAATAACAATCCAGTAACAAAGCAAATAGGATGTCAGATGTCATCACAATTGGCATGATAATAAAAATAATTTATTTTCGTGCTCGCTTCGGCAGCACATATACTAAAATTGGAACAATACAGAGAAGATTAGCATGGCCCCTGTGCAAGGATGACACGCAAATTCGTGAAGCATTCCATATTTTTAAAAAAAGAAAAAAATAATTTCTTTTCATAGCAAAAGGCTATTGGTTAAATTAGTAGGTAAAACTAAACAGTAAGTCATTTCCTTAAAGATCACTTAATGATTCGGGAAATAGAGAAATCAAACTATTTTCCCTGAGATAATCTTTAATCTTTAAACCAAAAATATCCCCT
Source organism: Elephantulus edwardii (assembly GCF_000299155.1). Taxonomy (NCBI): domain Eukaryota; kingdom Metazoa; phylum Chordata; class Mammalia; order Macroscelidea; family Macroscelididae; genus Elephantulus; species Elephantulus edwardii. The sequence continues at coordinate 10,686,760 of NW_006399759.1, forward strand.
GAAGACTTCTTCAACCCAAACGATTGACACAGTGGCTGTAACAGAGGGCTCAAGTATATCAGAATTGCTGAGGATGGCACGGGATGGGACAGCCCTCATAGGGTCACTGTGAGGTGTGGTTGACACGACAACAATGACACAGTGTTAAGGTCTGCCCTTGAGTATTACACTGTCTGGATGGGACCAAGTTGACTAAAGCCACTTCAAAGACTAGAAAGGAAACTTTGGGGACAAGGAGTTTGTGTTCATGAGGGAGCAGCAGTTCAGAGATGGAGGGTAAGAATGGTTGCACCGCACAGAGAATGTCACCAGTGTCACTGAAGAGTGCATGTAGAAACGGTTGAACTGGCGTCTGTCCTGCTGTGTATATTATCTACAAGAGCAAGATAAATAACATTTAAAGGAGAAATGAGAAGAGCGGACAGAGGCAAAGGATGTGGTGAAGCCGGGAAGGTGCAGGAGAGAGTGGTGCATAGGAGCCAAGGAGGGTGTGTGGTCCCTGCATGGTCAGGGAAAGCCGCAAGATGGAGCTGAGGGATGGCTTCTGGGTCTGGCACGGAGGTGGAATGGTCCTCTGTCAGTGTGACACCTGTCATTTTGGATCCTGAGTTGATAAAAAAACAAAAAAATCTAAAAAGTGGTCAAAGTCAGGAGTGTGGGTCTGATTTTTTTGTTTAATTTGGGGATATAATTTCTTCATAAGTCTCTCACTTTCTTTGCAGAAGCTGGCCTCTGACCCTCGGTGTAAAGGGATGCCCCTGTCCAGCTTCCTGCTGAAGCCCATGCAGAGGATCACCCGCTACCCTCTCCTCATCAAAAGTGTGAGTGTCCGCGATGGGATGGCTCACGCAGCCTTGGAAAGAAGGCTTTTCGGCGATCACAGACGCCAGGCATCAAGGAGGTGGCTGGACACTCAGAGCGGCCAGATAGGGAGCCCCGGAGTGACCAGCCTGCCCTGCCCCGTGGTGTGACGGCAGCTGTGAGCCCACTGCCACCATATACATGGGATGGGGTGTGCTCTGTAGAGTTCAATCCTTGCAGTGGACAGATGACAGGAATCCCATGTCACCTCGGTAACCTGTCGTCCAGAAACCTCTTCTGGGCTCACAGGGCTCTTTGCCTGTCGAGGCAGGGTGAAGCCTCCAGCTGGGGAGCCATCCTGAGCCCAGAAGTGGGGCAGATAAAGCATTAGCCTACCCTTGGGTTCCACCCTACCTAGGTCCCCATCTCAGCATGTCCTCAACAGAGCTTGTCCTTGACCCTCCACATGCGTCCCTCCAGTGTGCTGGATAAATGCCTCCTAAAATGCCACGAATCTTCCTTTTTTATATAAATGAGTCTCTTAATACAATCAAGTGTTCTAAGGAGGTCAGCCTTGTTGTTGTTCTTATGTGCAGTCAAGTCGCTTATGACTCCTAGTGACCCTGTGCACAATATCTCTGAACCCTGCGCTATCCTGAGCCAGTCTCACTATCTCCAACACACCTAAACCTTTACCCCAGTTACAGTGTCAATCCATCTCATCTGGGGTCTTCCTCTCCTGTGCTCCCTCTACTCTTCCAAGAATGATGTCCTTCTCCAAGGACTGGTCCCTCCTTGCAGCATGTCCTAAGTATGTGAAAGGGAGCTTCAAAATCCTTGCCTCTAAAGAACAACCTGGTTTCACCCTCTCTAGGACACACCTCTTTGTTCTCTTGGCCATCCATGGTATGATTAATACTATTCTCCAGCACCACAACTCAAAGGCATCAATTTTTCTTCTGTCATCCTCATTGTCCAGCTCTCTGATACATAGCAAGTAATTGCGAACACAATGTCCTGTATCAAGTGCACCTTAGTCTCCAGACTGACATCATTGCTGCTTTTTTTTTTTAACTTGTTGTGTGCTGTCAAATTGGATCTGACCGGCACAGGAAGAGTATCTGGTGGATTCAAACCAAGCGCCTTCAGGATTGCAGCACAGCTTCTTGCCTCTAGGCCACCAGAGCTCCCTTCATTATTGCTCTTCAGCACTTTGGAGAGGTCCCTGAAAGCAGATTTACCCAGTGCAATTTGTCTTCTGATTTCCTGACTGCTGATGCAAAGGATAATTCCACCATTAAAACAGAAATTATTTTAATCATCTTACAAAGAAAACAGTAGGAATAACATAAGACTATTGCCTTTATTGTTTATTCTGTCATCATCAGAGAAAGGTGTAAAAAGAAATTAAACTGTTGCTTTTATTGATTATTCTCTAACCAGCAGTCTAATAACTACATGGACTCAGAATAGAACACATATTGTGGTTCATACCAAACCTCCTTGTCGGTTTGAGGGCACAATCCCTCATCTCAGACCTTTTGGACAAATGTCTTCCACAGTTTAGAATATCATTCAAACACTATGTTGTGTAACACCGCCAGTGGTGAGGGTGTGCCACTGAGTCAGTCCTGCCTGTAGTGTGACAGAGTAGAGCTGCCCTGTAGGGTTTCAAGAGCACTAATCTTTACACAAGCAGATCACCAGATGTTTATTCCCTGTCAGTAACTGGTGGGTTCACACCACTGACCTTTCCGTTAACAATTTAACACCAGGGCCCCTTTAGCACATCCTCAACACTTGGATTTTGGGTAGACAGATGGTTGGGTGGTTTGTTGGGTGAAAGAAACAGTACACCCCAGGTGATGCAACTCCTCTCTTGTCCAGATTCTGGAGAGTACCCCAGAGAGTCACGTTGACCACTCCTCCCTGAAGCTGGCCCTGGAGCGGGCTGAGGAGCTGTGCTCCCAAGTGAATGAGGGTGTTCGGGAGAAAGAAAATTCAGACCGGCTGGAGTGGATCCAGGCGCACGTTCAGTGTGAAGGTCTGGCCGAGGTGAGGCCCTGGCATGGGGTTTGGGGTGTGGAGTGTGGGCAGGCTCTGGGTGGGAGCTGGGCCAGGCTCTCCTCACATAGCTCAGCTGTGTGGACCTGCCAGCCTGCCCTGACAAGGACACTCCTTGAGATGTCATCTTCCTTTCTTGTGAAGAGAGATTTGCTACTTTTATTTTGAGTGATTTGACTTTAGATAGTGGAATCTATATTCTGTAGGTGTAGATAACCATTTGCACTGGTCCAGTTTGAAATCTTAAATGATTCCAGGAATAGAGTTACAGCCACATTTTCAACTGAAAATTCCTACCAAGGTTCCCTCAGATTCAGAACACAGGAGGCTGGCAGGATTGTGCTGGGGCTTCTGGTTTCGAAGGCTTTACAAAGTTAACAAGCCTCTTTCTCTTTCAGCAACTTATTTTCAACTCCCTCACCAACTGCCTGGGACCGCGGAAACTTCTGCACAGCGGGAAGTTGTACAAGACCAAGAGCAATAAGGAGCTGCACGGATTCCTCTTCAACGACTTCCTGCTTCTTACCTACATGGTCAAACAGTTTGCCGTGTCCTCGGGCTCCGAGAAACTGTTCAGCTCTAAGTCCAACGCTCAGTTCAAAATGTATAAGACGGTGAGTTTCACCTTCCCACCAGGCTGCTGGGGGCGTCATAAGATTCTGCCTTTGCCCTCATGACCTCTGTGTACCTGAGTCTGTCCTGTCCCTGAGGGACTCCCCTCAGCTCTTCCCCGATGAGCCACACTGCCCACCCCCCACAGGAGCTTCAGTTCCTCTATGCACGACTCCTGGTTTCCATGGCCCCTGATGGTCCAGCTTTGGACTCCTGCCCTGTCCCTGAGCTGTGTGCTTGCATGTCCAAAGGGCCTGTCTGATGTCCCACAATGAAAAGCTGAGGTTCTGTCTCAGAGATTCTGAGCTCTGTCTCCACCCACACTGCTTATCAGGGTCTGGAAAACCAGGCTGTAACTAAGTGCCAAGGGCCCCTGTGTGGAGGAGACCCTGCCACATCCAGAGTGTGGGCGTTCGGGGCTGCTAGCCCATTCCATCTGCCTATTGACCTTTGCAAAATGGAGGTTGTTTTCTTTTCTCCTGTGTCAAAGATCTCAGCTCGGCCCCTTTCTCCCTCAGCCAGGCTTTCCAGAACAAACAGAACTCCAGCTCTGTGCGCGGTTGGGGTAGAATTTGGCCCGACTCACAGCCTGTGTTTCGACCCTTATTCTTTTAGCCCATTTTCCTGAACGAAGTCTTGGTGAAACTGCCCACAGACCCTTCCAGCGATGAGCCCGTCTTCCACATTTCTCACATCGATCGGGTCTACACCCTCCGAACAGACAACATTAACGAGAGGTCAGTCCTGACCACGTGTGACCTGCCTTGAAATCTGGGAGAACTCCTGGACGTCTCCCTCTGCTATGAAACTTCTCTCCAATCTGTCTGCACATCCTGTCAATTCTGTGCCCTCCACCTTTCTCAGCAAGCCCCCTCTGCTCCATTCCTACAGAAAGGCCCTCGCTTAGATGCCCAGGACCACCACTCCCTTCATTTTCTCACTTCAGTCCCTCCTCGGGCCATTCCCTCACCATCTTCCTAAACAGCCTGTCTGGCTGCCTCACTCCTCTGCTGAAACCCAGGGACTGCCTGCAGCCCTTGGGAGAAAATGCCACTCTTTCCCTGGTTTCTAAGGGCTACCCCTCACCATTTCAGCATCCGTCCTGCCCCTCCACCCACAACACCTGTGTTCCCAAGGGGACTCGCATGAGACGTCTCCTCCTCAGGACAGAACCTCGGCCCACACGCCTGCGTGCAGGCCTCTGAGGGCTGCCATCGCTCATGCTGAGCCCTCCCAGGGAGGCTGTCCACATCCTCTAGTCTCTGTGGCCACAGCCCCTCCTGGCTGACAAGAGTCCCCTTCAGGCATCCTCAGCTCAACCATCAGTTAGCTAATAACTTCCAGTCAAGTTAATCAAAGTTTGATCATTGAAGCTGAGGTTAGCAAAGGGAACAACCCTCATGCAGAATTCTGGGGCACGTGGTGGACCCCAGGCGGGGTCTGTGGGTGGACCCAAACGGCTTGCTCTCTTCTCCCACAGGACGGCCTGGGTCCAGAAGATTAAAGCGGCCTCCGAGCAGTACATTGACACCGAAAAGAAGAAACGGGAGAGGGCGTATCAAGGTACTGGGTGCCCTCGAGGGCTCTAGGGATGGGGATGGAGTGGCCCTGCGGGGCCCTCCCCTCTGAGTGACTGTGAGGTGGCTGGGCCTGAACAACACCACTTGGTGCGGATGAAGATTAGAGCCCGGCTCCGGGGTGCCCGCCTGCACAGACGGTCCTTGCATCTGACATGAGCCGTGGCGCCCTTCACACTACCAAAGTCTCAGTCCTGCTGCTAGTTCTCCTCTCTTTCCCAGAAGAAGTGTCCTCTCTTTCCACAGCCAGTCTCACCTCTTACAGATCTGTTTTGCTCCATGAGTCGTCACTTCTGTGCACTGTGTCCCTTCAGCTCGTAAAGGCTCTCGGCTCTTCTCCCCAGCAGTCAGCCTCGGCCCTTTCTCTCCCTCCAGGTCCATCCCACCCACCCTCCACCTGGACCCTCACATCCTGGGTCTTCAGTCTGCACTATCCTTTTCTCTCCCTCACAGCCTTTCCCTCCACCTGCTGTCTTTGCTCGTCTTTGTAACTGGCTCTTTCAAACAATACACGTGAGCTAACCAGCAGTCTTGACTCAGTTTCCATTCTTCCCTGGTGCCCCCACGCTGGATCACGCGTCCTGAAAGCAGATAATCACATCTCCTCTTCCCCTGAGGAACCCCGGGTTACTCTGGAGTGTCCTCCTGCTGCGGAAGCCTTCTTTCTCATCTCCCCTCCTAGACTATCCTCCTTCGACCCGAGGATTTCCGTCCCCACTGAACACCCCCACTTCCCCTCTCTGTGGTCCCTCATCTCATCCCGGTTTCAGTGGTCTCCGAGCTGCTCTCTCCGGCTCACAGCACTAGAGCCAGCCACTCTCCAGAACCGCCCGCTCAACCTGCCCCTCACAGTTCCCTGCCCTCTCCGCCTTGTTGCTGTTAAATGCCATCAAGTCATCTGTATCTCATTGCAACCTCGTGAATGATGGATCCAAACCGTGCCCTGTCCTGTGTCCTCATCATCTCTGACCTGCTCAGGCCACTGCTGGCCACTGTGTCGATCCACCTCTTTGAGGGTCTGTCCCCTCCTGCACTGACCTTCCACCTTTCCAAGCAGGATGTCCTATTTCCGGGACTGGTCCCTCCTTCCCAGCTTCGATTTCTCCACTAAAGTCTTCCCAGCACTAGCTCTTCTAGGACCAGGATCCCAGTAGCCTTCCAGACTGGACACACTCTTTTGACCCCTTCCTCAACCCACTATTGAGTCAATTGCCCACAATGTCCATTCCCTTCCATTATTATCCTTTGCATTTGCTTACTGTCTTCCTTTCCCAAGGGTAGACCCTCATCTCCCACCCAGACTATAGCCCCACATTCCGTGATGACACTTCTTTGCTCTAACACCCACCCCTGAATAGACTTCTTTCCTGTTAGTTCCCAAATTAATCTTAGATTTCTTACCTCAAGACTAGGGGTCTACCCACAATATCCCCTCTTAGCCCCACCTTCCCAGTATTTCCTGTATCTCCCTCTAACTGAACACTCCGTAGTTTCTGTCATGCCTTCATGCTGCCCTCTCGGCTGACAGGCTCTTTTGTTAGGTACCTTTGAGCAGGTTCCGAATCCTGACAATCTATGCACAACACAGTGAGGCACGGGCTGGTCCTGCTCAGCCTCACTCATCTCTGTTTGCACCCATTGTTGGAGCCGCTGTGTTGAGGGTCTGTCTTATTGAGGGTCTTCCTCTCTTTCGCTGACCTTCTGCATAAGCAAGTGTGGTGTCCTCCAGGAATTGGTCGTTCCTTATAGCATGCTGGAAGTATGTAAGAGGAAGGCTTGCCATTCTCACTTACAAGGAGTTTCCAAGGGATTTGTTGTTCTGGAAATTTGTGATGCTCAGTGTTCTTTATCAACACCATATTTCAAAGATATAATTCTTCTGTCTGCCTATTCATTATCCAGCTTTCACCTGCATATGTTGTTGTTAGGTACCCTCAAGCTAGCTGTGACTCTTGGACTCTGTGGACAATGCATCTGAACTCGCCTATCCTGCACCATCCTTATCATCTCTGATATTCTTGGACCCATCATTACGATCACTCTGTCAGTCCATTTCACTGAGGGTCTTCCTCTCTTCTGCTAATCCTCCACCTCTCTAAGCATGATGCTCCTTTCCAAGGACTGGACCTTCTAAAACCATATGCAGGTTATGTGAGATGAAGCTTCACCGTTGCCTCTCAGGAACACCCTGGTTGCACTTCTTCCAGAACAGATTATCTGTTATTTTCTAAATCCATGGGATATCCAGAACTCTTCTCTAACAACACAACTCAATGGCATCGCGTCTTCTGTCATATTTCATCATTGTCCAGCTTTCAGATAAAAAGCAAGTATATGAAAAGTCTGTGGCTTGATTCAAGTGCACCTTAATCTTTAAATTGCAATCATCACTACTTAACTCGTTGGCAAGATATTTGACAGCCAATTTTCCCAATGCATAACATCTTTTGATTTTTTGGCTGCTGGTACCAAGGGTGTTGATTGTGGATCCAACCAAGATTAAATTGTTGACAGCTTCAGTCTGTTCTCCATCTATAATGATGGTGCCTATTGACCTAGTGGTGAGAACTTTTGTTTCTTGACATTGAGATGTAACCCATATTGCAAGTTGTAGTCCTTGATCTTCTGCAGCAAGTACTTCAGGTCTTCCTCACTCTCAGCAAGCAAGGTTGGGTCATCTGCATACTGCACAAGTTGTTGATGAGTCTTCCTTCAATCCTGTTACCACATTCTTCTTAATAAAGTCCAGCCTCTCAAAATAATTTGTTCAGCATGCAGATTGAACAGATATGCAGAAAACCCTGAGGCACACTTTTATTTTGAACCGTGCAGTGAGTTCTGACAACAGCTTCTTGGTCTCAGTATAGGTTTCCCTGAATATAGTTAAGTATGCAGGGATTCCCATTCTTCTCAGTCATATTTTGTTACGATCTGTACAGTGAAATGCTTTTGCATAGTCAATAAAACACAAACATACATTCTTCTGGCATTCTGTGCTTTCAGCCAGGCTTCATCTGACACCAGCAGTAATATCGCTGGTGCCATTCATATGAGGTGATTGAAAATTCTATGGCTCGGGTCAAGAGCCTCAGTCCTCAAAGTGATATCTTTTATTTTCTACCCCTAGAGCAGATGTGCTCAGTTTTATAATGCATTGTTTGATTGCCTGTTCTTTGAACTGTTTCCTTTCTTGACTGCTGCTTTCATGGGCACTAATTTTAGATGATGCAAGGAGGGATCAGTCCTTGGAGAGGGACATCATGCTTGGGAGGGCGGAGGGATGGCGCAGGAGGGGAAGACCCTCTATGAGGTGGATTGATTCAGTGACTGGGGTCATGGGGGTGAGTATGTTGGAGGCAGTGAGATTGGCACAGGACAGAGCAGGATTTAGGGCTGTTGTACATAGGGTCACTATGAGTCACAGGTGACTCGAAGGCACATACCAAGTAAAACTTAGTCCTTGAGCTCTTCAGTATTTCCTATCACAGTGATTCTTAGTGATCCAGTTGTAAGGATTTTGTTTTCTCTATGTTGAAGGTGTAGGCCATCTGGAAAGCTATAGACCTTTATGAGAAATAGTGAAGAGATCTTCAAGTCCTCCTCTCTTTCAGCAAGCGTGGTTATGATCATATTTTAGGTTGCTGTTCTTTCTTCTTTATTTTGTATACTGTCTTTCCATGTTCTTCATCATAGGGTCCAGCTTTTCAGGTTTGCTCATTATATACACTTAGTGAAAGGATGCTGTCTTGATACACATTTTCCCTGATTGAAAACACATCGTATCACCTTCTTGTAGCTGAACAACCACCACGTGGTCAATATCTAGGTTTCACCTGAGCACAGCCAAGTATTCTGGAATTTACTTTCTTCACAATGTTATCTTTAATTTGCTGTGATCTACACAGTTGAATATATTTGCATGGTCAATAAAACACAAGTAAGCATCTTTTTGGTTTTCTCTGCTTTCTATCAAGCGCCATCTGACATCAGCACTGTTAGTCCTCATTGCATGTTCTCTTCGAGTCCAGCTTACATTTTTGGCAGTTCCCTATTGATACACTACTGAATTATTTTTTTTCCCATTATCTTCAGGAAAGTTTTTTAATTCTCATCTCACATCAAAATTTTTTCCATTCTGTATAGCCCAAGTTAAATACTGCCTTGCGCCATGATGTTGCCCCAGAGGCCATAGCCAGCCAGTACTTCTACCTGGAGTCTGTTCTGTGGACTTGTTCTCATCTTCATTCCTCTGTTGCCTCTACTTAAGTCCCTGAACACCTTTTTCCTCCCTTGAATCGTACTGAATCATAAGCTCCCTGAAGTTACACCATACTTACCCTGCATGACCCAGTGTGTCTTAGAACCACGTGCTTTATCTACAGTTCTGTTCATGGGGCAGATCCTCTATTTGCTCCCGGCCACCAGGATGTAGCAACTGGCCCTTCTGAGGCCTCTTAACAGAACTGTCACAGCTCCTGCGAATGCCGATTCCAGCTCCACTGCGTCCTCCATCTGTGCTGTGTGGGCCTGTTTGCTGGTCTCTCCACACAACCATGCCAATCCCTTGTCTCCACCTGCCAAACTCCCTGGTCCCCACTTCCACACGGTCCAAGCCAAGCACACAGGTCCAGCCCTCACACTTCCATCCTAACTGCTGTGGTTGCAGCTCTATGTATAATTTTGGGTTTTGTTGTTGGTTTAGGTTTTGGTGTTTGTTTGTTTTTTTCACTTTGTTAGAGTTTTTAGTGGAAACCTACAGAGTCAGTCAGGCTCGCATTTGATCATTTCCACACAAATTGTTCAAGGCATTATTTATATTTATCACAATGTGTCTGCATTCACTTTTGTTCTTTTGTTCCGTTTCTAGTACTCTTACTTTCCCTGCCCCCATATCTTCTCATTTTGCGTTTGAGTAATTGTTGACCTTTTGGTCTTGGACATGTGATTTTTAAGTGGAGGACTAGTTGTCAGGTAACATCCTTTATGCACCACGTGCTGTCTCACAGAAAGACGACCTCGGATCGGCCTTTCTAGGTTCACACGGTGTCTCAGGGCCATCACCTCAGGCTGTCCTCTGTTCTCTGCTGTTCTGGTGTGCCTTCTTTATTTTTATCATTATATTTTTTTTTATTCAGGTTTCCCTTATTTTGTAATATTCTCCTGAAAAGGTATGTGTGTAAATCAGCTTTTGCTAACTGAATCTTATTTTAATGGTACCTCAGAAGGTTTACTGTTGAAAAAAAATCAATGATTGAATAAATCTATAAAACATATAATGATCTCATAATTGGTCAAAGATATAAATCAAAATTTGGGGTTTTTTTAATAAAGTTATGCACACACGTGTGTGTGTGTGTGTGTGTGTGTGTGTATGTTTTGCATAGCATCAGTATATGTATATATTGTTGTGCTTTTTCTCTGTGTTAATGTCTACACATCTGTACGGTGGACATCAGGCCCAGTACTCAGCCAGCGAGACCCAAAGAGAGGAAGGCCCAGCCCTTGCCTTACAGGACTGGGAGCAATTCTTTAGAGAAGTGGGCACCTTGTGGGGAAGGGTGTCACTTCTCATAAAGTTATATATATCTTGACTTGGTTTTTTAAAAATAACTCACCAAGCAGCCTTTTTTTTTTGCTTTTAAATTCCCTTGAGAGTTCATGTTTATCAAGATAATCCAAATTCACTGGCTAAATTGTATATTAATATTTTTAATACCTCCTTAAATAGAATAAAGTCATAAGTGAAACTGCTTTACAAATTTAAGTCTTCACATTTCACTGGAATCACGGTGAGTGGTTTAGAAAACCAGCGTTGGGGGGTCAAACATGCATGAATGACCCTGGCATTTCGACAGCCTGAGACTTGAATCCATTGATTCTTCTAAACCTGTTTTGTCTCAGCCACTAGTCATGACATGTTGGCAGTTCAGACCCTCCAAAAGACCCTCGGAAGACAGGCCTGGCCATCTGCTTCCAGAGGTGCCATCCTTGAAAAGCCCATGGAGCAGTTCTGCTCTGCACACGTGGGGGCGCTGTGAGTCAGAACTGACACCACAGCAGCTCATGACAACAGGGAGTTACAGAGACCCTGGGGGGTGACTGTGCAGGACAAATGGTGCAGTTTGTGGAAGGGTCTTAGCACAGGGCTAACACAAAGTACCTAATATTGTTGCTGGTAAGTGCTGCACAAGTATATTGTATGATTGTTTCTATTTTCTGGGCAATTGAAGGAGAAATACAAGGATGAAAGAATTAAAAATAATTTTTAAAAACAGCCCCAGTCTGTACTTGCCAAAGGTTCCTCTCTGGGGAGGAGACAGTGCTCAGAACTTCAGACCAAGCAGGCGGTGGGTGCTTCCCACCTAGGAGATTGGCTGCACAGAGGACAGAAGGGGTGGGGTGGAGGTACCAGTGGACCTGGGTCCTGAAGGATGTGGATGATGTTGTTAGGCAGAGATGGCAAGGAGGATGCCCCAGCTGGTGACATGGGCTCAGCAAAGGCACAGAACAGCCAGATGCCGCCTGCTAAGGCCCAGTGTGATGCCCCGTGACGCTTGGGGCAGTGTTGACATTGGTTCTGAAAACACACTGTGACCATCTGCAGTTGAGCACCAGCTTGCAAGTTTCATTTCCAGAAAAGAAAGTAACGTGACTGATCTTCCTCTTTCATAGCCCGCTCTCAAAAGACTTCTGGGATCGGACGTCTAATGGTGCATGTCATTGAAGCTACGGAATTGAAAGCCTGTAAACCAAATGGTAAATGCTTCTGTTGTTCAACAAATAGGGTGACTGCCCTGCTCTTTGCTGATGGCTTATCTGAGCAGTGAAGGGTGGGATGCTTTATGAAGCCCAAAGCAAAGGTAGACTTCACTTTCCCAGGCTCATGGGGACCCAGACAGGTGTGAGGTTAGCATGGGATGATGTTTCAGACTACAGGGTGGGCTGGTGGCCCCTCAGGAAGCTCCTTGCTGCCAAGGGCTGTGGTGAAGCATCGGTTTGGGCCCACAGCAACCGGCGTGTCACTTGTCTTAAAAACACCTGTCCCATCTGTCTCTTATTTCAGGAAAGAGCAATCCATACTGTGAAGTCAGCATGGGCCCCCAGAGCTACACCACCAGAACCCTCCAGGACACACTGAACCCCAAGTGGAATTTTAACTGCCAGTTCTTTATTAAAGACCTTGACCAAGATGTGCTGTGTCTCACCATGTTCGACAGAGACCAGTTTTCTCCAGATGGTAAAGTATAGCTCAGCAGTGGGACCTGAAGGGCCCCCCCAGACTCGAGACCCCAGTCTTCTCTCTACCCGGACTCTAAGGGGAGTCACAGCTGTCATTCACTCACTTGCAAAGCAGGTGAAGTGCCTGCTTCAGGGGGTGAAAGGGAAGCCTGTCTGTCAGGAGGCGTTTGGAAGGGTGTTTCCCCACCTCAGGTGTCACTCTCCTTGGCCCCGGCCACCAGCCAAGGGCATAACGTGGACAAGCATATGTCCCTGGCTCCTGCTGACCCTCTGACCAGAGGGGCCTGAGCTCCACCAGCCAGTTTCTCTCACGTTAGTCTGTTGTCCTAGACGTGTCCCTCCACAATAGCAGCGTCCATGAAGCCTAAGAAATGCTTATTACGGAAGGAGATTTGGATTATAAATCCTCTTTCGGACACCTCTCCTGGGGTTAGATTGTAACACTTTTTTTGGGTTTTTTTCAATAATAGAGCTTTGATTGTCACATACTATTTCCTCACAGATTTCCTAGGTCGGACTGAAGTTCCCGTGGCAAAAATCCGATCGGAACAGGAGAGCAAAGGCCCTACGACCCGCCGGCTCCTCCTGCATGAGGTCCCCACCGGGGAAGTCTGGGTCCGCTTTGATCTGCAGCTTTTTGAACAAAAAACTCTCCCCTAGGGGCTCAGGGAAGAGCTGGACAGAAACTGACCGCTTGCCCTGAGCTGAGCAAGCATCACGCGGCTTCATCCATCCCAAAGCCTCGCGCGCCAGGACCTTCTGTTTTATTGCGCACTAAATCGCTAGCAATCTATGCAAACGAGATCTTTCCTATAAGTAAACCAAACCCCATAGCACAGTGCCTTGTATTAGTGTTAACACTTTGAGCTGTGTTTAGATGCCAAGGTTTCCATTTTCAGGGCTACACAAAGTATTATGTGGAAATGAGGCATCGGCGCACAGGAGTTACCACTGGTTGAATGTGTCCACGTGGAGTGGTTTGGTCACCCCGGAGCCATTCCGTGTCGTGTGAACCCTGTGGGGTCACAGCCACTCAGGAGGTGAAGGAGGACGAAATGCCGAGGCCTCGGCTCTTGAGCAGCCTGATACCGAGTTACTGTCTGCTCTGCACTGAAGAAACCACCGGAACTTGATCGTTTTGTTCCTGATTAGAGTCTCTCTCTCGTTCTCTGCTGAGACAATATTGTATGAAATCTGAGAAGGCGCGATGTACTTTAATACTGTGAACTCTAATGATGTGGAAAATATTTTTCAGTTTTCATTTTCTGAAGTATAAATTATTTATGTAAATTCCTTGTTTTTTGCATATTTCATAGGACATGCCTCTTTAAGCTTTGTCATTGCCAATATGTACAGAAAAAAGAGAATTAAAATATAAGTTTATGAATGTAACTTCCTCTCAAAGCATGACTGGTTTACTTTCTACTTGAGAAGCTCTTGAAGGGAAACTCCAGAGATTACTGAAAAGGAAACTAAATCTCCTTGTGCGACCAACCGAAGACTGAGGTCAGGAGACCCACAGCTCTGTCAGGACTGCCGGGAACTCATTCTGTGACTTCTGGCAGGCTCTCTAATGTCTCCGTCCCTCTGTTTCTCTGACACTGGATGATCTTGTGGGAGCTGCTCTCACACTCCTGAGCACTGTGCTTGTCTGGGTGAGCAGGAGACAAGGGTGGTGTCTCATCCCGGTAAAGAGGATGCACGAGGCCTGAGCATTACTCAGCAGCCACCTCTCCACCTGTCCCTTTGTCTCCACACTTGTCAGGGCTTCTTATTCATCCTCTGAATTTTGAAATTTGAAACTCTTTTCAATGTTGATATGTATATTTTAATAAGGCCCTGGAGTGATGGGGAACTAAGATCTCCCTTCTTGAAGGCCTCCCTTGCGCTATGGGAACCCTGATTCTAAAGGGAGCAGGTTGTCTCAGAGCTGTTGTAGGTGCAGGAATGATTCAGTGTCCCACGGGCTCTACCATGGCCCTTCTTCCTACAAACAGCATAACTGATCAAAAGAGATCAAAAATATGTTTCAATATACTCAAAATTGTTTTTCTTTAAAAGTCCATCACTTATCCCAAATAATCCGAATCAGTTACAATACAAAAAAATAAATAACTTTGTAGTGTGGGAGGAAGAGGCACCTCTCACTATCTAAAACCAAAACCATGAATTGCCTTGACAGGAGGAAGTGTTGGTCTTACATAGGGTTTAGGGAGCATGTTTTTTATCAGCTACAGAGGCAAGGGTGGTCGATCTTGTAGGGAATCTGCTTCTGACTAGATGATGTTGAAAGCTTAAAACTATGATGGATCCTGATGATGCTGGGCTTACTCATAACTGTAACCACAGTCCTTTTCAAAGAAATGTGAAGGTTTTGATTCTCACAAGGATGAACTGCGTCTAATACCGTTTCTTCATCTGTAGATACTTTAGGGTGCTTTGGTCAGATTTAAGATAACCTCAGCTGCAATCTTTGGGGGCCTGCAGGCCCAGGGCCACACAACCCCATCAACACCATTTAACGTCAGCACACTTACAGCCTCAGTCACTCCTCCTAAACAGGAGCAGAGAAATTGAGTTCTCTCCTCACTGCTCTGAGACCCGTGCTCCCCGTGGATGGCAGGTCAGAGTCGGGGGAGGACTGAGCTGGCGTGCCACTCTGTGAGGAGACTCGGCAAGTGCTTCGTGCTCCTCAGGATCAAATGGTGTGGGGGCAAGGGAACCCACCCCGAGGAGACCCAGATTCTCAGCATGTGACAACATTGCAAAGGGTGTCTGTTGCCTGGTAGAATGAGTGTGAGCACTGGCACCAGAGGGGCTGGAACAGGAAGAAATCACTCCCAAGCTGTGAGATTGACCAGGAGCAAGTCTCTGAACCTCCCTGAATTCCTATGCCAAGAGCTACTATTACTACTGTGTTGAGATGTTTAAAATGCTTAAATGAATAAGAATTACCTCACACAGCTCTTGATTCACAGCAGTGAATATCATTTACAGTATTTCAAACTGTTGTCTACATACCACGCACTGTAATTCAACAAGGCTTTACTGCAAACACCTTCCTTTACTTTTGGCACAACTTGTGGCTGCCTTGCTTAGCCCTCATGTGCAGGGAGGCCAAGTGCTTCGCCAGCACTTCTGCTGTTAAAACTCTTCTTTCCAGAGGATGTACCCCTTCCTGATGAAGTCTTTCCCCTGCTGCCCAGGATCGAGGTCTGTGCTTTCTGGCTCCCAAGACCTATTGGCAGAAGAGGATTGTTGAGTATGTTGTAGGGATGAGGGGCTCACAGGGGCAGGGAGAGAGCACCCAGCACTAAGCTGCTCAGCTTTCAAGCAGGTCACTAACGGGCTCATGCTCACCGTCAGGTTTCAGCAACTCTCAAACAAGGTTTCAGTATCCTTACACCATATAATACCAATCTTATTACAGTTCAGCCGATAGAACTCGCTGGCCACAAAATGCACGCTGTCCCCCCATGTTGCTCATACCAGCCAGGGACAATGATTCTAGCGCCCTGCCCTCTAAGGTTAGGGACAGGCATGTCCACGTGGAATATAAGAGGAAATGGCATGTGTCACCTTGGGCTGGCCCACATACACCTCCCAGAGCAGGACTTCTCCTTGATGTCTTTCATTTTTCAGTTGACAAGGATGCATTACCCCAGATCAGCCATTTCCTAAAGCTGTTAGGAGTACGATCCATAGCAATTCTATGAACAATGGATCTGAACCCTGTTCTATTCTGCACCATCCTCACACTTCCTGACACACAAGAGCCCATTGTGGCAGTCACTGTGTCAGTCCACCTGGTTGAGGGTCTTCCTCTCCTTCACCAACCCTCCACTCTTCCCAGCATCATGTCTCTCTCCAAAGAACAGCCCTTTCTAGCAACATGCCCAAAGTATGTGAGGCAAAGCCTCATCATTCATGTCTCCAAAGACCACTTTGGCTGCATCCTCTCCAAGGTATATTTGTTCTTTTAGCCACCCGTAGGATGTTCAGTGCTCTTCACCAATACCATAACTCAAAGGCATCAGCTCTTCTTTTCTGGCACCTTTATTCACTGTACAACTCTCAGATGCACAGCAAGTGATTGGAAATACATGGACTGAATCAGACTCTCCTTAGCCCTCAAACTGACATAATTACTCTTCAAATATTTGCACTGTAATACATCTCCTGTTTTCCAGACTGCTGGTACCACGGGTATTAATTGTGCATTCAAGTAAGATGAACTTCTTGACAGTTTCAATCTTTTCTCCATTTATCATGTTGTTGCTTATTGGTCCAATGGCAAGAATATCTGTCTTCTTGACATTGAGATGCAATCCATATTGATGGTTGTATTTTTTTATCTTCTGCAACAAGTGCTTCAAGTTCTCACTTTCAGCAAGCCAAGTTGTGTAATCTGCATTGTTGTTGTTGTTGTTATGTGCCGTCGAGTCGTTTGCGACTCATAGCGACCCTATGCACAACAGCCCTAAACCGTGCTCTATCCTGCGCCAATCTCATTGCCTCTGACACACCCATCCTGAGTACCCCAGTCACTGAATCAATCCACCTCATAGAGGGTCTTCCCCTCCTGCGTTGTCCCTCTACTCTACCCAGCATGATGTCCCTCTCTAAAGACCTGTCTCTCCTTACAACATGTCCAAAGTATGTCAGACAAAGTCCCAGAATCCTTGCCTCCAAGGAGCAGCCTGGTTTGATCCTCTCTACTATGAATCTGTTTGTTTTCTTGGCAGTCCATGGTACATTCAGTACTCTTCTCCAGCACTACAGCTCAAAGGCGTCAATTCTCCTTCTATCCTCCCTAGTCATTGTCCAACTCTCTGATGCATAACAAGTGATTGCAAAAACCATGGCCTGTATCAGGTGCACCTTAGTCTCCAGAGAGACACTGTTGCTCTTGAGTATTTTGGAGAGGTCCCTAACCGCAGACTTTCCCATCACAATACATTTTTTTATTTCCTGGCTACTGGTGCCAAGAGTGTTGACTGTGGAGCCGAGCAAACTGAAGCTGTGAACAATCTCAATCTCTTCGCCATCCATCCTGATGCTACCGATTGGTCCAGTGGTGAGAATTTTTGTCTTCTTGACATTGAGCCTCAGTCTACATTGAAGGCTGCAGTCCTTGACCCTCTGCAGTAAGTGCATGAGGTCCTCCTCAGTTTCAGCGAGCAAGGTTGTGTCATCTGCATAACGCAGATTGTTGATAGATCGTCCACCAATCCTAACGCCACGCCTCTCCTCATATCTGCATAACAAAGATTATTGACAAGTCTCCCTCCGATCCTGAAGCCACATCCCTCTTCATAAAGTCCAGCTTCTCAAATAATTTGCTCAGCAGACAGATTGAATAGGTATGGAGAGAGAATACAACCCTGATACACTCCCTTCCTAATTTTAAAGCATGTAGTGCGGATGATAGTGAATTTTGAGTTTTGGTGCTGGATAAAATTATTGAATATATCATGGACTGCTAGAACAAATAGGTTTGTCCTAGAAGGGGTGAGACCAGGCTGCTCCTTGGAGGCAAGGATTCTGAAGCTTTGTCTGACATATTTGGACATGTTGCAAGGAGGGACCAGTCCGTGGAGAGAGACGTCATGCTTGGGAGGGTGGAGGGACAGCGCAGGAGAGGAAGACCCTCAATGAGAAGGAATAATTCAATGACTTGGGTAATGAGGGTAGATGTGTCAGAGACAATAAGTTTGGCACAGAATAGAACAGGATTCAGGACTGTTATACATATCGATGGCACATAACACACAAGTGTTCTCTTGCTCAGTTCACACAACAGCCTCCTGGTATAGGTTTCAATGAGCACACAAGTGAGTGTTTTAGGATTCCTTTTCTTCTCAATGTCAGCCAGAAGTTGCTATGATTCACACAGTCAAATTCCTTTGAATAGTCAATAAAGCATGAATAGACATTCTTCTGGTATTCTTTACTTTCAGCCAGGTTCCATATGGCATCAGCAATGCTATCCCTGGTGCCTCAACCTCTTCTACATCTTGCTTGAAATTCTGGCCGTTTCCTATCTATGTACTGGTTTAGCCTTTTTTGAATGATCATCAGTATTTTGCTTGCATGTACTATTAATGATATTGTTCAGTTGCTTCCACATTCAGTTGCATCACCTTTCTTGGGAATGGGAACAAATAGAGACCTCTTACAAACTATTGGCCTGGGAGCTGTCCTCCAAATTTCCTGGCATAGACTGGGAAGCACATCCAGGGCTGCATCTGTTTATTGAAACAAGTCAGTTGGTATCCCATTGATTCCTGGGGCCTTATTTACCAATGCCTTAAATGCTGCTTCCACTTCCTCCTTCATCATCATTGGCTCCCGCTCATATGGTACTTACTAAATGGTACTTGTCCCACACGCTGTGACAGTCAGCCAGTAAAGGCACAGCCGTTATCTCCTGTTTTTCAAATTTGTTCACATAAGGCCCTCCTGGCCAGAGATGCCCCTTCAGTGCAGCCACACCAAGCCTCCAGCAATCCCATCGTTTGAGCAAAATAAACGCTCCACCTGCTTCCTCTTTCTTACTTCCTTCTTTAGCTGTCACTTCCTCTGCCCTCAGGAGTCAGGCATGGAGAGAGGACAGCAACAATGGCTCAGACGTTCAAGTCAGTGTTATCTTGAGGGTTCTGTAAAATCAAGCTATCCCAGCCCCTTTTCCCCCAAACCTCTGCTCACCTGACCCTTCCTCTCAGCCCTTCTAATCTCCTGGTTCAGCTTGGAGATATAAAATTGCTTTTTAAAAGCAATCTGACTCGGGTCGGTAATGTTTTTATCAGGCAGATATTCACTTTGTATATAGGTTAGGATTTCAGGTCTGCAAAGAAAGAACAAAGTCAGTACAAACTGTACAGAATCAATAATTGAAACTTAATGAACCTTTCCATGTCTTATGAAAAGTAAAGCCTGAATAGACACTATGACATAGGGGCTGTTGAGCACACTCTCTGTCCCAACCCCGGCCTGGTTGACACAGCTCTTACGTAGATAGTGAGCATGGATCTTTATGGTGGTGGCTGGGTAGACTGCCAATGGACACCTAGGCCGAACTAAGGTGGGTGTGCCTTCAATACCCAGAGCTGCTGTTGGGCAGCTTCTGAGTGCTCACCACTGAAAGGCAAAACATTTTCCAGCATGTACGTAAGTAGTGAAAAGCTAGTGTATAGGGAATGGGAAATGAAGCAGGTTCACAAAGAAGAAATGTGACACAAAACCACATAATAAAAAACAAAACAAAAAAACAACACCACATAATCCCAAAGAGGAGTGAACCGGCCTCTTGGCTCCCCAAACTGAGCTAAAGGACAAGGTTTCCGTGACACACTGATGCTAACATGCCCAGCCCCTCACATCACCACCCCTGGTTTTGCATCTCTTTGAGCAGATTCTGGGTTTTGTCATTACACTGGCCCCATTAAAGCCTCCTTGCTCCAAAGTCCTTTATTTCTCTATGAAGCCACCATGTGCTGCACCCTCTGGGGCGTCTTCTCCAGGCTGCTCATTCCTATCCAATGAAGCCTAGTTGCTTTAGGGAAATGAGGCTGCTTCTCCATTCATTCACTGAAGCAGCATTTACTCATCATCTACTGCATTCCAGCCAAATGCTGATAACACCAAAATAAATGTGATGGTTGCTGCACTCAGAGGCTTGCTGCTGGATAAATGGCAGGTAAGAATGTGGAGTTATAAAGGAGCAGTTATGAAGTCCTTCACTGGTACTGGAATGGCCTGCTTTGGACAAGAGAACAAAATTATGAAACAATGTGGCACTTGTAAGCATGCTGACCTGACCAAATCATCTTTTTTATGTATATTTATTTTTAGGTGAATGTGAGTGGCAGGTACCAGAAAGCACCCTCACTGTGTGTTGTTAAGGAGTCGGGCCTTCATAGGGAGGACTGGGGGAAGCCAGTGGTGAGTGTTCAATTGGGGAGAGCTGATCACTTGTAAAGATCATTCTAGTGGCAGGGAAAGGATGGGCAGGAGTGGACAAGACTACTGGGAAGAAGACCAGCAAGGAGCAGTGACCAAAAAAAACCCCAACACCACCAAACCTTTAGCAAGGACTGGTAAAGGAAATGAAGCAAAATAAAGCATGTGCTTTGTTGAAGGGATGAGGAGTCATGTAATGATGTGTAAATAAAAATATGCTTGAGGAAACTCGGTAAAGGAACCATGGTTAGTACAGAATAAAAGACAAAAGTTTCAAATCATAAGAGAAAACAAAGGAGAGTTGATTATTTGCAAAATTCAGAGCAGGGATAACATGGAGATAGTATGAAAACATAAAAAGAATTTTCTTTAACAAGATTTAGAAGTGTGTAACAGGTCAACTCTCCTGCAGCAACAACTAGGAAAAGCCAAGGGGCGGGGGACAGATGCATACCCGCTGTGGTCAAGCGGATCCCACTCATGGAGACGTAGTGTCAGGTTTCCAGGGCTGTAAATCTTTACAGAAGAAGACTGTCCATCTTTCTCCCTGGTGCAGCTAGTGGATTCAAACTGTCAACCTATGGGTAGCTGTGCAACACAAATGTATTATGTCACCAGTCTTGTGTGTGTAGTTGCTCCTGTTGTTGTTACTGTTGACTATGATTCATGACAACTGTATGCACAACAGACCAAAGCCTTCTACCTTGCACCACCCTCGCTGTCTCCATCGTGCACAAGCCCGTGTCTGTGGTCACTGTGCCAGCGTATCTCAGTGATGGATTTCTTCAAGAGTGTTCTTCCATTTTGGTTTTAGAACTCCAGTTCTTTGCGCATTTTGTTCTAATACTTTGTTAATCTTCTTAAGCTGCCCTTTGATATCTCTGTACAGCTCTCTTAGGTATTATTTCTGCCTTCTGCTTTCACTTCTGTATACTGAATAATGAGTTTCAGAGTCTCTTCTAACATGCATTTTGGTCTTTTTTCTTTTTAATGACCTTTCACTTTCTTCATGTATAATGTCTTTGATGTCATCCCACAATTCATCTGATCTTTGGTGATTAGTGTTTCATGCATCATATCTTTTCTTGAGATGGCTTTTTAAATCGGGTTGGATAGACTCAAGGTCATATTTTCGCTCTTATGAGTTTGTTTTCATTTTTTATTTGAACTGGGAGATGGATACTTGATGGTGTGTTCCACAATCAGTCCCTGGCCTCATTTTTACTGCTGATGGTGAACTTTGCCACTTTCTCTTTGCAAAGATGTAGTCAATTTTAGTCTTGTGTATTCATCAGGCTAGCTTCACATGTATAGTCACTGTTGATGTTTTTGTTTTGTTTTGTTTTGTTTTACAGAGGGGCAAGATTTTATTTTATTGTCACATTCATCTCACAAATAAACCCAACACTTCTAAGACAGTAAATTGCCAGTGTAAAAGATATTTGCCATTAATAAATCACCAGTGGTACAAAATTCTATTATGTGATCTCCAGCTTCATTTCTGTCTCCAAGGCTATGTTTCCAACTGCAAGTCTTTCTTTATTTCTCACTTTTTCATTCTAGTCACCAATTATTATCAATGTATCTTAATCTCAAGTTTAACTAATATCAAACTTCAGAAGTTGTGAGAAATCCTCAATTTCTTCATCTTTAGTTTTAGTGATTATTACATATATTTGAATACTTAGTTGTATTAACAGGTCTTGCTTATATGTATGAATATTATTCTATCACAGAAAGCACTGTATTTCAGGACAGACCTTGAAATATTCTTTTTTTTTTTTTTAGATGCTCAGCCTCATTTAATACCATAAGAGAGAGCTTAGAGAGTTTTAAGAGAATGAAGCCTTTATTTCCTTGTTTCACACAAAGCTGTCAGAGTTGGTGGCTTTTTGGTTTTTAGTCAAAGAAACCAAATCCCATATCCTCGTCCGACTCTTCCGACTCTTCCTTTGCTTCCACCTTGGCTGGGGCCGCAGCAGCAGGAGCAGCAGCCACAAATGCAGATGGATCAGCCAGGAATGCCTTGACCTTTTCAGTCATGGAAAGTGTAGTCAGTCTCCACAGACAAAGCCAGGACCCACTTATACCCATTGATGATGGAATGTGGTATTGAGGCCATGGCTGGGTAACAAATCTGCAGACAGACGCTGGCAACATTATGGACACCCTCCAGGAAGTGGGTATGCAGGGTTTCCTCTGTGATGTCAAGCACTTCAGGATTATAGATGCTGCCGTTGTCAAACACCTGCTGGATAATCAGCCCGAAGGAGAAGGGAGAGATGTTCAGCAGGGTGGCCTCGCTGGCTCCCACCTTGTCTCCAGTCTTAATCAGCTGCACATCACTCAGAATTTCAATGGTGCCTCTGGAGATCTTAGTGGTGATGCCCAAAGCCTGGAAGAAGGAGGTCTTCTTGGGGCCCAGACCAGTGTTCTGGGCTGGCACGGTAACCTCACACAGAGCAATGAATGGCACCAGCACGGGCAGCAGCCGGCACCTTGTTGGCCAGCAGCATGTCCCTGATCTCTGTGAGATCCTCTGTGGTGAACACAAACCCCACGTTCCCCCAGATATGAGGCAGCAGCTTCTCCAAGGCCGGGTTGATGTCCAGGTGGCCCCAGATGGCCTTGCGCATCATGGTGTTCTTGCCCATCAGAACCACAGCTTTCCCGCGGAGGGACATGCGGATCTGCTGCATCTGCTTGGAGCCGACATTGTCTGCACCCACGATGAAGCATTTCGGATAATCATCCAGAAGTTGAATGATCTTAAGGAAGTAGTTGAACTTCCAGGTCGCCTTATCTTCCCTGGGCATCACTGCGGTGCATCAGGGATTGCCACGCGGGGTTTAAAGACAATGTCACTCTCATGAGGACGCCTGGCGAGAGAGGGTGAAATATTCTTTTTGACAATGAATGTGACAGCATTCCTTTTCAATGTGACATTCCTGACATTGTAGACACTGATTCACATTGACCAATGGCAGGCTATTTCAGTTCACTAATGCCTAACAGGAAAAGAACAGGCAATCTCCTCCGATGTGACTAACTGTCTCTGAAAACCTACCAGAGGGTCAGCTATGGGTTGGTTCCAGCTCTACGGTACATGGCACACAGCACACAATGCCTAGAATAGGGAGCTCTGGTGGCCTAGTGGCAAGAAGTTGCGCTTTAATTGCAAAGGCACACAGTTTGAATCTACCAGCTGCTCTAAAGGAGAAAGATAGGCAATCTCCTCCTGTGCGATAGACTTCCTCTGAAAACCCACCAGAGGGTTAACTATGGGTTGGTACACAACAACTACAATGTGTTCCATTTCATCTTTTACAACAATTTTGCTAGACTCATATTTTGTACATCCCAAGAATTATTAATGGATGCTTGCAATTATTAATGCTTATTTGCAGCTACTTCTCCTTGTTTTGAGTTATGTCACATCAGCCAATGAAGGTCCTTCATGGGTGAAAGTTTCACTTCACCACATCATTCAGGTGGGCTCTACTTTGAGGAGGTAGCTCTCCTCCATTCACATTCTGGGTGCCTGACAACTCAAGGGGCTCATCTGCCTGCACTATACCCAACAAAGTCTGCTGGCATTTATAGAGTTTTCAAAGATCTGTTACTTCAGAAGGTGATGGCCAGTGCTCCTTCTCAGACTGTCTTTGTCTAAATTCTGCTGAAACCTGTCCACCAAAAATAACCCTGATGGTATTTGAAATACTGGTGGCAGAGCCATCAGAACTCCCTTATATACAGAAGGTATATGTTAAATAACAGATATAAAAGTAAATTTATTTATCCTTTAATTTACAATGAACATTTTAAACCTTAAGGAGCCATGGCAGTGTAGTGCATAATGTGTTTGGTGGCTAAAGTAAAGGTTAGAAGTTCAAATCCACCAGCTCTTCTGCAGGAGAAAGACAAACAGGTTTATCCTATAAAAATTTACAGCCTCAAAGTCTACAAGAGCTAAAGGGATGTCACTAGGCGGAACAGGCCCAATGGCAGTGAGGGATTTAAACCCTAGACATGTATTTCAGTTTTTCATTCATTAAAACCAGCAACTGATTTCCTTTTTTATAGTTGTGACTTTTACCAGGACTTTCTTCTGTCGGTATGCACAGAAACCAAGTCTACTGACTAGGAGTTGCTTCCAATTCACAGTGATCCTCCATTAGCGTTCCTGAAGCTATCGGTCTTAATGAGAGAAGATAGCTCCTCTTTCTCCCACAGAGCCACTGGTGATTTGAACAACCAGAGATGTATGGTCTTTGGTTAATCTTATGGCGTGAGAGCTCCTTAGGCATTTAAAAAAAATTCATCTGGAATAAACAGAAGCTGCTCGTAGGTGAAGGCAAGTAGCCCAGGGGGCTTCATCTACACAAAGCTCCGCCAGGCAATACCAGGACTGAGAATCAACATCACAACAAATCTACAGCCTGTTCAAGTCATTAAATATACTAACATGTGCAAGTATGACTAAAGGGTAAGGGAGCTCTGGTAGCTTAATGGTAAGAAGCTGTACTGCAATCCCAAAGGCAAGTGGTTCAAATCCCATGTGCTTTACTGCCTCTGAAAACCTGCTGGAGACTCAGTTATGAGCTGGTTCCGACTTGATGGCCTACATCAACACATTAATGGTAAAATGAAATGGTTAATGGTTACACATTCAGCTAAAACTGATCACAATTGTCTCAAATTTTATATAAGATATAAAGGTGGATCACATGGGTTTTTAAGGGTAGGGGGAAATTCAGTCTTATATTGTAATGATGAACACATGGCATTACACATTTTTCAAAACCCATAGAAATATGTAACCATGGAGCAACATTACAGTGTTTACAGAAATAAAGGAAATGAAACTTACTGAAGGATCTTAACTCATTTTCAACCAGCTGAAATGAACTCACAGCTGAACTTCCAGTGGGCTTTTGGAGACTGTAAACCACTCGGGAGGAGACTGCCCATACTTTTCCTGCAGGACCACTGTGGCCACCAGGGAGGTGCTGCCGTTAGGTGAGCAGCATCCCCAGGGCACTCTGATTTACCTCAGCCATCACTGCTGAGTTACTGGCCTGAGGAGCCACCATGGAATCCAGCCGCCAGAGAGGCATGGCCATTGGTATAGCACAATGCCCTATGGACTAGGCCACTAAAGCTAGCCCGACTTGTAACTAAAGTACAAGTTAAACACATATTGTTCTACGAGCAATCCTCAAGCTTGTTCACGCTTACCTGCACTCCCTATGAATTTTTCTTTTCCAGGATCTGGTAAAGGGTTTCCGCATTTCTTTTGGAACCGTGCTGTGTAGAGTGAAAGTGAATGGGGGCAAGTTGGAATGCATCTTGGCCTTCTCTAATTCTGTAAATTCTTTTATTGAATATTTTTTTCCTGCAGGAAGAGTAGAACTCTCAATCAACATTTCTTACATCAACTCCAGTTACTTCTGGAACAGGAAATAATTTGACAAATCTGTCCTTGAAAAGGAAGCCACAGAGTACCTGTCTTCAACTGAAGGATATCTCTGCCCTCTTCAGCTACCTCTTGCTGTCTTCGAAACAGAGGATCATAAAATGGTGGAACAAAAACCTAGAGAAAATGAGAATCTTGAGGATTCTAGTGCAATTCAAACACTAATTTTTTGTCATTCTTCTCTAAGCATTTAAGTGTAGTCTTAATGTATCAAAAATCCAAGAATAAAGGCCCATGAATATTATCCAGCCACAGAGCAGGGAAATGGTAAATATTTCTTCTGATGATCTGTTTTTCACTGAACCTTAAATGAGCAGAAGTACGGTTGCCAAAATAGAATGGAAGCAATTCTCTCCAGAGTTATACTGTCATCTTTCTGTCAGACAATGAATAGTTGCTGATGGCAGGAATATGCCACACCTTAGCCGGTTCCTGTGCTCAGTGATGTAAAAATTGAACTGACCAACAGCAAAAAAAAAAAAAAAGACAAGCTAGTTATGAGTGGAGTTCAGTTTAGATGTTTTAGGGCCCAGTTCAGCCTGGGAGGAAGAATGCTTCTGGATAAGCTAGTGAAGGTCTTAAAGGGCATGTGAAAACTACACGGGCGAACATTTGTGCAATTGTATGTAAAGGGCTGAGAAGACAGATGAGAAATACTTTTTCTCTCCTTCTGTAAATTTTGGACAGAGAGGCCATTTTCCCTATTATTTATCCCCAATAGCACCTAATCTTGTGCTGGGACCAAGAATACTAGGTAAATAAGTACTAAATAAATGACTCAAAACCATAGTACCAAAATATGTACTGCCTTCAATAGCCTGCTGGTGAAATTCTCCCTATAGTGAAAAGAACCTTTTTGTCTTCAAATGATTTGGCTGGTTTTCCAAGAGAAAGAAAATAAACCACATATGTCTACAGAGCCACTTTTAAAAAATAAAAATAAAAAACTAATAATAACATCTGATTACCACTTCAATAACATAGAAATAAAACTGAAGTCTGTATCTCTAATTTTTAATTCATATATTGGCAATTTTAAAAGCTGAAGACTTTATATATAAATACTCAACCATTAGATTACAAATTTAACCATTAAGTTATAAGCGCAACCTTAAGACCTTCTGGGTAGCTTTCCTGATATCCTCCTTGATCTGTAATAGGGGGGCCCTTGTCTCCCAATTTTCTGCCATTCCCTGGTCACCCTTCTTTGTAGTTGTTACCCACATAACCTCCTCTCTCTGCTGTACTTTAGTATGATCAATAAGCTAATGTTCAACAGTCACACACGTGTACCACAGTCACACAGTATAAAGTCTCCAGCTGTCTAAACAACTTCAGGTTCCTATTCTAAAAAGCAGGGAAGATGCTTTTGTGGATTTTTTTTAAGAATAGATACTAAGACTAAGACAGAGCAGTTCAATGTAAAATCTCTTGAAGGTAGGGGAGCAATAAGGGTGACACAGAATAGGTTTGGCTTTAGAGCTTAAACAACAGAGTGAATATGATTGACAGAAACTGCTGTCTGTTGCAGGCATTCTATCCTTGACTTAAGTCCAGACACAATGTTAAACTCTCTCACACTTTTCTCTAAGCTTTCAAAACTGCCCAGGAAGTCATAACATTGCAATACTCTGTCAAGAATATAGCAAACTGCTTTTTCAGAAGTTTCTCTACCATGCACACAAAACCTTGGAATTTAAAAGACCAGCCCTCTCTAAAAAAAAAAAATCCTAACAAATCTGTGTTAGAGAAAGTGCAACCAGGGTGTTCCTGAGAGGTGAGGATGGTGAAATTTCATCTCATGTACTCTGGTTATGCATGCTTGGAAAAGGAGAGGGTCAGTGGAAGAGAGGAAGACCCTCAGCAAGATGGACTGACATGGTCACTGCAACAGCAGACCCGAGCAAGGCAGGGGTGTGAGGATGGCGCAGCTCTGGGCAAGGTTTCCTTTTGTTGTTGACTAGGCCACTGTGATTCAGTCACTTGATGGTTCCTAACAACAATGGCCCCCTTTACAACAGTAAGGCTTTTAATATCAGAGCCATTTGCAAGAACATAGTAATCACCCCATCTCCTATCTAGCACACCATGCTAGGGGGAGAAAAAAAATCTCTCTTCTGGCTCAGACTACTTTGTATTTCTAAAATTTTCACCTTTTGTTTAAACCTCTGCTATCTCATCTAGAATCTTGTAAATCCTTAAAGACCTTCCTGAACAGTTGCTCTTATCAAAGACGACTTTTGTAAACAATCAGTGTGAGGGAATAGTTTCAATTCATAAGGAAAGAAAGAAAAAAAACACCCTTACCTGATTTTTATTATTATTATGTGATATTGCTAAATTTGTAAAAAAAAAAAATTGAACTTTGAAAGTGCTTTGATTAAAAGCAGTCCTGGTTTTCTGGTTTCTTCTTTTTACACAATACAATATGTTGAATGAAAATTACATTTCTTAACAATTATAACAGTTGAAGGAAATTCTAGCACTGTACTCTGTAGGCAGTTGTGCTAACTCAAATGTCCAAATCCAGCAGCAGCAACAGCAAGGGAAATAGGGTCACTCTCCTCCCCTGCCATTTCCAGCCTTGGAAACCCAAGGGAGGTCAGCTGTGAAAGAAGTGGTTTAAACTTAAAGGAAATGTGTTGAGTTGATAACAAGTAAGGTTTTTTCCCCATAAGACAGTTCAGATCAAGTAGAGCAGCCATAAGTTGTTCATCACAAGACCCAGGCACATCCTACAAAAGCAGCTGTAGAAATGGCATCATACATGCAGTTTCTTTCTGTACTTTAACTTTACTAACTTTACCTTTAACATTGTTGTGATTACTGTGTCAATCCAATAAGGACGGTGGAAAAAACCAAAGAAAACAAGAGCAACAAGCTGGGTCAAGGACATTGTTATGCGTCCAGTATCTACCATGAAACTACCTACCTCAGGATCTCTTGTTAAATAAACAGTATATGTTCTTGCAGATTAAGTTAAATTTACCTAAAAGTATTCCAGAAAAGTCTCAGTCCAAATCGACTTCTCTCTAGCCCTCCACTCTAAACCAGGCTTAAAAACGCAGCCAACTGTTAATGTAGTTATCTGCAAAAGACTCAAGCAAGACCCACACCTCACTCCATACACAAAAACCAACTCAAGGTGGATCATGGACCTAGGACTAAAACCAAGGACTAT
>NW_006399759.1:10717266-10729590 GCF_000299155.1 Elephantulus edwardii
AAATAAATAAATGCATTCGATGGCAAAAAAAAATAAATATAGGGTTGGAACTATTTAAGTAAAAAGTTAAAACCATTGGCCTAAATCTTCAAAAATTATTTAATTTTTAAAAGTAAAACTAAATTCACAGTACCGTTTTATTTGTGTGTTGTGGGTAAACAAAATTGTTTTTTGGTTTTTTCATCCTATTCCAGGAAATTACTTTTTCCATAATTCTTTGTTGAAGAGGCTCTGCAACATTTTCAACCCACTTTTTATGCAGTATTTCTTTTCTTCTTTGTTTAAGAATATCCACATTCTGAATATACATGTCTAATCTCTAATGAAGAGAGAAAAGGCTATTATAAAATTTACTGTCACTTGAAAGAGGAGCGGTGCTCTTACATTCTCAGACACAGATAGATTGCAAAATGAATCTCTTTAACAACTCTTCATCACATTGTCATGCAAGCATAGCCAGGATGCTCTTGAAAAGTGAGGATGGATAAATCTTCCCACTTAACTTTGAACATGTTACCAAGAGGGACCAGTTCTTGAAGAAGGACATCACATGTGAGAGAGACTGCAACAATAGGCTCGGACACTGCAATGATTGTAAGTCTAATACAGGACTGGACAGTTTCATTCCATCGCACATGGAGACATTATGAGTTGGCACCAATTCAACAGCATCTAATTACACACATCACTTCTGCACACGTAGAATATACACAGAATACACACTCTGTAACCAGCTCTTACCTTTATAACATAATTTTCTCTAAGTAATATTGCATGTACAGCTTTATCAATATCTTCTCTAGCTAGTACCTAAAATTACAGAATTGAAAATTAGAATGCAAATTTGAAAGAAATAAAAATTACACAACTCAGTATATTAGTTTTAGTGTAAATTATGCCTGTGACCCACAACATACTTTATCACTTCTGATTACTGAAAATGTCAAACAGGATTCTTTATAAAACCCGGACCCAACAAGTAGCAAGTGAGAGTCACTATTATGTAAACCCTCTGCCCCACCCTCAATTAATTTGAGGCAAATTCCTGACATCAAACCACCACAATCACACTTTAAAATATTAAGAAAGCTTACAGATTAAAAGGGATCTTATGTGAAATGAATCTTCTTTTGGGATGTTCAGTAGTTATCTTCTTAAAGGGTTCCTGAAACCCTTTTCCTGAAAACCTTTTGCTAGGTTTTGTTGTAAGAAAACTGTATATCTCATTCAACCGGTCCAGAGTCACAGAGCTTGTTAGTAGCTAGTAGCCTTGATCGAGTTGTCTCACAACTAGGGACTTGATCTGGTGGTGTAGTCCATAGAGAGTTGCATTGCTAACCTAAAGGTTGTACCTCTCTGGTGGTTCAAAACCACCAGCTGCTCCAAGGGAGAAAGACAGGCAAATTTCTCCTGTGTGATTACAGCCTTTGAAACTCATTGGGTAGTCAGCTATGAGTTGATTCCAATTTGATGACAATGAGTTTGAGAAGGTGGTTTTGTTTTTATTTGTTTTTATGAACCTGGATAAAGTTTATACATTTAAATTCTTTTGTTGTTGCTGTTATATGCCGTTGAGTCACTTGCGACTCATAGCAACCCTATGTACAACAGCCCTAAACCCTATAATAATTTCCACACTCTGTTGGAGCGTCTTTTTTTTGGAACAGGAACAAATACAGATCTCTTCCAGTCAATAGGCCAGTTTGTTGTTCACCAGATTTCTTGGCACAACATGGTGAGCACATCCAGGGCAGCATCTGTTTGTTGAAATATGTCAATTGGTATGCCATCAATTCCTGGGGCGTTGTTTTTTTGCCATTTCTTTCAGAGCAACTTGAACTTACTCCATCACCACAGGCTCTTGCTCATATGTTGTTTCATTTAATTCTTCTGTGTTCAACAATTCCATTTGGTACAATGACTGTATACTCTCCATCTTCTTTTAATGCTTCCTGGATTGTTTAATATTCTTCCCAAAGTATCCTTAAGTATTGCAACCCGAGGTTTGAATTTTTTCTTCAGTTCCTTCCGCTTTAGAAATGCTGAACGAGTTCAGCCCTTTTGATTTTCTGAATCTAGCTCCTTGTACATCTCATTGTAATACTTTGTCTTCCCGCGTTGCCCTCTGAAATCTTCTGTTCAATTCCTTTATATCTTGATTTCTTCTCTTTGCTTTGGCTTCTCAGTGCTCCAGTGCAATATTTAGAGTTTCTTCTGACATCCGTCTTGGCATTTTCTTCCTCCTATCTTTATAATGACCTTTTGCATTCTTCCTGGATGATATTGAGATCTTCCCACAGGTCATCCAGTCTTCACTCATTAATGTCCCAAGTCTCAAACCTGTTCCTGAGATGGTTTTGAAATTCAGGTGGGATAGACTAAAGGTCAAATTTTGGTTCCTGTGGACTTGATTTAATTTTCATCAGCTTCAGCTTGAACTTGCATATGAATAGTTGGTCATCTGTTCCACAGTCAGCACCTGGCCTAGTTTTCACAGCTGATATTGACCATCTCCAGCAATTAGAGATGACAGAAGGAGAGTTGGTACCTTTGAACTTTGATGCTGGAGAAGAGTACTGAATATACCATGGACTGCTAGGAGAACAAACAAGTTTGTCTTGAAGAGGGTGAAGCCAGGCTGCTCCTTGGAGGCAAGGATTCTGAAGCTCCATCTGACATACTTAGGACATGTTGCAAGGTGTGATCAGTCCTTGGAGAGGGACGTCATGTTTGGGAGCGTGGAGAGACAACACAGGAGAGGAAGACACTTGATGAGATGGATTGATTCAGTCACTGGGGTAATGTGGGTAGGTGTGTCAGAGACAGTAAGACTGGCAAGGGATAGAGCAGGGTTTAGGGCTGTTGTACATAGGGTCACTATGAATGGCAAGTGACTCGACAGCACATAAAAAACCCAATAATATAAATGAAATTTTGCTTAAAATCTTCTCATATTTAAGATATCAACTGACAAATTATATAAAGTGTTTTGAGGTAACAGTCAACATTTTTTCCTTCTTTTTTTTTTTAATTTTAATGTAAGTTTAGAGAGACTTAGGGTTTTCATTCATTCATTGGTGCACTTTTCTCCCTGCCCACTCCCCCCCAAATTCACTCTTCTCTTTTAAAAGTAAAAGAAAAATTCTTTCATTGTTACACCATCTCCCCCACCCCAAGTCCATTCCACTATGTAGCCTTCATTCTGGACTCCTGTCATGACAATGATACCTAATCATATATCCCTTTTAAACAGTTCTCTCCCTCATCTGTTTCAATGCAGTATACATAATTTATCCCTCTTCCTCAGTCTTCCCTCAACCCCAATGTCAGTCCTGTTTTACAACAGTGGCCCTATGTAATATTTGTCCTTTTGTGACTGAGATATTTCACTCAGCATGATATTCTCCAGGGTCATCCATTTTGTATGTCATGAGTTCTTTGTTTTTCAGTGCTGCATAGTATTCCATTATGTGAATATACCACAGCTTCTCTATCCATTCATTTGCTGATGGGCACTTGGGTTGTTTCCAACTCTTTGCTGTTGTGAACAAAGCCGCAATAACCATGGGTGTGCATATCTGCTTGGGCAGCAGTTATGGTTTCTTTAAGGAACAGTCAACATTTTTGTTGTTTTTGCATACCATAGAGTTGGAACCAAACCAGAGTCAAAACTGACCCACTGATGAACCTCCAGCAGGTTTTCAGAAGCAGTTAATCACATGGGAGGAAACTGCCCATCCTCCTCTAGTGGACCAGTTGGTGGCCTTAAACCACGTCTTTGAGATTGCAGTGCAGCTTTTCTTGCCATTAGGACACCTAATAAATTACCATTCCTTTGGAGAGGTACAAACTTACATGCTGATATGTCAATTTGAGGAAACACAATATTCTGAGGCAGCCTAGTAACACTGTAAGGAACCCTGGCAGTGCAATGAATTGTCAATTGGTTGGAATCCACCAACAGCCCTGAATGAAGGATGAGATAAGCTGCTTTATGTTTCAGGCTTGATAACCATAAGGTTCTCCTCTGTTCTATAGGGTCATTTTGAATCAGGATCCATCAAAGAGCAGTGGGTAGCCACACTATTGGCAAATGTTACATAGACTTTCCATCATGTGGTAGATTTTAAAACAAACATTTTAAGAAATAAACCACTTACGTCATTAATTTTGTTATCGGGTACTGTCAAATTCACTATGACTCAGCAACCCTATGAACAGACTGACAAATACGGTCCTATCCTGCGCAACTGCTCACAAATCCCAACATGCACAAGCCCACTGTTGAAGTTACTGGGTTAATCCATCTCTTTGAGGGCTTTCTCTTTCGTCAGCTCTCTTCTTTTGCAAGATGTCTTTTTGTATGATGCCTTTTTCCAAGGACTTGTCACTCCTGACAATATGCTGAAAGCATGTGAGAAAAAGTTTCTCCGACCTGGCCTCTAAGGAGCACCTTAAGTGTGCTTCCTCCAAGACAGACTTGTTTCAGTCCATGCATATTGAATAGTCTTCACTAGTACCACAATTCAAAGGTATCAACTCTTCTGCATCCTTATTGACTTTCCAACCTTCACATGCATACAAAGTAACTGAAAATATCATGGCTTGGGGCAAGAGCCATGTATTTTCTCTAAACTGACATCTTTGCTCTTTAGCACTTAGTATCCAAACTGACACCTTGTTTTTTAACACTTTAGAGCAATCTTTAACAGAAAATCTTGCCACTGTAAAGCAGTTTTGGATTTCTTGATTGTTGCTACCATGCTGTTGACTAGAGATCCAAGTAAAATGAAATAATTGACAACTTTAATCTTTTCTCCATCTATCATTGTATTACCCATATTGAAGTGTAATCCATACTGAAGGCTGTAATCTTTTATCTTCTTCAGTAAGTGCTTCAAATCTTCAGCAAGCAAGATTGTTTTATCTGCATAAAACAGGTTGTTAAGGAGTTCTTCTCCAATCCTGATATCATGTTCTTCTTGGCATAGTTTGAATTCACTCAAATTCTTTGCCATCAAGTCAAAACAGACTCAGAGCTGACCATCCAGTAGGTTTCCAAGGCTGTAAATCACTCAGGAGGAGACTGCTCCTTTCTCCTACTGAGCTGTTGGCAGATTAGAACCACCGTGGAGTTACAGCCCTTGGATTAGCAGAGCAGCTGCCTCTGGACCAGGTCATCAGAGCTATAGGTAGTGCAGCGTCTTGAATTGTTTGCTCCGCATAGAGACTGAATAGGTTTGAAGAAAGGATACAACCCTGACTCACATCTTTCCCAATTTTAAATCATGCAGTATCTCATTCTGTTCAAACAACTGCGATTGATAGATCCTTCTTAAAGATCTTGCCAGAAAATATTAAGAAAAATGTTTAGAAATCCTTTTCAAACCTACAACATCCTATGCCCATACATACAAAAATTAAGCATGTCTCTGTGTGTAGAAAGATACAATGGAAACTTGAAGAGATAGGGTGATAAAAAGCATAAGATCAGGGAGCTCTGGTGGCCTAGTGGCAAGAAGCTGCACTGCAATCCCAGGGGTGCATGGTTCAAATTCACCAGATTCTCTGCTGGAGAAAGAGGGACAATCAAAATAAACAAAATAAAAAAAAAATTTAAAAGAGGCACAAGCTCACAGATCAATAACATTATATAAAACAATGTATATGAATGACTGTATAAAACGCAATGTACATGAATGAAACACAATGTGTATAAGTGATTCTACGGAATCCAATAAAATATTTTAAATCTTTGTTTTCTATTAGTTTGCAAACACAATTCATATACATTGTGTTTCACACCTTTTCCTTCATTCACATCGTGTTTCTCACAATCATTCCCATGCGCCTGCTGCAGAGTGTCAAGGACTGCAGCCTCCAATATGGATTGAGGCTCAATGTCAAGAAGACAAAGATTCTCACCACTGGACCAATTGGCAGCATCAGGATGGATGGTGAAGAGACTGAGATTGTACACAGCTTTAGTTTGCTTGGCTCCATATCAACAGTCTTGGCACCAGCAGCCAGGAAATTAAAAGGCGCATTGCCATGGGAAAGTCTGCTGTTAGGGACCTCTCCAAAGTACTGAAGAGCAATGGTGTCTCTGGAGACTAAGGTGCGTCTGATACAGGCTATGGTCTTCGCAATCACCTGTTATGCATCAGAGAGTTGGACAATGACCAAGGAGGATAGAAGGAGAATTGATGCCTTTGAGCTGTGGTGCTGGAGAGGAGTATTGAGAATACCATGGACTGCTAGGAAAACAAACAGATTTGTCCTGGAAAGGGTCAAACCGGGTGGCTCCTTGGAGGCAAGGATTCTGAGGCTCCGTCTAACATACTTTGGACATGTTGTGAGGAGAGACCAGTCCTTGGAGAGGGACATCATGCTTGGGAGGGTGGAGGGACAGCGCAGGAGGGGAAGACCCTCTATGAGATGGATTGATTCAGTGACTGGGGTAATCGGGATGGGAGTGTCAGAGGCAATGAGATTGGCACAGGACAGAGCGGAGTTTAGGGCTGTTGTACATAGCGTCGCTGTGAGTCGCAAGCTACTCGACGGCACATAACAACAACAACAACAACAAGACCACTATTACCCTGCCTTTTCAGGTCCTTGCCAGACCTTTCCCACCTCCTTTACTCCCTCTCTCCACCCAAAAATTGTTCAACCCTGTGATCCCCTAGCCTCACCTTTCTGCTCCTACCCCACCCCCCTGACCTAACCTTCTATTTTTACAATAATGGTTTACGCAGACAGGGTGATGGTGGACTTAGCCCCGAGGCTCAGCTGGTGGGTTTGGTTAGCAGTGCTGAACCCCGGTGTCACCATGGCTCCTTAGTTCTCGTTCTTACGGAGCTTATGACCCATCACCATACAGCACCTCAAAATGCCATGTTATTTTACCTCCATTAAAGACACGGCTTCGGGGTCTGGCCATTCTTTTAATTTTTCTGGCCTAAAAGGGTCATCATAGTTCGAAGTTCTCATGGCAGCCATAAGAAAACACAATTTCTAAGAGGAGAAAAGTAGAGGATTAAGGAAAAATTATTACAAGGGGGTGGCTTTCTGAATTCTCACTTTCCCGCGAATAAGCAAAACAAAAACACAGGAGTAAGTAAAAGGAAAGCCCCTCGGCCCGGCCTTCTAAAAGTGATTCTATCTCCCCCTCAGCTGGTTTTAGGAACCAAATCAGGGCTCTGTGCTCCGGGTCCGCCCTGTCCTGGACCCGGGGTGTTAACGACCTCGCTCAGGAGAGACGGGCGAGGGACCAGACACCTCGACGGGGCCCTAAGGTGGCTCTCAGATCTCATTCCGGAGAAGGGGTGTCCTCGCTTCCTGCCTAAAACTGAGAGCCATAACCCAGGGGCCCAAAGCTGGGTCCAGACTCCACCTCACCAGAGCGGTGGCCGCTCAAGGGGGTCGTTGCCCCGCCTGGGGTGGGCCCTCAGGCCTGCAAACTCTGCCCCGGCCCCTATCGCCGCGACGCCCACTCCCGACCAGTGAGCTCGAGGGTTTCTACTACCCCGAGGCCGCGCCAACGGTCCGCGCGGGCCGCCACAGTGAGGGCAACGCCCCCTTCCCGTCAACGCGGTCTACTACAGCGCGGGCCACGCCCCCCACCCGTCAACGCGGGCTACTACAGCGCGGGCCACGTCCCCCACCCGTCAACGCGGGCTACTGCAGCGAGGGCCCCGCCCCCAGCTGGTCAGGACGGGCGGCCACAGTGCGAGCCACGCCCCCTCTACCTGTGACGGGCCGTCCTCCGTGAGAGCAAGTGGACAGCTTCAGCCTTCCCCCTCACAGTGGCTGGTGGATTCAGGTTGCTGACCCACGAAGGTTCCACCAAGGTTCCTAGTCAAGGAGACGAGCTGCAGGAAGAATGTGACGGCTATCCCCTGGTCTTGCCCCTAGACCTGACAAGCCTTTGGAAAAACCTGATAATTTACATATCCTGATAAGGAGACTAGATGGCTGGATCCTGATAAGGCCCTGGGCCTGATCACACATAGACAGGACCACTGCTCTCAAACTCAGGAGCAAACTAACACCCTCTCTGAGAGTCCCTGAAAGCCCCTATAAAAGGAAACTGTCTTTGCCTGCCTGCACACCACTCTGAGCCTCTCTCCCAGCAGTCACCAGGCATTTCTGCGCTCAAAACATGCAACAAAGGCCTGTTTGTTACTTGGGACCACCTTGCTTGCTTGCTTTCTTTCTCTTGCTTTCTCTCTTCCTCCTTTTCTTCCTTCCTTCCTTCCTTCCTTCCTTCCTTCTTCTCTTTCCTTCTCTTTCTTGCTTTCTCTCTTGCTTTCTTTCTTTCTCTCTTCCTTCTTCCTTTCTTTTTTTCTCTCTTTTTCTCCACTCTTTTTTCCTAACACTCGCTAGACTACCACTCTTACCCCTTAAGTTTATCAGATCAACAGGAGCAAGGGCTTCTTTTTGAAAATTTACATTGAAGGGTATAGTTAAAGAGTTGAATTACCCAACACTCTCTAAGCAACTTTACCTACCTATTACAGTTTTCAGAAAAGATTCTCTTAAATAAGACAAGATAGGAAATACAAATGAGAAAGATTACATTCCACTAAAGCCTGAGAAAATCACTGATAGGTCAGAGGGGTTGAAAAACTTGTAAAGCAAATGACTGCCAACATTTAAATTCATATCTTTCTAATCCAAAATACATACTCTTTATCTTATGCTATAGTGCCTTTCCAACCACCCAGGATGCATCTGAGAGCTGGACAATGAATAAGGATGACAGAAGAATCAATGCCTTTGAGTTGTAGTGTTGGAGATGAGTGCCAGATAGCCCATGGATTATCAAAAGAACAAACAGGTATGTCTTAGAGAAAGTGCAGTGAGGTGCTCCTTAGAGACAAGGGTGGAGCAGCTTTGTCTCACTTTAGGGATGTTGCTGTTGTTGTTAGGGCATTCATATTGATTATAACTCATAGAGATTCTGTGAACAACAGACCTGACCCCAGTCTATCCAGTTCCAACTTCACAGTCTCTGACACACTTGAACCCATTGGAGCAGTCACTATATCAGTCCACCTGGCTGAGGGTCTGTCTTTCTTTTACCATCCTCCCCATCTTCCAAGCATGATGCCTTTCTCCAAGGAATAACCATTCCCAACAACATGGAAGATGAAACCTTGCCATTCTAGCCTACAAGAAGGATCATGTTTGGAAAGGTGAAGGGTCATCAAAAGGAAGGAAGACCTTCAGCCAAACGATTAACACGATGACTGACACAATGGACTCCAATAAATCAAAGACAATGAGGATGGCACAGGATAAGACAGGGTTCAGATCTGTTCTTCATAGGATCGCATTGAGTCATACTTGACGCTACAGCACATAACAACGTAGTGACTTTTCACTAACTAGCCATGTATTTGTTAATGTTCTATTATTTTTCTTATTGACTTAACAGCTTTAAATATTTTTTATTTGTTGTTGTTGTTATGTGCCATCAAGTCACTTGCGACTCATAGCGACCCTATGTACAAGAGCTCTAAATGGTGTTCTATCCTGTGCCAACCTAGCCATCTCAAACGCACTTATTCCCACCGCTCCAGTCACGGAATCGATCCATCTCACCAAGGTCTTCCTCTCCTTCGCCGCCCCTCCACTCTGCCAAACATGATGTCCCTCTCCAAGGACCAGTCCCTCCTTGCAACATGCCCAAAATATGTCAGACGAAGCTTCAGAATCCTTGACTCCAGGGAACATTCTGGCTTCACCCTCTCCAGGACAAACCTGTTTGTTCTCCTAGCAGTCCATGGTATATTCAACACTCTTCTCCAGCACCACAGCTCAAAGGCATCAATCCTCTTTCTATCAACTCTATTCACTGTCCAACTCTCTGATGCATAGCACATAATTGCGAAGACTACAGCCCGGATCAGGCGCACCTTAGTCTCCAGCCTGACATCGTTGCTCTTCAGTACTCTTGAAAGGTCCCTCACAGCCGACTTTCCCAATGCAATTTATCTCTTGATTTCCTGGCTGCTGTTACCAAGAGTGTTGACTGTGGGGCCAAGTAAATTAAAACTGTTAACTATCTCAATCTCTTCACCATACATGCTGTTGCTGCTAATTGGCCCAGTGGTTAGAATCTTTGTTTTCTTGACATTTAGCTTCAGTCCATATAGGAGGCTGTAGTCCTTGATCTTCTGCAGCAAGCACCTCAGGTCCTCCTCAGTTTCAGCAAGCAGGGTTGTGTCATCTGCATAACGCAGGCTGTTGATGATTCTTCCACCAATCCTGATGCCACATTCCTCTTCGTACAGCCAAGCGTCTCGGATGGTCTGTTCTGCATACAGATTGAAAAGGTATGGAGACAGAATACATCCCTGACAAACCCCCTTCTTGATTTTGAACCATGTAGTGTCTCCTTGCTCTGTTCTGACAACTGCCTCTTGGTCCAAGTATAAGTTTCGCATTAGCACAATCAAATGTTCTGGGATTCCCATTCTTCTTAGAGTCAGCAACAGCTTGTTGTGATCCACACAGTCAAAAGCCTTTGCATAATCAGTGAAGCACAGATAGACATTCTGGTATTCTTTGCTTTCTGCTAAGATCCATCTGACATTAGCTATAATATCCCTATTAAGAAGAGGTACCACGACCTCTTCTAAATCCAGCCTGCACATCTGGTGATCTCTGTTGACATATTGTTCCAAACATTTTTGGAAAATGTTCAGCAGAATCTTGCTTGCATGTGATATCAATGATATTGTTCGATAATTTCTACACTCTGATGGGTCACCTTTCTTTGGAATGGGAACAAATATCGATCTTTTCCAGTCAGTGGGCCAGCTAGCTGTTCTCCAAATTTCTTGGCACAACTTAGCGAGCACATCCAGGCCATTGTTTGTTTGTTGAAATATGTCAATTGGTATGCTGTCAACTCCTGGAGCCTTGTTTCTTGCCAATTCCTTCAGAGCAATTTGAACTTCCTCTTTCATCACCATAGGCTCTTGCTCATATGTCATTTCATGAAATTCTTCTGTGTCAGCCAATTCCTTCTGATACAGTGACTCTGTGTATTCCTTCCATCTTCTCTTGATACTTTCTGGATCATTTAATATACTGCCCAAAGTATCCTTAAGTATTGCCACCCATGGTTTGAATTTGTTTTTCAGCTCCTTCAGCTTAAGAAACGCTGAGCGAGTTCATCCCTTTTGATTTTCTGACTCCAGCTCTCCGCATATTTCATTATAGTTGAGACAATCAATGTGTTTATATTGTTCTAACCTTCTCAGTCCCAATTTATATGTTTATAGGACTTTTTCTGTTCACAACCATATTCCCGTCTTTATGTTGGTGTTTGCCTTTCAGTTAATAGATGCTATGCTCATTGTCAGTCCTGTCACTTTATTGTCTCTATGTCTTCATTGACTCAGATTCTTTCTTTGGCAATTTTTTTTTCAAGAAAGGCACATAGGAACAATATTCCCCTAGTTCTTGCTTATTTAAATATGCCTGTTGCCATTTTAATTTAATGTCATCTTGTCTGTAAATTTAAAATTCTTTGTATACACATTCCCTGGGTGCTTGATTGGCCTCCTTGTACTGTTTTTCTAGTGAGGACCATTGCTATGGAGATACGGATGCCACCGTAATTTGTTCCTCCATGAAATGGTTTACCTTTTTCCCCTAACTGCTCCAAGAATTCTTAATCTTTAAAGAATATCTGAGTATTGACCTCTGTGCCTTTTAAAAAATAATCTATAGTGTGCCCTTTTTCTAAAAAAAAATATTATTTTGGGGTGTTTTTTTTAATTCACATTGTGTTTCTTACTATCATTCAATATCGCACACCTTGTGTCTTATAAATTTAATCACCATTACTGAGTCTTCTCAGATCCCCACTGGATCTCTCCTAATTATTTTGCCCCCTCCCTCCACCAAACCCTGCAATCCCGTGATGTCCCCTTTCACCATCCTCAGCCTTCTCTCTTTGGATATCCACACACAAATTACTAGTTCTCCTTCTGTGATTGAGTTAGTTCACTCAAAATAATGCTCTCTAGCCTCTCTCATGTTACCTGGTATTTTTCAAAATTGATGCTCTAGTGTGCTGCATAATATTCTGTCTAGTGAATGTACCATAATTTCTCAATTCAGTCAATTGTTGATGGACATTGGGGTGTTTCCATGTTTTTGTTACCGCAAAGAACACTACTATGAACATTAGTGTTCAAATCTCCATTTGTATCTCACTTGTGTTTTTCTAGGGTGGAATATTCCTATGTAGAATATCCCGGGCAGTAGAATAGCTAGTAGAATAGCATAGAATTTCTATGTTCA
>NW_006399759.1:10734525-10757768 GCF_000299155.1 Elephantulus edwardii
CCACTATGCAGCCTTCATTCTGGACTCCTGTCATGACAATAATACCTAATCATATATCCCTTTTAAACAGTTCTCTCCCTCATTTGTTTGAATGCAATATACATCATTCCTCCCCTCTTTTTCTGTCTTCCCTCAACCCTGATGTCAGTCACATTTTACAACAGTGGCCCTATGCAATATTTGTACTTTTGTGACTGAGATATTTTACTCAACATAATGTCCTCCAGGGTCATCCATTTTCATAATTTTTCATGAGTTCCTTGTTTTTTAATGCTGCATAGTATTCCATTGTGTGATTACACTAGAGCTTCTCTATCCATTCATTTGTTGATGGGCACTCAGGTTGTTTCCAGCTCTTTGCTATTGCGAACAAAGCCACAATAAACATGGGTGTGC
Organism: Elephantulus edwardii; assembly: GCF_000299155.1. Lineage (NCBI taxonomy): Eukaryota > Metazoa > Chordata > Mammalia > Macroscelidea > Macroscelididae > Elephantulus > Elephantulus edwardii. The sequence goes on from NW_006399759.1 coordinate 10,734,922, forward strand.
ATAACAGGAAATACTTTTTTTTTTTCTTGCTTGGATCCACATTTTTTCCTGTGATTTATTGACTATATAAAGTATTTTTTTAATTTATTAATAATTTCAATTAAAATTTACAGAGACTTTGGATTTCCATTCATTGTTGCACTTTTCTCTCCTCCCAACCCTCCCCCCTAGTACACTGCCCTCTTGGAAAAGTAAAAGAAAAATTCTTTCATTGTTTTACAATCCCTTCCCCCAGGTCCACTCCATTATACAACCTTCACTCTGTACTCCTGTCATGACAAAAATACCTAATAATTTTCCCTCTTAAACAGTTTTCTCCCTCATCTGTTTCAGTGCAGTATACATTATTGAACCAGTCCATCTCAGTCTCCTCCCAACCCCAAGGTCAGTCCTGTTTTACAACAGTGGCACCATGCAGTATTTGTCCTTTTTGGCTAAGATATTTCACTCAGCATAATGTCCTCTAGGGTCACCCATTTTGAATAATATTGCATGAGTTCTTTGTTTTTCAATGCAGCATAGTAATCCATTGTGTGAATATACCACAGCTTCTCTATCCATTCATTTGTTGATGGGAGCGAATACTTTTATTAGTTAATAAAACTTTCTTTGCTTTTGCCAAATGATGTTTCTCAGAAATATGGGAGTATTACACTGATGACTCTTATAATCTATACCATAAATGGAAATCTGTTGTTCAGTCATCAAACAACAAAAGATGTGTGGTATGTTAATGTTAGTAACTTCTATGTCTTTAAAGCAGCTTATCTGGTATATAATCTAGATAATATACAAACAGCTCACGCATGTAAAATGTATGACTCAGCTTTGCCACATTTACTGAGAGAATAAAGACCATTCTCAGCAACCTACTCTGAACATTCCAGAGAATGTGGACATCACTCTGAAGGGCCGCACAGGGAACTTTGCAGAGGGACTTCAATCACATTAATGTAGAGCTCGGTCTCCTCGAGAAAGAAAAAAAAAAGAGGCTTCGCGTTGACAACTGGTGGAGGAACAGAAAGGAACTGGTTATGATTTGCACCATCTGTAGCCATGTACAGAACATGATCAGGGGTATTACACTGGGCTTTTGGTCTGTGTATGCTCACTTCCCCATCAACATCACAATTCAGGAGAGCGATCTCTGATTGAAATGCAAAACTTCTTAGGTGAAAAATACAATAGGAGGGTTCGAATGAGATATTGCTTGTTCCGTATCACAAGCCTAGAAAGAGAATTCTTGAAGGAGATGATACTGAGTTTGTGCCAAATTCAGCTGCTTTGATTTCGCTGGCTACAACAGTTAAAAACATGGATATCTGAAAACTTTCAGACGGTATCCATGTCTCTGAAAAAGAAACTGTTCAGCAGGCTGATGAGTAATGTCTAGGAGTTTTCCAGCTACAGAAATGAAGCCAGATGAAACCCAAGATGCATCTGATACATGAAATAAATTTGATAAAATAAAATGTATGATTTGCTGATTTGAATGTATTTTAGAGTTGTACAACCTTCATTATTTTATTTTTTAAAACTTTATTTTACTGTAATTTTAGCAATAGTTTGCAGAGAAGTTGCATTTTCATTCATTCATTGTTGCACGTTTTCCTTCTTCCTTCTCCTCCACTTAACTGTTTTTAACTTGTAATTTTTCCTTTTTTGGTTGTACATTTTCTTCCCTCCCTCCTCTTTCCCCTCCCTCAGTGCCCCCAGCAATGCACCCCTTGTTCCAGATTGTTGTCATATGAACAATTCCTAATCATATATTCCTTTCAGACAATTCTTCCCCTCATATGTTCTACTGCAGTGTTCCTTATCTATGCACTCTTTTCCCATTCTCCACCCACCCTGTCCCTTCTGTCCTATTTTGTAACAGTGGTTTTACACAGTATTTGTCTTTTTGTGACTGACATTCAGCATAGTGTTCTCCAGGCTCCCCCATGTTGTGTAGTGCTTTATGAGTTTGTTATTTTTCAGCGTTGCATAATACTCCATTGTATGAATGTACCATAGTTTTTCTATTCATTTGTTTGTTATTGGAGATTTGGATTGCTTCCATATTTTTACTATTCAAATGCATTAAAACATGGGTGTGAGTACATCTCTTTGAATCATAGGTCTAGTTTCTTTAGGGTATATTCTTAGAAGTAGAATTGCTGCCTCAAATAGTATTTATGTTTATTTCCAACTTTTTAAGAAAGCACCAGTTGGCCTTCCATAGTGGCTGCACCATTTTACACTACCCCCAGTAGTGATTTAGAGTTCCAATTTCTCCACAAACTAACCAGCATTTGTTGTTTGTTGTGCTGTTGAATTTTGCTATTGTTGCTGGGGTTCACGACTAATTTAGAACATTTTCTTAAATCCTTGCCCATTAGTAATTACTCTCCCACGTTCTACCCTTTCAGACCTAGGCAGAAACTTTCTGTGTCTGTGAAGTTATCTACTCTGGACATTTCATATAAGTGGACTCATACCATTTGTGTCACTTTAGGACTCGTTTCTTTCATTTAGCATAATGTTTTCAGGGTTTGTCTATGTTATAGACAGCCATCGGTGATGTTGACTCATGAAGTCCCCGTAGGGCTGAGAAGAACTGCCATAAATGTTTCCAACCCTGTAAATCTTTTCAAAGGTAGACTTTCGTCTTTCTCCTGCAGAGAGTCTGGGGGGTAGGACCACTTGACCTTTCAGTTAGCAGTCATCAGGGTTCCTGATGTAGTATACGTTGTTGCTGTTCCTGACCTAGTATATGTTTTACTGTTGAGTCGGAACCAAACCATAGCTGACCCTCTGGCAGGTTTTCAGAAGCAGTACATTGCAAGGGCGGAGATTATTCAGCCTTCTCCCACAGAGTAGCTGGTGGATTCAAACCAAGTGCCTTTTGGGATTGCAGCACAGATTCTTACCACTAGGCCACCAGAGCTCTGTAGTATATATCAGTATTTAATCCATTTTATTGCCAAATAATACTCCTTTAAATGGATATAAACCGAATCCACTGCTGTCACGTAAGTTCCAACTTGTATTAACCCTCCACTGAAGTTCCAAGGTTATATACCTTTATGGAAGGAGACTGCATTTTTCTTCCTTAGAGCCACTGGTAGAATTGAACCTTGGCTGTTAGCAGTCAGATCCATTACATACTATACCACGAGGGCTCCATTACCTGCCAGAATGCCTGTATAAGGACATTGTTTTTACTCACTCATCATTCAATGGATATTTGAGTGGTTTCCTTTTTCCTGCTTTCTTTTTTATTTTTAATTCCATTTTGAATACTGCTATTGCTCTATTTTCTTCAGGAATAGAGGAAGGACATCATGCTTGAAAGAGAGTCAGCAGAAAAGAGGAAGATTAATGAGATGAGTTGGTATGGTGACTGCAACAATGGGCTTAAGCACACTGGAGAACTGCGAGGATCTGGTTGTGGGGACGAGGCAGAGTATCAGTCTGTACATGGCGTCACAGCACCTAACAACAACATCATGACTCTTAATATTAAGGATCTACTGTTTATTTTTGTGCTTTTGTTTTTACTTATGATAAAGTATATGATCACAAATTTTAACTATGGCAGCATTTTTCTGATCTACGATCTTATCAGCTTCCCTCTCTCCAAGCCACCATCTGTGCCATTATTGTTCTCCTTATACTTTTTTAAAATTCTAAACAACAACTAATACTGGTTTCACTTTTTATTATCCTTCTTTGAATGAAGTGAGTTTTTCCTAATCTATTTACAAGAAGCTGGTGTTAGGCCGTCAACTGGGGCAGTACTTCAGATTGGTAAGCTTTCCCCATAACGTAGGATTTTGTGAGTTATTTGTATTTAAACATTAAGAAAATTAAAATCCTCACAACTGGGTCAATAAGCAACATTATGATAGATGGAGAGATTTAAGTTATCAATTATGTTATTTCCTTTGAATCCACAAGTAACATCTATTGAATTAGCAGTCAAGAAACCAAAAGACACATTCCTTTAGAAAAAATATGGACTGTGTGAAAGTATTTAAAAAATAAGGATATCTATTTAAATACTAAGGTACATGTGGCCCAAACCATATGTTCAGTTGTTTTAGAGGCATGTGAATGCTGAACAATAAATAAGGAAGACTGAAGAAGAATGGATGCCTTTAAATGTATTGGCAAGGAGTTGAATATACTATGGAGTGCTAAAAGAACAAACAAATCTCAGTTATAAAGAGTGTGGCCAGAATATTCCTTAGAAGCAAAAATTGTGAGACTTCATTACACATAGTTTGGGCATGTTGTCAGATGGAACCAATCTTTGAAAGAGGACATCTTTCTTAGAACCATCCAAGGAGGGGAAGACCCTCAATGAAATGGACTGGACGAGGGACTGCAACAATGCACAGCAGAGATTGTGAGGACGCTGCAAGATCAGGCAAGTTTTCAACATCTTGTACATAAGTTCAACAATGATATCTAACAAGAAAACTCAACAAGGATATCTAACAATAAAAAAAACAAGTTCTCAGTACTTCCTTTGTGGATCATGTTGTTAAAGTATCATGGTATCAAGCCACAATGTTTTCAAGTGTTTCATAGGAAATGCATCTTAAAGTTGAACAGTGAGTAAGGATGACTGACAGAAGAAGAATTGATGCCTTTGAATTGTGGTGTTAGAGACGAATACTGAATATCCCATGGACTGTCAAGAGAACAAATCTGTCTTGGAGGAAATACAACCAGAGTGCTCCTCAGAGGCCAAGATAGTGAAATTTCATCTCATATACTTTGGGCATGTTGTGAGCACTGATTACTTCTTGGAAAAGACATCATGCTGGAGAAAGTGGAGGGTCATCAAAAGAAAAGAAGATCCTCAACAAGATGAATTGACACAGTGATCATAACAATGGGCATGGTGGGGAGAGTGTGGATGACACAGATAAGGCAAGGTTCTGATCTGTTGTTCATATATGGAATTCTGGTAGTCTAGCGTAAGGGGTGCTGTCAACCCAAAGGAAGGTGGTTCAAATCCACAACTTACTCCATGGGGAAAAGATGGACAATCTTCTTCCTACTAGAGGGCCAGCTATGAGTTGAGATGGAGGAGGGAGGGAGGGAGGGAGAGAGAGAGAGAGAGAGAGAGAGAGGAGATAGATATAAAATGAACAAGGGTTTCATTTTGTCACATGCTTTTTCTGTATCATTTTATATGATCATGTGATTTTCTTCATCATATTAATATGGTAGTTTACATTCACTGATTTTCAAATATTAAACCACCACCCTGGCAACCCTGGTATAATACTCATTTCGTTATGATGAATGCTTCTTTTTATGCATTGCTAAGTTCTATTTGATAATATTTTTTTAAAGATTTTTGTGTCTCTATTTGTAAAGGCTGTTGGTCCATAGTTGTCTTCTTTTTATTTGTGATTTGGATATTAAGATAGAATTAGTTTAATAATAAGAATTGAGAAGTAGTATACTTTATAGAAAAAAGTGTGTAGGACTATTCTTTTTTAAACATTTAGTAGATTTCTTCAACAATAGCATCTTGGCCTGGTGATTTCTTTCTCTGGAATTTTAAAAATTATTAATTTCATTTCCTTAGTAGTGATGCCAAAGCCCATGCCATCAAGTCAGTTTCACTCAATGAACCCTCCATCAGGTCCAAGGCTATACATCTTTTCAGGAGGAGGCTGGTGAGAATCTTTATTTTCTTGATGTTGAACTTCAATCCATACTGAAGGGTGCAGTCCTTGACCTTCTGCAGCAAATGCTTCATGTCCTCCTCAATTTGGACAAGGAGGTGTGTCATCTGCATAATGCAGGTTGTTGATGAGTCTTCCTCCAGTCCTAATTCCACATTCCTCCTCATAGAACCCAGCCTCCTGGATGATCTGTTCTGCATATAGATTGAAAAGGTATGGAGATCACACCATACACAAAAACTAACTCAAAGTGGATCAAGGACCTAGGACTAAAACCAAGGATGGACTATAAACTTCATTAGAGAAAAGCTTGGAAGCATTCTAGAAGCCCTAATCCACAACAGGAACAGTCTTTCAAGCATCCTAAAAAACCTACAACCAGAAGAGAATAAAATAGATGAATGGGACCGTCTAAGAATCAAATCTCTATACACATCAAAAAAACTTCTCCAAAAAGGTAAAAAGGAAAGCCACAGACCAGGGAGAAAAGTAGTTGGTAATGACATGTCTAATAAGGGACTTATATCTAGAATTTATAGAGTATTTGAGCACCACAACAAGGTAAAGGTAAACAACCTAGTCGCAAAATGGGCACAGGATATGAACAGACACTTCACCAAAGAAGACATTCAGATGGCAAACACACACATGAGAAATGTTTAAAATCCCTAGCTCTAAGAGCAGACACTTCACCAAAGAAGACATTCAGATGGCAAACACACACATGAGAAATGTTTAAAATCCCTAGCTCTAAGAGAGATGCAAATCAAAACAACTATGAGATATCATCTCACCCCAGGAGCAATAGCAAAATTCAACAGAACAACAAACAACAAATGCTGGTGAGGTTGTGGAGAAACTGGAACCCTTATTGATCCTTAGTGGGAGTTTAAAATGGTGCAACCACTATGGAAGGCAGTATGGTGCTTTCTCAAAAAGTTGGAAACAGAAATATCATTTGATCCAGCAATTCCACTACTGGGAATACACCCTAAAGAAATCCACACTGCCACCCAAACAGATATATGCACACTCTTGTTTATTGCTGCATTGTTTCCAATAGCAAAGAGATGGAAACAAACCAAGTGCCCATCAATAAATGGATAGAGAAGCTGTGGTATAGTCACACAATGGAATACTATGCAGCACTGAAAAACAAGAAACTCATGAAATATTCTACAAAGTGGGTTGACCCTGGAAGACATTATACTAAGTGAAATATCTCAGTCACAAAAGGAGAAATACTGCATAGTGCCACTGGTATAAAGCAGGACTGACATGGGGTTGGGGAAAACTAAGGAAAGAGGGGATAAATAATGTACACTGCATTGAAACAGATGCGGGACAGAACTGCTTAAATGGAATATATGATTAGGTATTATTTGCATGACAACAGTTCAGAATTAGAGCTGCATAGTGAATGAACTGAGGTAGGGAGAATTGTATAACAATTAAATAAATTTTTTTTCAAAGAGAAAAGTGAACTGAGGGAGGAGTGTGTAGGGAAGAAAATGTGCAACAATGAATGAATGCAAATCCATGTTCTCTGTAAACTTTAAAAAAAATCTCAATTTTAAAAGAGGAATCTATTACTAGGTATTATTTGCAGGACAACAGTCCAGAATAAGAGCTGCATAGCAAAGTGGACTTGCGGGAGGGGGAAGGAAATTGTGCAATAATGAAATAATTTTTTTTCAAAGAGAAAAGAGAAGTGGGGGATGAGTAGGGAAGAAAATGTGCAATGATGAATGAATGGAAATCCAACTTCTCTATAAACTTTAATTAAAGTCTCAATTAAAATTTAAAAACATTTTTAAAAAGAAGGAAAAAATAAAAAGAAAAGGCATGAAAACAAGATGCATCCCTGGTGTACACCTCCTCTGATTTTGAAACATGCAGTGTTTCCTTCCTCTGTTCTGGCGACAGCCTCCTGGTCCAAGTGGGTTTCACATAAGCACAATCAAGTGTTCTGGGCTTCCCATTCTTCTCAGAATGAGCTACAGTTTGTTGTGATCCATACAGTCAAAAGCTTTTGCATAGTCAATGAACCACAGGCAGACATTCCTCTGGTTCTCTCTGCTTTCAGCCAAGATCCATCTAATGTTGGCTATAATTTAGAGAGATGCAAATCGAAATGACAGTAAGGTAACCTCTCACCTCAGAAACAACAGTAATGTATAGTAAGACAGCAAACAACAAATATTTCAGAGGATGTGTAGATTGGCATCCTCATACATTGCTGGTGACACTGCAAAATGGTATAACCATTATGGAAAGCAGTTTAATACTTCTTTAGAGAGTTGGGGATAGAAGTACAATTTTATTTCACGGTTAGTTATGTATCTGAAAGAAATAAGAGCTGGGGCACAGACTCACTTATATTTGTCCATGTTTATTGAAGCCTTATGTACAATAGAGAGCATTATGCACAACAGCAGCATTATTTACGATAGAGCACTGGGAACAACCCAGGTGTCCATCAATGGCTAACTAGCTAAAGAAACTATAGTACCTTTGGGTTGGCAGGAGTTGTTGTTGTTAGGTGCCGTTGAGTCGTTGACAACTCATAATGACCCTATGAACAGAAGACCTGAGCACTGTACATTGAGTTTCTGGAGGCAAGCCATTTTGGAAGTGGACACCACTCCACTGGCAGCAGAGGAAAAAATTAATAGATAAATTGTGCAAAGGGAAAGGCAATATATAGTAAAGAACTGATTAGATATTGTAACAAATTACTGTTAACTGTAATTAATATTCTAAAACAAAATGTGTATGAATAATTGAATGAACAACCTGTAAGATTTGTGGAAGGTACCTTTTTTTTTTTTGGCTTTTAAGAGAATGAAGCCTTTACTTCCCTGTTTCACACAAAGCTGAACGAATTGGCAACTATTTAGTTATTAGTCGCAGAGACCAAATCCCATATCTTCACCCGACTCCTCCAACTCTCCCTTTGCTTCCACCTTGGCTGAGGCCGCAGCGGCAGGAGCAGCAACAGTAGCGGCAGCTACAGGGCCAGCAGTCACAAATGCAAATGGATCAGCCAGGAAGGCCTTGACCTTTACAGCAGTGGGAAGGTGTACTCAATCTCCACAGACAAACGGCTTGTACCGTTTGATGATGGAGTGTGTGGTATTGAGGCCATGGCTGGGTAACCAATCTACAGACATACACTAGCAACATTGCAGACACCCTCCAAGAAGCGGGTATGCAGGTCTCCTCTGTGATGTCAAGCACTTCAGGATTATAGATGCTGCCGTTGTCAAACACCTGCTGGATGATCAGCCCTAAGGAGAAGGGGGAGATATCCAACATGTTCAGCAGGGCCTCACTGGCTCCAGTCTTAATCAGCTGCACATCACTCAGGATTTCAATGGTGTCCCTGGAGATCTTACTGGTGATGCTCAATGCCTGGAATAAGGAGGTCTACTTGAGGCCCAGATCAGTGTTCTGAGCCGGCATAGCAAACTCATACAGAGTGATAGCACCAGCATGGGCAACAGCCAGCACCGTTTTGGCCAAAAGCATGTCCCTGATTCCTATGAGATCCTCTTTGGTGAATACAAACTCTACTTTTCCTTGGATGTGAGGCAGAAGCTTCTCCAGGGTCCAGTTGATGTCCAGGTGGCCCCCAGATGCCCTTGTCCATCATGGTGTTCTTGCCCATCAGAACTATAGCCTTCCTGCGAAGAGGCATGAGGATCTGCTGCATCTGCTTGGAGCCCACATTATCTGCACCACGATGAAGTATTTCTGATAGTCATCCAGACGTCAAATGATCTGAAGGAAGTAGTTGGACTTCCAGGTTGCCCTGTCTTCCCTGGGCATCACGGCAGTGCATCAGGGATTTCCACACGGGGTTTAAAGATGATGTCACTCTCGTGAGGACACTTGGCAAAAGTGTGGAAGGTACTTTCAATCTAATCAAATTCATTTCTGCTTATGAGATTGTCATTTCTCATAATATTTTATTTGATCCAATCAATACTAGAAGCCCAACCTACTGTCAAATGCAACCTACTGTCATCAAGTCTATTCCAGTTACTCAGGATCCTATAGCTCAAAGTAGAACTGCCTTTAGGGTTTCCTAGGCCTAAATCTCAACAGTACACAACAATAAGTACAATTTATGTAATAGGTTATTGTTGTTAGGTGCTGTCAAATACAACCATTGCAACCCCATGAACAATAGATCTGAATCCCGTCTATCCTGTGCCATCCTCGTACTTTCTGACACACTCAAGCCCATTGCTGCAGTCACTGTGTCAATCCATCTGATTTGCTCCAATTTTTTCTCTTTGATGATTTTTATAGTTTAAGTTTGGTGTCTAGGTCCTTGAACCATCTTGAGTTAGTTTTATATATGGTGAGCAGTATGAATCTTTTTTAAATTTTCTACAAATATATATACACAGTTTTACTGAGGCTATAAATCTTTGTGGGAGAAGACTGCCCGTCTTTCTCTCAATGAGCTTATGGGATTTCTACCTACCAGAGTCACAGGGGTTATTCAAATGATGGATTTTATATTGGATGAGCTATGACAGTTTTTGGGTTTTGGGGGGTGTGTTGTGTTTTGGGGGGTTTTATTATTTTTTTATTTTAATTTGGTGTACAGTTGAATTGGATCTAGCTGGCGCAGAAGGAGTTTGCCCCCGCTTCTCCAGTGGAGCATCTAGTGGATTCAAACCACGCACCTTTGGGATTGCAGTGCAACTTCTTGCCACTAGGCCACCATAACTCTCTATTTTTATTAACTTTAATGAAAGTTTACAGAGACTTGGGGTTTCCATTCATTCATTGTTGCACTTTTCTCCCTGCCCATCCTCTCCCCCTCAATTAGCTCTTCTCTTTGAAAAGTAAACGAAAAATTCTTTCATTGTTATACAATCCCTCCCCCCAAGTCCACTCTACTATGCGGTCTTCATTCTGGACTCCTGTCATGACAACAATGCCTAATCATATATCCCTTTTAAAGTTCTCTCCCTCATCTGTTTCAATGCAGCATACATTATTTATCCCATCTTTCTCAGTCTTCTTCCCTCAACCCTGATGTCAGTCCCATTTTACAACAGTGATCCTATGCAATATTTGTCCTTTTGTGACTGAGATATTTCACTCAGCATAATGTCCTCCAGGGTCACCCATTTTGTATAATATTTCATGAGTTATTTGTTTTTCAATGCTGCATAGTATTCCATTGTGTGAATATACCACAGCTTCTCTATCCATTTGTTTGTTGATGAGCACTTAGGTTGTTTCCAACTCTTTGCTATTGTGAACAGAGCCGCAACAAACACGGGTGTGCATATATCTGTTTTGGGGGCAGTGCGGATTTCTTTAGGATATATTCCCAGTAGTAGAATTGCTGGGTCAAATGGTATTTCTCTTTGCAACTTTTTGAGAAACCGCCATACAGTCTTCCATTATGGTTGCACTATTTTACACTTCCACCAACAGTGAATAAGGGTTCCAGTTTCTCTGCAACCTTGCCAGCATTTGATGTTTGCTGTTCTGTTGAACTTTGTATTCTTACTGGGATGAGATGATATCTCAAAGTTGTTTTGACTTGCATCTTTCTTAGAGCTAGGGATTTTGAATATTTCTTCATGTGCTTGTTGGCATCTGAGACAGTTTTTGGTTTCTGAGGAATTGGTTCATTTCATCTACATTATCAAATTTTTATGTGTAGAGTTGTTAGTAATATTTCTTTAGATGTCTGCAGGATTTGTTGTGCCATCCTGTTAGATTCCTAACATCGGTAATCTATATCTTCTCTTGTTTTGGGGGGGAAGTTTTTGTCAATACTCTTGCCAGAGGTTTGTCAACTTTATTGTTCTTTTCAAAGAACCTGCTCTTCATTTTGCAGGCATGTCAGAGAGGCACTGTGAGCTCATTTCCAGACGACTGCAATAAAGCAAATACCACAATAAAGAGAGTCAGAGGAATTTTTTAGTTTCCTAGTGTAACAGGAAGTTATGTTTATATATATAGAAGTCTATTAAGTGTGCAATAGCTTTAAAAAAGTTTGAAATATGAAAAATTCCAGTATGTGACACAAAGAGAAGTGAAAGCTGTTGCAAAAATGGTGCCAATAGACTTGCTCAATCCAGAATTGCCACAAGCATTCGATTTGCTAAAAAAATAGTTATTCCACAAGCATTCCATTTGCTAAAAAAGAAATTGTTCTGCCTATTGCTTTTCTACATTTTATTTTATTGATTTCTGCTCTTTATTATTCCTTCCTTCTGCTTGCTTAAGGTTTTTTCTGATTTTCTCTATATTCTTGAGATTAGCTTTTCGGCTATTGATTTGAGATTTTCCTCTTTACTAATGGGTGTATTTAGTTTTCTAAATTTCCCTCAGCACAGCTCTTAGCTACAGCACAAATGCTTTGATATGTTCTCTTTTCATTTTAATTCTGTGAAATATATGTGTTATTCAGAGTGGATAATTGCTATTGTTCTGATTTTCAGATTTAGTTACCTTACTATTAATAATACAGAATGTCTAGGGGAGCTCTGGTGGCCTAGTGTCAAGAACCTACCTGCACTGCAATCCCAGAGGCACACAGTTCGAATCCACCAGATGCTCTGCCGGGGAAAGAGGGACAATCGCCTCCTGTACCAGTCAGATCTGATTTGATGGTACACACAAATAATAAAATAAAAAAATTTAAAAAATAATACAGAACGTCTTAATTAGTATAAAAATAATATCAGAGAGAGAGGAGTACAAGAAATACTACTTCAGAGGGAATGTGAGGTCTCGAGTTTGTATTCATGTCCAAGTGCAAAGAAGGGAGGGGAGAATTCCACACTTACAAACTATACTGGGAAATTATAGCTGAAGAAATCTCTGGGATTTACTCTAAAATAATCCAGTGGAATTAATAATTAGAGACAGATATAGATGAAGGAAGACCAGCCATGAGATCATTACTAAAGCTGGGTAGGGACTACATAGAGTTTCATTATACAATTACCGGCATTTTTATATGTTGTTGTGTTATTGTTATGTACCATCGAGTCACCTGTGACTCATAGCAACCCTATGTGCATTAGCTGTGGACCCTACCCTATCCTGAGACAATCTCATTGTCTCTGACAGACCTAATTCCATTTCTCTAGTCACCGAGTCAATCCATTTTATCCTGGATCTTCCTCTCCTGTGCTGTCTCTTCACCCTTCCAAGTTGGATGTCTTTCTCCAAGGACTGGTCCCTCTTGGCCACATGCCCAAAGTATGTGAGATGGAGCCTCAAAATCCTTGCCCCCAGGGAGCAGCCTGGTTTCACCCTCTTCTTGACAGTCTTGTTTTCTTCTTTTAAAAAAATCCTCACAATATAAAGTCTTTAACAAATTAAATCACCTTGAACCCTATGTCAATTAGGGTTAAGATACTGCGAGATTGGATGAGTGTCAAGAGTAGAGAAATTTAAAGAGGATGAATATAGAATGATACAGTTAAACTGGTAATTTAAAACAGGAAAACAATATGCTCAGATGCCAGAATGTTAGCTTCAAGGCATAAAAATAAACATAGGGCCACCCTTCTGGATAAATCCCATCCAGTCTGTAACTTCCAGGTTCATAAATTGATTTTATATGTTGTTGCATGTTGGTATATTACAACTTCAGTTGAATTAACAAAGCTGCCAGTGTTTTATATGAATGCTAGGGCACTTACTTGGAAAGAGGGGGCTCTTGGTAACATATTCTTGTGGGAAACAGATGAAAACGTGGAACTCAGACTCTCTCAGATCAATTCCCTGTTAGTCAAGAGAAATAAAATTCTGGCTTCCTATGCCCTGTGCCCTACAAGGTCATCCTGTGACTAAAATTCAAACGCAGCCTGAACCGGGGGGCCAGGGAGGATGTAGAGTTCAAATCAGCAAGGGTGGAGTCACATCCAAAATTAATTTTAAATGTTTCTAAAAAATATTGTAAAAATCTGTGGAGAATATGTGGGTATGGATTTTAGGGGAGCCTGAAGAAAAGGGCCCTGATAGAACTTGGTTATTATAACCACAAGGATGGCAGTTTAAACCCATCAGACAATCTGCTGTAGAAAGGTGTAGCAATCAGCTTCCGTGAAGATTTACAGCCTGAGAAACCCGACGGGGCACCTCAACACCTAAGTGACCTTAATGTAAGGACAGAACAAATGAACTGAGATAGGTGCACGGCAAGGTAGATGTTGTTCTTATTAGGCTAGATGTTATTATTAGGCTTTTCCAGAAAATTGTCTCAATTTCTGGGGAAAAATATTTGCAATCAGATTCATTGCATGTTATTTTCATTTCCTAAGTGTCACACGCACAGAGACACTGAAAACAAAAATCAGATGGCATTTACTGCAGATGCTTTTTACACAGTTCTTAGTGACTTTCTTGGCTTCACTCTGAATGAATTCCCATTGGTAGCTGGCTGCCTCGGAAGCTGCCTTGTCCTCTCTCTCTTTCATCAGTCATCAGGGTGGATGCTCCTTGGTTGCTAAACCTTTAGAAGGTGACAGAGAAAGTGTGATACAGGAATGAGTGACTTGTAAGAACAAATCAAACCCTCAGCTAAAGTGAGCTGGTCCGCTTCGAAGCCTATTCCTGCCAGAGCAGAAGGGCTCATTTCACAGGCAGGTTTCCCACCTAAACTTTCTGCCTCAACCTCTCCTCACTCTGTCAGACTGAAGGGGAAAAAAAAAACACAAAACAAAACCCCCAAAACATGCAGAGATTCAGGGGCATAGCCAGCCTTATCATAGGTGGGATAGATCACTGGCATGTGATATGACTTAAGGGGCTCCCTATCATCTTATTTTAAGGTTTGACTATATCTGGAGTATAATTTACTCATAAAGTCCTTGGGTGGTGCAAGAATGGTTAACATACTTGGCTGTCAACCAAAAGGTTGGAGAGTCAAGTATATCCAGGAGCACTTTGGAAGAAAGGCCTGAGAATACACTTCAAAAATAGTGAGAGCCCTTTGGGGCACAGTTGTACTCTTACACACTGGTGGTGTGTGTGAGAGTAGAATACAACATGCAGGTTGATTATGCCTGTCTTTGGATCTTAAGCATTTGCTATAACTCTGACCTTGCTCTGTTGTGATTTCCTTGTTCTGCTAAAATGTGATCAAGGCAACACGACCCAGCTCATTTTCTCTCGTGGGGCCCATTTCTGATCCAATGCAAGCACATTTTTACTGGTGAGAAGACCCACTTGTTGTAGGGAGTACAGTGGCTTCTTAAATAGCCACCTCTGCGTCTCATCATTAAACCAGATGGTATTAATATTAATTACCAAACTGAGACCAACCTTATAACTGGGAAATTTTTTATTATCTGAGAACGTCCAGGACAGAAGAATTATAACCACAGAACAGATTTAAACGGGTGGTAAGAAAAAAACAATTAAGTTGGTTTATAATCTTCCTTCCAAATGCTCCTCATATAATGGTTGGGAGTATCTTGAGCTTAATCGCCCCAAATAGGATTACTACTTACTTTTGTACTTGAGCCCCCTCTACCTGCCACACTGCTTCCCCCCTCAGACTTCTCTTATGTCAGCAAATAGGATGATAATCTGCTCAGTGCTCTGGGAAAAAATAAGACCGTTGTTGTTGCGCTCTTGCTTGCACTCACTTCTCTGTCTAGTACATAATAAACTCTGTAAACTTGCTTATGTTTCAGGCCCTTATTACCATTCATTTTAAGCAACTGTGATCTTTTTCCCCGGCCTGTTGTACTAGCTTCCCAACTAGTTTCTCCCTGCTCTACCAAACTCCAACCAACCTCAGTGCCTGTCGAATGGACTTGCACTCAGATCGACCCTCCATGAGGCTCCAAAGCAGGAAATCGTAACAGGAAGAAAAGCGCCCAGCTCCCACACTCACTACTGAATGATCAATTTTCCATACGCAGCCATATTTTTTAAACTGCTAATAATGCACTGGTCCTTGGAGAAGGACATCATGCACGGAAGCGTGGAGGGACGGTGCCAGGAGAGGAAGACCTCGGCTGAGGTGGATTGATACCATAAATAGGGCAGTGGGGGTTGGTATGTCAGTCAGTGCAGGCTTCAGAGCACATGAGTCACAGGCAACTTGACGGCACATAACAACAATAATATCCCTCCCCACCCTGCCTTCAAAATTCTTAAATGGCTTTCTCTCACACTTTGGCTTTTAGTCTTACTCTTTATCATGGCCTCTAACCACTGCTTCCCCTCCAATCTCCTGTTTTTCCTTTCCTCACTCTTTAGCCACAAGCCTCACTGGCTTTTTATTACTGTCTTCTCAGCTTGCCAACTTCACTCCGGTCTTGGGCTTTGGGTGGTAATAATTCTTCTGCAGGGAATGTTGTTCCCCCAGATCTCTCCATATCCCACTCTTCTTTCATTCAGATTTTATCTTGAACTTCTCTACTTAAAATTTGGTTGTTAGCAATTGCCACAGAGTCAAGCCTGACTCATAGCAACGCTTTGGACAATGGACAAAACCCTGCCCCACCCTCACAATCCCCACTGTTCGTTCTGCTTTCTCTATTCCTCCATCTTTCTTACCTCCATTACCAGTTTTCATTTTCCTTCTACACTTACTGATAATGCACATGCTATTACATATTTGCTTGCCTATTTATTGCCTATTGTCTCCCACATTATAAGTTCTAAAACACCAGAATTTCATCTCTTTTTAAAAGTCTCTAGCCTCTCAAATACTCCTGATCCAGGGAGAGGAAAATACCCAACAAAACTCAAACTCATTGCTGCTGAGTCAATTCCAACTTGCAGCTGATCCTCCATTGGATTTCAGAGGCTGTAGATCTCCTGGGAGGAGACTGCCCATTTTTCTCCTGGGAGTCGCTGGTGGATTTGAACAACCAGAGGGATGCCAAGCAGTGCAATTCCCTCCAGACTAGGCCACCAGTGCTCCCTCCTTGCTCAGACAAGGCATTTGTCAAAAATTTGTGGATGAAAGTGCATGAAACAACACTAAAATGAGATAGTAAAAGGAGCTAAGACATAAAAGAAAGTTTTAATACACTTTCCATGAGGGAGGTGGGGGAAACACCCCTTCCTTTTCTTTAGTGATAGTAGAGAAATGGAAAAATAGAAAAGAACAAAGATTAATTGTATACTCAGAAAGCGTGCCATTCATGCATTGATTTCTAGTTGGAAGGTAAGGAGGGTAGCGCGAGGCCTGTGATTTCTCCTCTAATTCCACTCCTAAAAAAGGCTAAATTCCAGGTTCTGAGACACAGGAAGTGGAAGCCTAATTGACAGGGAACAATGACACTAGACCTGACTGTGGTAGGCCGGGCCCATCTTCCTCTCTATCACTTCCTCTTCACTCTCTTGCTTGCTTGCTTTCTTTTCTCCTCTTCTCAGAAGCCTGCTGTACAGAGACATCCCCAGCCGCTCAGATTATGCAGTGACAGCAATTGCTTTCTAGTGTCATATGAAGTGGAACAACCCTAATTTGAACTCACCACATCCTGGTCCTCCTCCTTCCTACCTCCTGGGTGGTGTTCATGGGAGATAAGAGACCTTCAGAGTCACACTCTCTATGGCTCAGATTCCATCCCTCTTGATAACACAGAGGCTGCTTTTCTAGAAAGAATGCCTTTTCATTTCTATAGAGAAGAACCAGAAAGCAAAGAGTATCATAAATAGTTATCAACTCAATTATAAGTTCTGTAAAATTTATATATACATATGATTTATATGGTTTTAAGAGAAAATATGAATAGATAGCATTATCTAGCACAAGAAATATTTTTACCTGAAATATCACTCTTGCTTAATCAAATAGCTGAGTGAAGGTGGTGGTTGTTGGTAGGTGCTCAACTATGGCTCATAGTGAACCTTTGAACAACAGATCTGAACCCTGTCCTATCCTGTGTCATCCTCATCATCTCTAACATATTTGAGTTCATTGTTACAGTCACTGTGTCAATCCAGCTCGTTGAGGGTTTTCCTCTCACTGACCCTCCACCTTTCCAAGCATGATGAACCTTTCTAACAGCTGTGTTTTGTTCTTGATGCTGTGTGCTGTTGAACTGCAGTTCTGAAGGATATCATGGGCAAAACCCTGAATCACCTAGGGACCATCAGAAGTAGATGGAGGGAATCCACTGAGTCAACGTACCCAAAATAATTGGTATATGTTGATCCCTGCAATGTCCCCAAATGTGGACACTTGACTCTCTAATTTGTGACTGGGACTGGGTTCATATTTTCCCCTTTTTAGAAAGGAAAAAAACAACAACATTAATGAGCACAGAGTCATTTCAGGAAGTAATATATGAACAAGACCAATGATGATGAAGAAGTTGAAGCTGCATTTTAAGGCATTAGCAAGAAATAAGGCCTTGGAATTGGTGAGATACCAACTGGCATGCACCAAATGAGTGAAGGTCCTACCGAGTAAATAATATGATATAACCCTACCCTGACCCCCTGCCAAAGTTGTCCATTATATCATCTATAACATAAAACAAACATAGCATCACCACCGCTGCTACTGTAACTGCATGGGAGAGAATCTAATCTTCCTCCTTTTCTTCCAGAGGGAGCTTAAAGGCTCAAGCTTTATATCAAAACTCTAAACCTTCGTGTACTCCAACAATGGAATATTTTCTTTCATATCTGGGTCTCACTTTGCTAGAAGATCTAGTTGAGAACAAAACCCTTCCTTCTAGAGCCTTTTGTAGAAATTGTTGTTGTGTGCCATTGAGTTGCCTGTGACTCATAGCAACCCTATGCACAATAGCCCTGAACCCTGCCCTATCCTGACTCAGTCTCACTGGCTCCAACACACCTACTCTGATTATCCCAGTTACTGTGCCAGTCTGTCATCCAGAGTTTTCCTCTCCTGCACCTGATGTCCCAGCGTGATGTCCTTCTCCAAGGACTGGTCCCTCTGGCAACATGACCAAAGTATGTGAGACAGAGCTTCAAATTCCTTGCCTCCAGCTCAGTTTCACCCTCTCCAGGACAGACCTGTTTGTTCTCTTGGCAATTCATGGTTGTGTTCAGTACTCTTCTCCAGCACCACACTCAAAGGTCTCAATTCTTCTGTCATCATTATTCACTGTCCAGTTCTCCGATGCATAGCAAATAATTGCAAAGACCATGACCTGAAGTAGGTGCACTTTAGTCTCTAGACTGACAATGTTGCACTTTAGCACTCTGGAGAGGTCCCTGACAGCAGACTTTGCTAATGGAATAAATTTTTTTATTTCCTGGCTGCTGGTGCCAAGAGTGTTGATTGTGGAATGAAGCAGCTGCAATTGTTCACAATCTCAATCTCCTCTCCATCTATCATGGTGGTAACTAGTTGGCCCAGTGGTGAGAATCTGTTTTCTTTAATATTGAAGACTGCAGTCCTAGACCTTCTGCAGCAAGCGCTTCAGGTCCTCCTTAGTTTCAGCAGGGAAAGTTGTGTCATCTGCATAACACAGATTAGAGTGTTGATTATCCTAAAACTTTTCCCCACTAAATCGGTCAGGAATTGCAGAAAAACACACTCCTTTCAGACCTACTATACGAAAAGTAATTTGAAATCATCTCATCTTTTATTCAGCTACCAAAGTGAACTAAGCTTGGTTTCAATACTTTCTACATTCTCCCTATTTTCAGCTCTATTCAACAGACAAAACAGTGCAGTGTCCACCAGCATCACAACAAGGCTGACAGCTCCAGCATTTCCAGCCCCAGGACTGCGGAGACAGCTACTGTGTTCTACTTTAAACCACAAAGACTCCCACAGATAGGCAGTTGTTCTCTCTGCTGATCATGTCAGCATCAAACAACTCTAAACATCATCCAGCTTTTGCCACCTGAACAGCAAGGGTGTGTATATGGCTGAGATGAGTGGGTATTTGTGCTGTTGGCTGCCAGTGGCTAAAAAACAAAACACACACACACACACACACACACAAAAACAAAAATATTAGAAATAGAGGAAAAAAGGAAGATGCAAAACAAACAACAAATGTCCCTCAAAAAAATCTCAAAAAGTTAAAGAAATACCCAAACTGAGGATACAATTGGAAAGAGAATCAGTACAGAATACAAAGGTGAAAATAAAAGGAAAAAAATGAAAAGGCAAACAAGAAGGGTAAGAGGAAAAGCTAGAGGAAAGAAGAAGAAATCAAGAACAAAACAAACAAACCTGAAAAGTAATGGGAAAGAAAAAAACAAGCTGAAAGAAAGGAGAGTGTAGGGGTGTTTGCACCAGTCTAGGGGATGGACACAGCTAGGCTACATAGTCAGAGATGGTACACTCTGCAGACAAGATCCAACCCACAAGGTTCCTGGTGAGATTCTAGGACTCAAGACAGAGCTGGGACCCCTCACAAATCCAGGGACTGGCTGCAGGCCAGGCATAGTACAGACTAACAGCACCCTGAAAGAATTTTTGAAAATAGAGCTGTGTACCTACATCCACTGCCAGATAGAAAATGGGGCTGGGCCAAGGTGAGGAACATTTCAAGTCATGTGGTGGATGGGGGTTGGGGAAAGTTCCTCTGTAGGGAATGAGGACAAGGGAGGAGATGGCATCATTCTGTCACCAGCCAGCTGCTGGTATAGACACCTGTACAGTCCAGGTTCCTTTTGCCCACAAACATTCAAACTGTCTGGGTATAGTGCTGCATCATTTACAGTTTGCTTTTTTTAAAAAAAAACAAAACTGTGATTTTAACGAAAGTTTAGAGGAGGTTGGGTTTTCATCATTCATTGTTGCACATTTTCCTCCCTCTCCCTCCCTTGCCCTTTCCACACTCCACTTCACAATGCACCTCTTGTTGCAGATTGTTATCATCTACATAATGCCTAATCATAACTCCTTCAGACAGTTCTTGCCCTCATCTGTTCCGATGCAGTGTTCATTATCTATCCACATTTTCCAGCCCCCTATTTCAGTCCTATTTTATAATAGTGGTGTTATACAGTATTTGTTCTTTTGTAACTGATATAATTCACTGAGTATAATGTCTTCCAGGCTCATCCATGTAGTGTAGTGTTTTACAAGTTCACTGTTTTTCAGTGTTGTATAATATAACATTGTGTGAATATACCTCAGTTTTTCTATCCATGTTTTTGTTGATGGATAGTTTGCTGCTTTGTCTATCTCTTTATTTGGTGTTTTCATCTGTTTCTTTTTTTTTTGTTTGATGTGATCTTTTATTCTGGATTTTTAAAATTTTTTTATTATTAATTTTAATGAAAATTTACAGAGACTTTGGATTTCTATCCATTCATTGTTGCACTTTTCTCCCTTCCCACCCCTCCCCGCCAGTTCGCTCTTCTCTTTCTTTAGTTGGTGTTTGAACTACTTCTCTATCTTTACCTTTGAAACTCAAGTTCCAGGATTATCATCCATAACTGTTATCTTCATTTTCTTGTATCTTAGCTAAAAAGGATCTGGGCAGCTGTCTGTGTATCCTGCCATTTTTATTATATATCCATCCCACCATTATAAGTATACATTCAAAGTCCATCCATCTTAAGTAACCAAGTGAATACTTTTTCATATATGTTTAGACTTGTTCAGCTATTACTGCAATCTAGTTTTAGAAAATTTCTTTCATCCCCAAAAGTTCATACCAAATTACAGTCACTTTCTATTTCCACACTCAGCCCTAAGAAATCACTAATCTACTTTCTATCTTCATATATTGCCTTTTCTGGATAATTCATTTAAATGGGATGACACAATTTGTAGTTTTCTTTGCCTAGCTTCTTTCATGAGTATAATGATATTAAAATTTACCCATTTTGTAACATACATTCATTTTTGTTCATTTTTATTGTGAATAATTGTACTGTTCACTTTTTATTGTTGTATAATTTCTCCCATGAACATATGTCATTTTGTTTATTCCTTTACTGTTATATACCATCCAGTCAGAACCAACTGATAGCTGACCCTCCAGTGAATTTTCAGAGGCTGTTAATCACATGGGATGAGATTGCCCATCCTTCTCTCACAGAGAAGCTGGTGGATTTGAACCACATGCCTTTGGGTTGGCAGTGCAACTCCTTACCACTAAACCACCATATCTTCTTTATCTATTCACTAGTTCATAATTATATTAAATACATATTTGTATTGTTTTCACTTTGGGGTTATTATGAATGATGCTAATGTGAACATTCACATGTGACTTTTTATGTGGATGTTTACTTTCATTTTTCTGTAGTAGAAAACCAGGAGCATAACTGCCATATTAAACAATTTTAATAACTGCCAATTGTTTTCCAAAGTGACAGGAGCACCATTTGACATTCTCACCAACCATGTATAAGGGACATCATTCCTTCTAATCCAATAGCTAACAAGTTAGTTGAGGTGATTCTCCATGTTCCATACCACACTTCTGCTTAC
Organism: Elephantulus edwardii; assembly: GCF_000299155.1. Lineage (NCBI taxonomy): Eukaryota > Metazoa > Chordata > Mammalia > Macroscelidea > Macroscelididae > Elephantulus > Elephantulus edwardii. The sequence continues at coordinate 10,757,002 of NW_006399759.1, forward strand.
ACTATCTCTTCATTTCTGGATACATTTAGGCGATAGCTACTATACACTAAAAGTAAACTAGTTTTTAATTGCTCTAAATGAAATTAAAAATTGACATTTTGCTTTAATTAAATTGAATTGGAACAACCCAATGTAAAAGGTTCTACCTTTTAAGGTTTAATACAAGTTGCTAACAATTTTTTCCCCATTCGGCATTTGTTATTTCTAAATGTGTAGGTGTTTGTTCTTTTAAAGCAGAGAACACTGGGGGCGTTGCCAGCTCACCCGGACACAGTGGTGGGAGGTGTCTGATATCACGCCCAGCAGATCCTGGTGCATACCAGGTCACTGACTGACTCCTGCAACTTGAAAGGATAACAGGGGATGGCACACAACCAACAAAACTAAATGAGCAAAGAGAAAATGTAGGAAATAGTAGGCTTACTTGTAAATAGCTGGGCTTGCTGCTTCTTGAAGTTTCGGAAGATGAAATACTCTTGCTGAGGATTTCTGATCAGAATTATCGATAGCATTCACTTTCACCTTTAACCTTTAACAAGAAAACATGAGTGATCCTGTTTGAAAAATAATACTAGCTTACACTTTTATATACAGGAATTGCTATTATATACTGATTGCTGTATTGTTGTTGTTATGTGTCATGGAGTCGCTTGCGACTCATGTTGTTGTTGTTATGTGCCGTCGAGTCATTTGCGACTCATAGCGACCCTATGCACAACAGCCCTAAACCCTGCTCTGTCCTGCGCCAACCGCACCGCCTCTGACAC
>NW_006399759.1:10759508-10765580 GCF_000299155.1 Elephantulus edwardii
ACTCTTCCACCAATCCTGACACCACATTCCTCCTTGTATAGCCCAGCATCTCAGATGATCTGTTTTGCATACAGATGCTGTATACCTTGTCCAAAATACCATTACTGCAAACTGGTGTGCACTCTTGGATGAGATTTGTTGTTTTAAAATTGCTGAAATCATGACGGAGACTGATTTGCTATTTACTGTACTGTTGTTGTTGTTGTTGGTGCTGTCAAGGTGACTACAATTCCTAGCGACCATATGAACAATTGAATTCAAAACTAGCTAGGCAAAGTTTTAAGCTTCTTTTACCCACTTGGTGCCCTAGTGGGTAAGGAATTCGGCTGCCAACCCAAAGGCAGGAAGTTCGAGTTCACTAGCTGCTCTGCAGGAGAAAGATGGGCAATCTCCTCCCATGTGATTTACAGCCTTTGAAAACCAGCTGGAGGGTCAGCTATGAATTGGTCCTGACTCAATGGCACATAGCTCCACTAGGAGCTTACATTTCAACCTAAAAAGCTGTAGAGTTTGTATGCCTTATAATCAACAGTAATGGTTGTTTATCCTTGTGGTTGTACAATGTTGTTTGAACATCCCTCCCCCTTTTGATACTTCCCAAACATGTTTTTCCTAATTTTCCAATTACCCTTGCTTAGATGAATTGTTATGTTCTCAAGTTGCCTGTGACTCACAGTGGCCCTGTGCACAATAGCTCTGAACTCTGTCCTATCTTGAGCCATTCTCACTGTCTCCAGCACACTTGCTCCTATTACCCCAGACACTGTGTCAGTCCATCTCATCCAGGATCTTCCTCTCCTGCATTGTCCCTCCACCCTTTCAAGCATGATGTTCTTCTCCAAGGACTGGGTCCTCCTGGCAACATACCCAAAGTATGTGAGATGGAGCTTCATGGTCCTTGCCTCCAAGGAGCAACTTGGTTTCATCCTCTGCAGGACAGACCTATTTGTGTTCTTGGCAGTCCATGGCAGTTCAATATTCTTCAACACCACAACTCATAGGCATCAATTCTTCTTCTATCATCTTTACTAATCATCCGGCTCTCTGATGCCTACCAAGTAATTGTGAGACCATGGCCTGGATGAAGTGTACCTTGGTCTCTAGACTGACATCTTTGTTCTTCCGCATGCTGTAGAGGTCCCCAACAGCAGACTTTACTAATTCATCTTTTGATCTCCTGGTTGCTGGTTCCAACAGTATTGATAGTGGCCACAAACAAGCAGAAATTGTTGACAATCTCATCTCTTCAGCTATCATGGTGCTGGCAATTGGCCAAGTGGTGAGAATCTTTGTTTTCCTGATGTTGAGCTTCAATCCATATTGAAGACTGCAGTCTTTGACTTTCTGCAGCAGATGCTTCAAGTCCTCCTCAGTTTCAGCAAGCACGGTTGTGTCATCTGTATAATGCAAGTTGTAGATGAGTCTTCCTCCAATTCTGATGCCACATTTCACCTCCTAAAGGCTAGCCTCCTGAATTATCTGTTCCACATATAGATTGAAAAGGTATGGAGAGAGGACACATGCCCGATGCACTCCTTCCCTGATATTGAACCATTAATTGTTTCCTTGCTCTGTTCTGATGAATGCCTCTTGATCCAAGTATAGGTTTCACATGAGCACAATCAGGTGTTCCTCCTGGATCCCCATTCTTTTCAAGATTAGTGATCCACACAAGTGCCTTTGCATAGTCAATCAAACACAGAGCCATTCCTCAGGTCCTTTCTGCTTTTAGCCAAAATCCATCTGACACTGGCAATGATGTCCCTAGTGTCATGGCCTCTTCTAAACCCAGCTTATATTTCTGGTAATTCTGTCAATGCACTATTCCAGTCCCTTTTTTATAATCTTTCTCAGGATTTTTCTTGCATATGATATTAGTAATATCATTTGATAATTTCCACACTCTGTTGGGTCACCTTTTCTTGGAATGGGAATAAATATGGATTTCTTTCAATCAGTTGACCGGGGGGTTGTCTTCCAGATTTCTTGGCCCAGGGCTACATCTGTTTGTTGAAATGTCAAGTGGTATTCCCTCAATTCCTGGGGCCTTGTTTTTTGCCAATTCCTTCGAAGCACTTGACCTTCCTCCTTCATCACCATTGCCTTTTGAACATAAGTCGTTTCATGAAATTCTTCTGTGTCAGCCAGTTCTTTTTGGTACAATGACTCTGTGTATTACTTCCATCTTCTTTTGATGCTTCCTGGATCATTCAATATTCTGCCCATAACATGCTTAAATATTGCAACTTGAGGCTTGAAGCTATTCTTCAGTTCCCTCAGCTTAATAAATGCTGAGTGATGGTACAATCACTATGGAAGGTGGTGTGGCACTTTCTCAGGAAGTTGGAAATAGAAATACCATTTGACCCAGCAATTCCACTGCTAGGAATATACTCTGAAGAAACCAGAGCCACAATTCAAACAGATGTATGCACATCCATGTTTATTGCTGCATTATTCACAATAGCAAAGAGATGGAAGTAACCCAAGTGCCCATCAATAAATGAGTGGATAGGAGAACTATGGTACATCCACAAAATGGAATACTATGCAGCACTGAAAAAAACAATGAAATAGTAAATCATTACACACCATGGGGGAGCCTTGAAGATATTATGTTAAGTGAAATATCTCAGTCACAAAGGCATAAATACTCCATAGCACCACTGTTCCTAAACAGGGCAGCCATCGGGGGTTGGAGAGGAAACTGGAAAAAGGTGGATAGATAACACTAAATTGAAACAGATAAGCAGAAGAACTTTTGAAAGGAATGTATGATTATACATTATATGTTTGAGAACAGTTTGGAACAAGGGGGGCATTGTGGGAGGTACGGGAGGTGGAAAGAAGAGGGGAAACATGCAACAATGAATGTTATTGTGTTGTGTATCTTAGAGTTGCGACCAACACATACCTGACCCTCCAGCAGGTTTTCAGAGGGAGTTAATCACATGGGAGGAGATTGCCCATCCTTCTCCCGCACAATAATGTATAAATTTTAAAAAAATCTAAAAAAATGGAAATGCTGAATGAATTAATCCTTTTTTTTGTTTTCCTACTCTAGCTCTTTGCACAATTCATTACAATACTTTGTTTTGTCTTCCCAAGCTGCCCTTTGAAATCTTCTGTTCAGCTCCTTAACTTCCTGATTTCTTCTCTTTGCTTTGGCTTCTCAGCACTCTAGTGCAATATTCATCTATCTTGGTCTTTTCTTCCTCCGTTGCCTTTGTAATGACCTTTTGCATTCTTCATAGATAGATAATATTCTTTATATTCTTCCACAGCTCATCTAGTTTTCCCTCATTAGTGTTCAAGGCCAAAATCTGTTCCTGAGATGGCTGTAGAATTCAGGTTAGAATTTGCCTTTAAGTCAAATTTTGGTTCTTGTGCATTTGATTGCATTTTCTTTAGCTTCAGTTTGAACTTGCCTATGAGAAGCCGATGATCTATTCCATAATCAACACTCTTGGCACTAACAATCAGGAAATTAAAAAATGAGTTGCATTGGGAAAATCTGCTGTTAGGGACTTCTCCAAAGTAGTGGGGAGCAACGGTGTCAGTCAGGACAATGGTGTGTCTGATCCAGCCAGTGGTCTATGACAGAAGAGGGGTGTATGCCTTCTAGTTGTGGTGCTGGAGAATAATATTGAGCATACCATGGTCTGACAAGAGAAAAACAAAGTCTGTCCTAGAGAGGATGAAACCAGGTTTCTCCCTAGAGGAAGGATTTTGAAACTTGATCTCACATACTTTGGGCATGTTGTCAGGAGAGGCCACTCCTTGGAGAAGAATATCATGCTTGGAAGGGTAGAGGGTCAATGCAGAATAGGGAAACTCTGGTTGAGATGGATTGACAAAGTGACTGTGGCAATGAGTTCATGTGTGTCACAGAAAGTGAGATTGGCTCAAGATAGGGCAAAGTTTAGAGCTGTTGTTCATAAGGTTACCATGCATCATAGTTGACAGTACATAGCTCTGGAGCAGTGGTTTCAAATAATTTTACTTTACATTTCTTTTTTCTTTTAAAATGCCTTGATGTAGCATCAGCTGCTAACAGAAAGTTTGATGGTTCAAATTCACCAGCTAATCTAGGGAGATAGACTTTGCTTCTGTAAAGATTTACAGCCTTAGCAACCTTATGGAGAAGTTCTACCCTATTCTATAGGTCTTATAATAATTCTGGAAACTCACATATTCCTCACACATTTTGAGGCTGATACCTATTTTTTTTACCATCAGCTTCTTTTTATAATAAACTTAAGTAAATTAGCTTACCATTGATAGATTTTAAAAATATCAAACTTACAACAGAATGAAAATGCCTTACTAGAAATGAAATTTTATTAAATTACTTGGTAAACAGTTTTTAGCAAACTGATTCAAGCACACAAAATCTAATGCAATAGCATAAAAATTTTATCTGAGGTTATAACTCATGTATTTTTAAAAATTTGGCTGCTCCACAAAATATTCAAGTTATATCTAAAAAGCATCACTCAACTATGTGGCTTCAACCATTTAAAATTCAAAGCAACCCAACACAGGACAAGTACTCTTATTCTGAATAAACATCTTAAAAAATGTTTATATATAATATCATATCATATATAAATATATAAATATATATATGACAAAGGTTAAGGTTCCTTGTCTCATCAGGAAAGAAAGTTACCCAAGATCAATATTTTTATTTGTTTTATGGCATTCTAGAGGTTGTTTCCTTTTATATATATACCAAGGTTAAAACATGTTTTCCTTTTAAAAAGTGAGATAAGAAGTAATATAGATAAAAGCTTGTTCTAAGGCAGGTAAGTCTTTGGAAAATGTGCATATGGACTCCAGAACCTAGAATCTGAGTTTCTTAAAACTGTTGTTTGTATATAGTTTGGAAAGTCTTTGCAAATTTTCATTGTACATGTACCAGACTGAAACTCACTGCTTTAAGTGTTTAGAGTGTGCTCTAAACAAATAGGACCATGGCCAGAACATATTCTTCAAGTCATCATTAGTCACAAGAGTCAGGAGAAGCCTTTAAAAATCCACTACAGCCTTTCTAAGAAGATGGTGTCAAAAGTGAGGAAGAAAGCCCCTGCCCATCCCAAAATTGAAGCCAAAGCAAAGGCATTATAGGCCAAGAAGGCAGTCCTGAAGGGCATCCATAGACACACACACACACAAGATCCACACATCACCCACCTTCCAGGGGCCTAAGACGCTGAGACTCCTCCGAAGGCAGCCCAAATACCCCCGGAAGAGCACCCCCAGGAGAAACAAGCTTGACCACTATGTCATCATCAAAATTCCCCTGACCACTGAGTCAGCCATGAAAAGATAGAAGATAACAACACACTTGTGTTCATTGTGGATGTCAAAGCCAAAAAGCACCAAATTAAACAAGCTGTGAAGAAGCTCTATGACATTGATGTGGCTAAGGTCAACACTGATTAGGCCTGATGGAGAGAAGAAGGCCTATGTTCGACTTGCTCCTGATTATGATGCTTTGAATGTTGTCAACAAAATTAGGATTATCTAAACTTAGTCCAGTTGGCTAATTCTAAATAAAAATTTTTCTCACACAAAAAATATCTACTAGAAAAAAAACAACCCACAAACAAACTAGCTCAAGTTATAGGTGAAAGGAGTAATAGTGGTGGACAGTAGGAACCGGTGAAATAGCCCTAAGGACAGATACCAGTAGTAGAATTAACAGCAGAGATATAATTATTCCAAAAACTACAGAAATAGGAATGATTTTATACTGAATGTAGAATAACAATTTATAAAATGTTTAATAACATCACCAAGATGAGAAACCAGTAAGAGTCTACTGTTGTTGTCAGGTGCCATGAAGTTGACTGTGACTTACAGTGAGCCTATAAACAATAGATCTTGTAGAGTTTATCTTTCACTATGACTTTCCTCACATGCAAGCAAGATTCTGCTGAAGATCATCCAAAAACGATTAGAACAGCACATCAGCAGAGAACTGCCGGAAGTCCAGGCTGGGTTTAGAAGGGGTAGTGGTACTAGGGATATTGTAGCTGATGTTAGATGGATCTTGGCTGAAAGCAG
>NW_006399759.1:10766591-10783064 GCF_000299155.1 Elephantulus edwardii
TTTAGGGCTGTTGTGCATAGGGTTGCTATGAGTCGGAAACGACTCGACGGCACATAACAACAACAACAACATGACTTTCCTGGCCATAGTTTATTTTTGTCATTTATATGAATGGGAATATATGTATGGGGCATGTTAGCCTATCCACGAGGAGACTGGCTATCTACCAATCCACCAGGGGAATGACTAATTTCACCAGTCCACAAGGAGATTGGTTAGTCTCACTATTAAACTGAGCAATCAGAAGTAGGAGAATTAGATCTTCCTTGCCCTGGCAAAAAAGAAGCAGCAGCAAGAGGATGAAGGACCCCTTTTGAGAAGACCAGATTGTCTTGCTCTAGATACATCTATGGCAGCAGCAGCCATAGCCAAGCCAGAGACCTGACACGAGATGGGACCTTGGGACTGCTACACCATTTAAACATGTTTGCTGGACAACTAGGATTTGGGGGCCTTTATTCATGAGACTGAGAACTTTACAACACTGGCTAAGACTGAGGAGGAGATCTAATATCAGCAGAACTAAGAACTGTGTTACACTGGTCTAAAGCTGTGAGACTCGAGGCTGAGATGCCTTTGTGCACATTCCAGAAGCTGTCCTTACTATATTCCGATACTAATCTTGATTATAACCTTTAGTCCACCCCAAAATGGTTCTGTGTGGTCTGTGAGCTATTGCATCAGATTTTGGTCCCAGCAAAGCCGTAAGATTGATTTTTAAAGTAGTAGAAAGAGGTATGGGGAAGTGGAGGGCATGTCTAACTTCATGGGAATTGGTTTTGTGTTACTGATGCTGGTGATGGGGACAATTCCCCTTTGTGAAGTCAGTCAAGTTCAGGCATAGCCATCCCCACATGGCCTTTGCTCTTTTTACAATCTGAATCCTGCCATATCCTATGCCATCCTCACAATCTCTGACACACTAGAGCCCACTACTGCAATCACTATGTTAATCCACTTGGTTGATGGTCTTGCTCTCCTTTGGTGTCCCTCCAACCTTATCCAGCATGATGTCCCTCTCCAAGGAATAGCCTCTCCTAACAACATATCCAAAGCATGCAAGACAAAGTTTTATCATCTTTGCCTCCAAAAGATACTTTTAAAAAATTTTTAAGAAATAAAAATTTTAGTTGATGCTGTATTGAGGCATTCAAAATGTTTCCACATCTGACCTATTGTAGGCTGTCCTACAATATAGCCTCTAACAAAGCTAAGTTGTTCCAAACCCCTGGTAATAGAAGTATTCACCTTTATAGCAAGAATTTGGGAAAGTACCAAAATCTGAATGTGGTGTGTGCTTAAGCCAATTAAGTGGAGGATGTACTGTAAGACTTAAAGTTCTCATGAGGTTGTAGAAAAAAAACAAAACCAAACAAACAAAAAACTCAAAACATATCAACAGAGCTTATGGTGGCTCCATGTGTCCATGATAGGATCAACTGTGCTTTCTTTACTGAGGAGCAGAAAATTGTTATGAAAGTATTGAAGGCACAAACACAAAGTCAGAAAGCTAAATTTAAAAATGGAGCTTCTTTAATAAAATTATATTATTTGTTCTGTTAAGAAAAGGAATAAATATTTTAATATTCAACACCCAAAAAGCAAAACCAAACCCATTGTGCCACTGTGTCAATTCCAGCTCGTCACAACCTGCCATCAAGTTTCTGAGAATGTGCATCTTTACGGGAAGAGACTGTCCAGTTTCCTCTCTCAGAGCAGCTTGTAGACTCAAACCACTGACCTTAGTAGCCCAATATGCAATGCTCTACAGCATAGAGCTCCTTACTATTCAACACAGTGAAAAACTAGTATACTGACCCATAGCTGATCCTCCAGTGGGTTTTCAGAGGCAGTAAATTGCACAGGAGGAGACTGCCCATCCTTCTCCCATAAAGCAGCTGATGGATTTGAACCACATGTCTTTAGGATTGAAGCACAGCATCTTACCACTAGGTGAACTGTGTTGTTAATGCAAAGGAACAAGGTTCTAATTCACCAGCTGCTCTGCAGGAGAAAGATGGACAGACTCCTCTTGTGTGATTTATTTTTGAAAACCCACTGAAGGATCAGCTATTGGTCAGTTCCAGGTCAATAGTACACAACAAAGACAACAAGGATGGCATAGAATAGGACAAGGGTCAGATCTGTTGTACATAGGGTCACTTTGAGTAATACTCAACTCAATGACACCTAACAAACATTTGTCTAATCTGAACTCAGAAGTAAAGAATGGGGAAAATGCATTCTTTGAAGAGATCACTCCTGATGTAAAACATGAATACAGATATCCAAGTATAATATACACTTGTAGGTTAAATGAAAAGAAACCCATACTTACAAAATGAAACTACAGAATAATAGAGACCAAAAGTAGTCATGGGGGGCAGAAATCAGACTGGCAAAAGGCAAAACTACCATAAAAAATATTAGTGATTTCTACAGGTTTGAGAGAAGGAAGGGAGAGAACAATGAATAGATGGAGCACAGAAATATATAATAGACAGGTGACCTAATAAATAAAGAGTTATGGTATCCATAAGCTTTTCCGGGGAGAAAAACGAGCAATCTCCCCTTGTGCAATTTATAGCCTTTGAAATACCGCTGGAGGATCAGTTATGAGTTCATTTCAACTCAACAGCACATAACCACAACAATTCTGTATATAATGGGGAATGCTTGACATTATGCGTTTGATAAAACTCCTAGCGTTAGACAACACAAAAAGAGAAGAATATCATGGATGAGGTGGATTGACACAGTAACTGGAGCAATGGAGGTAGGCATGTCAAAGATAGTAAGACTAGCTCCAGATACGGCAGGCTTCAGTACACAGGGTCACTATGAGTCCAAGGCAACTCGATGGACATAACAACAATGCAAACTATGGATTTTAGTTGATAACAATGTCTCATCAATTGTAATAAATGTATCACATTAATGTAAGATGTTAATGAAAGGGTATGGGTAGACTATGGGACTCTCTACACTTTATTTTCAATTTTCTGTAAAATTTAAATTGCTCTAAAAAAGAAAAATAAAGTCCATTTATTTAAAAAGAAATCAACTAATTTTAATGAGTCTTCAATACCAAGTGTGGGCTAGCCTGTCAGTTTGGAATAGCTACAGGTGTCACATGCAAACAGCGTTTAAGATATTTTCATGGACCAACACTAAGTACTATCAACAAAGGTTGTAAAAAAAACAGAAAAACCACCCCTATCAGTGGCAAAATTGCCTCCACTATGGGCCTAGAACAAACAGGAACAATCTACTTCTGAAAAAAAGGAAAGAATGTAGGGAGAATTCCTTCCAACTCTTTGATACCATTATATGAGGACACCTGAAAACAGAAGAGGAAGCAGGAACATTTGAGGACAAACCTTCTGGTACTCCAGTCCCCAGCTTAAGCACAAGGTAACGGTAGTCCACCACTGGAGGAATTTGAAGACTCTCGTGTACTGTAGGTATTGGCAATTCAGATCAACTCATCGCCATTGAGTTAGAACCAACTGAGAGCTGACCCTCTAGTGGGTTTTTGGAGTTTGTAAGTTGAATGGAAAAAGATTATTCATCTGTCTTTCACAGAGCCTCTGATGGATTCAAACCACCAGAGTTGCCACCCTTGGGTTAGCCGTACAACTCCCTATGCCAAGAGTTTCCTGAAGGTATTGATAACAATGCTGTTGTTTTTGTTGTTAGGTGCCATAAAGTTGAGTAAGACTTATTATAGCGACCATATGAACAACAGATCTGAACCCTGTCCTATCCTGTGCCATCCTTACCATCTCTGATGCGTTCAAGCCCATTACTGCAATCAGTGTGTCAATCCATCTATTTGAGGGTCTTCCTCTCCTTTGCTGTCCCTCCATTTTTATAAGCGTGATGTTTCTCTCCAAGGAATAGCCTCTCTGATGGCCTGGTCGTAAGAAACTGGACTGCAATCTGAAAGTCATGTGGTTTGTATCCATCAGCTGCTCCCCAGAGGAAGAATAGGCAGTCTCTTCCTCTGTGATTTACAGCTTCAGAAAACCAACTGGAAGGTCAGCTATGAGTCAGTTCTGACTTGATGGCACACAACAACGAACAATGAGCAACATGCTCAAAGTATGAGATGAAGCCTTATCATCTTTGACTCTAAGGAACACTCTGGTTGCACCTTTCCCAAGACATATCTGGGAGATTTACTGCAGTCCATGGTATATTCAGTATTCTTCTCCAATACTACTACTTAAAGGCAATAATTTTTCTAGCATCTTTATTCATTTCCAGCTCTTAGTGCATAGCACGTGATTGAAAAAAAAAAAAAAAAGAAAATATGATGGCCTGAATCAGGTGGGCCTTAGTCCTCAAACTGGCATCATTGCGCCTCAATAATTTGAAGAGGGCCCTGACTGCAAACTTTCCCAGTGCAATATGTTTTCCTGACTTTTACAAAGTGTACTGATTGTGGATCTACATAAGATGAAGTCACTGACAGTTTCAATCTTTTCTCCAATAGCAATACACAAACCCAGAACAACTTCTGACCAAATTAGCTCAATCTTCTACAATAATGCTTGCTAGAAGTGTGTCCAATTCTAGACATAAATACTGTTTTCTTCAATCTATATTATTCTTTTACATACAGTGTCTGGAATTATAAAAAATTACAAAGCCCACAAAAAAGATAACACAATCTGTCAAAAGATAAACCAATCAATAGAACAAGACTTAGCAATGACTAATGTTAGAATTAATAAGGTAGGAAATTTAAAATAAGTATGATTAATATGTTAAAGAATCTGATGGACAAAGTAGAATGCATGTATGCACAGTTAGAAGATTATAGAAGAAAATATTTTAAATGCTAGAAATAATATCTGAGATGAAGAATTCCTCTGATGGGTTCATCAATTATGGGCATAGCTGAAAGAAGACTCAAGGAACATTAAGATAAGTCAGTAGAAATTATTCAGTGTTATATAAATGGGGAGGAAGAATGTCATAAAAAGTATAACAAAATGTTCAAGAGGTATGGACTGTGAGAATAATCATGGTCTAACATACACATATAATTGGAGGACAGGTAAAAAAGAAAGGAAGAAAGAACAGGACAGAAGAGATAACTTGATGTAAAGGTGCAGAATTCCCCAAACCATGAAAGACATTACCATAAATCCAAGAATAACATACAATAACCTCTATGTAGGTAAATAAGAAAGAACAAGAACCAAAAAGAAAAAAACCCTTACACACATAATGGTCTAACTACTCAAATCCAAAAAGAAAGAGATAATCTTACAATAGAGTTCTCGTTAAACTAATGGTTTTAAAAATCTTATGACATACGGAAAAAAAATCTTATGACAGATTTCATATCACTACAAGAAGCCATTTTAAAACTCTGAAAGGTTCCGTAATCTCTTTTATATTGACCATTACCTTCTCCTTTTAGAAAATTCACTTTCTATGTAACTTGCTGACAGTTTAAGCCAATCATCTGGAGTCAGAAATTGCCTGGAGTTAGAAATTCTTGGGAACCTGGAATACAGGATGGCATTCTCCACCTCTTTGAATTCTTTCATTGTATATATTTTGCCTGAAGGAAGATTAACAGTCTAAATTAGCACTCTTAAATGCAATTCCAGTTATTCTAGACAGGCCATGAAAGCACACAACAATTAGCAGGTACTATGTACCAGTCTCACACTGAAGAAGTGTTCTCCTTTCTTCATCCTTGTTAGATTGTGCCTTTTTCAAAGGGTCACAGAATGGTGGGACAAAAACCTGTAAGAGAAGTGCATTTTTGGTGTTTAGGTTGCAGGTCTGAGTATTAGACTTTTTCAGCCTACCCTTAATAGATAGGGGAGAGAGAGAAAGAGAGAGAGAGAGAGAGAGAGAGAGAGAGAGAGAGAGAGATCTATCTATCTATCATCTATCTATCTATCCATCTATGCAATGTTAGCCTAAAGTTAGCAATTTTTAGCCATTACATTAGCCTGCACTGGTCTCCAACTACCTTGACAGCAGACACCTGGTCTTGCAAATCATTAACAGCTGTGGGATTAGGATAAAAAGAGAGAATGCTTCCCACACTGGGCAGCAAGACTTGAGAGAGACTGAAGTAAGACGCTGGTAAGAGTGAGATCCTGGAAGGAGTGAAACCCTGGTAAAATTAAGACCCTGGTGATGGTGGTGGAGAGATTGTGGCATTGCTGTGGAGAAACTGTGGCAAGGTGTGACCTGAGGATTCTTGCTTTTATGCTGACCACAGTTAAAGGGTTTGCTATTCTTGCCAGATGCTTGAAGGAGAAGCTGACTTATAACTGCTCTGAGGCTAACCTTGCTGTATGATTGAAGAAACCAGAAACTTCTTGAATATGTGTTGCTGACCTGAAACCAGGACTTAATTAAGGACTTCTGGTTTGCTGTTAATCTGGCATGAGACTGCTAAGCAAAACCTGGATATGTATTGTGGGATATTCTTTTCCTCTCCCACTCCCCAGCCTAAACACCACTCATGGTACCACAACTGTGAGGAAAGTCTGTGAGTCAACAATGAGTAAGCGAACCTCTTGCTACTGATATACCTCTTGAGGCACCATGGGGCTGGCTATGGGCTCTTTATCTGCTTTCTGCTCTGGGGAAGTGAGGGGCTATGCTATTTTCATTCCCTCAATTGTGCTGGGATTCTCATTCTTCTCAGAGTTAGGCACAGTTTGTTGTGGTCCACACAGTCAAACGCCTTTGCATAGTCAATGAAAAACAGACATTCCTCTGGACTTCCTGCTTTCAGCCAAGATCCATCTAACATTAGCTACAATATCCCTAGTACCACAACCCCTTCTAAACCCAGCCTGGACTTCTGGTAGTTCTCTGCTGATGTGCTGTTCCAGTCTTTTTTGGATAATCTTCAGCAGAATCTTGCCTGCATGTGATATTAATGATATTGTTGAATAATTTGCACACTTTGCTAGATCACCTTTCTTTGGAATGAGAACAAATTTAGATCTCTTGCAGTAGTAAGCTGGCCAGGTGGTTGTCCTCCAGATTTCTTGGCACAACTTGGTGAGCACATCTAGGGTAGCATCTGTTTGTTGGAATATTATCAGCTGGTATACCATCAACTCCTGAGGCCTTGTTTATGCAAAACCTATACTTGGACCAGGAGGCAGTCATCAGAATGGACCAAGGAAACACTGCACAGCTCAAAATTGGGTAAGATATACTCCAGAGATGTATCCCATCTCCATACCTTTTCAATCTATATGCAGAACAGATTACCTGGGAGGCTGGGCTCTATGAAGAGAAATGTGGCATCAGGATTGGAGGTAGATTCATCAACAATCTGCACTATGCAGATGGCACAACACTGCTTGCTGAAACCGAGGAGGACCTGAAGCACTTGTTGCAGAAGGTCAAAGTCTGCAGCCTTTGGTATGGATTGAATTCAGCTCAATATAAAGAAAACAAAGATTGTCACCACTGGACCGACTGGCAACATCGTGATGGATGATGAAGAGATTGAAACTGTTAACAGCTTTAGTTTGCTTGACTCCACAATCAACACTATTGAGACCAGCACTCAGGAAATTGAAAGATGAATTGCATTGGGAAAGTCAGCTGTCAGAGACCTCTCCAAAATACTGAAGAGCAATGATGTCAGTCTGGAAACTGAGATGCCCCAGATACAGGCCATGGTTTTTGCCATTACTTTCTATGCATCAGAGAGCTAGAGAATGACTAGGGATGACAGAAGGAGAATTGAAGCCTTTGAGCTGTGGTGTTGGAGAAGGATGTTGAATATACCATGTACTGCTAGAGAATGAATAGTTTCTTTCTGGAGAGGGTTAAACCCAGGATGCTCCTTGGAGGCAAATATTCTGAGGCTTTATCTGACATACTTTGGATATGTTTCAAGGAGGGACCCGTCCTTGGAGAGGGATGTCATGCCTGGGAGGGTGGAGGGACAGAGCAAGAGAAGAAGACTCTAGATGAGATTACTTGATTCAGCGACTGGTATAATGGGCGTAGGTGTATCAGAGACAATAATATTGGCACAGGATAGAGCAGGGTTTAGGGCTGCTGTACAGAGGGTCACTATGTGTCACAGGCAACTCAAAAGCACATGACAACAACTGGTCCTTTCAGACAGGTGCTCACAGTCCTCTGCCCCTACGTCCTATTTTCTGTTTTTCAGTCACAAAACATTTGCCATTTTAACATTTTTTGTGTGCAGTTCAGAAACACTATTAATATTCATTATATTATTAAGCCATCACCACTGTCTACTTCCTTCTCAGTGATTCCCTAAGTAATGAGCCCTCAACTCTACATCTATTTTAACGATTAATGTTATCAATGTCAAAATACTGTTTCTACATAGGCATATATCCATCAACAGTACTCTTTCATAGTCTAGCCTGATGTTGTTGTTAAGTGACACCGAGTTAAATATAAGTCCTAGCAACACTATGAACAAAAGATCTAAACCGTGTTCTAGAACTATCATTATTTCTCTATATTCATAGAGTTTCCAGAGGCATGTGGTTTAGGAAGTGGATGCCACTCCTGCTTCCAAACCTGACTCAATCAGAGAACTCCACCAAATACTGTCCATGATGGGTAACCATTATGATGTTTGACACACCTATGGCACAGCATTCAGTATCACAGCAACCCAAGTTACAGTACAGCAAATAAACAGACCACTGCTATACCACTTAAAAGAACGTTCTTCCCAAAACCAACTAACATTTCACACCGGACCATCATCAAGATGCGAGAAACCATCTTCCAGAATCCAACCACTACACAGGAGCCTCCACTGCAGACTTAGTCCAGCACTACCACCTTTTAAATACAGGCACATTACCAAGTGTTGGTTGATTATAAACCAAGAGACTTCCAGCACACAGCTCATTGTTAGTTAAGTCTGGAAAATCTAATCAGCTGACACTGATTGTAGACAAAAACAGAAAAGAAAAAAAAAAAAAACCAATGACCAAAAAACCCCCCAAACAAACGTTTCACACCCAACCCTCATCAAGATGCAAGAGTCTAGCTTAGTCAGGAAAATTTCACCACAAGCTGAACAGGTTACCTATACATCTTTTCAATAATAGCCAGGACTTGGTTTTGCTGGATATATACAATATAAAAACATAGGTATATACAGACTTTTCACAGATGTGGAATCTGAAACCTATCAATGAATTTTTCGTACTCTGTTGCTTGACTGGCCTATCCGTATTTCAGTATTTAGTAGAAGTGTCTTATAAATACTTAGCATTTTGCCACACAGAATATTTAAGAGGCACAGATTCAAGTGGCAAGAGTAAATAAAATTAGTAATTTTTACTGCTTCATCAGTAAAATTCTTGAAGTAAACTCCATTTTTTAAACTGCAAGTACATAGCAGTGAAGAGAATAATGTCTAACAGTACAATTTTCTAACACTGACTTAAGTTATTCTACAGCAGCAGCAGGTTGACCCACCATTGCTTTTGCATCATCATTGTAAATGTAAACACAATGAAAAAGGTAAAGAATATTTGATATAATTTAAAAAGCTTTAGATTAATGTATCCCATTAAAGGGTCTTGGAGATGTCAAGAGTCTTTGTAACTGACTTAGTGAACTGCTGCTAAAACCTAAAATGCTCAGGCCAAATATAAAATCCATTTAGAAAGGTAGCATCCTAAGAGAATAGAGTTCAATTCCAAGTCTACTCCTTAATAACTCTAGTACTAGTTAGTTACCTCTAAGACTCAGTTTAATTCTTATCTATAAAAATAGGGCCAACACCACACACACACACACACACACACACACACACACACACACACACGTACACATTAAAGGGGGGGAAGACCTATAATTCCTATAAAAATGTCCAATTTAAATTGTTTATGAAACAAGTACACATTTTATTCTGTTTAATAATATGTGTTCCTAGCAAAAGTACATGGACTGGTAGGAATTAAAGCTAAAGCCCTCTTTAAAATGTGAAAATACAAAACAGTCATACTGAGGATTAAGGTGTGTCTGATCCAAGCTTTGGGCTTGTTAATCACCTCTTTTGTACGTTAAAACTGTACAATAAAGAAGACCGAAGAAAAATTAATACCTTTGACTTGTGGCTTTGGCAAGGAACACTACATATACTATGGACTGACAGAAGAACAAAACAAGGGGGTCTGATGGCATGTGTGGAGTCGCTGAACATGATGGACATGGGCTTGATATGGTTTTTTTGTTTTGTTTTTGTCAGAAGAAAAAACAACCCTGTCTTGAAAGAAGTACAGACAAGATGCTCATTAGAAGAGGAGATGATAAGACTTGTATCATGTACTTTGAACACGTTATCAGAAAGGACCACTCTCTGGTAAAGGACACCATGCTTTGTAGAATTGTTGTTGAGGTTGTGTGCTATTGAGTCAGGACCAACTCACTACTACCCTCCAGTGGTTTTTCAGAGGCTATAAATTACATGGGAGAAGACTGTCCATATTACTCCCACAGAACAGCTGGTGGATTTGAATCCTGTGCCTTTGGGATTGCAGCATAGCTTCTTACCACTAAGCCATGATAGCTCTTCAAGGAGATGGACTGACACAGTAGTTTCAACAATAGGGCCAAATCTCGCTATGATCATGGCACAGAATCAGTCAGTGCTTCATTTCTGTTTCACACAGGGTGGAGAGGGGAGGCTATGAGTTGGAACTGATGCAATAACATCTAACAGAAACTACATGCCTGAAGAACAATTTGGCAATATAAATCAAAATCATACATACCCATTAGCCCATCAATTCTACTTCTAATAAAATATAAAAGTTAAAAATTAAGAAATATACATGGAGGAGATATTTTATTCATTATAGTATCATTTATAATAGTAGCAAGTTAAAAACAACCAAAAGAGGAAGTTGGTCAGAAAATATGATAGTATAATACTATAAGTAGTTATAAATGCATCAATGTTCTGTTACCTACAGCACAAGTACCTGAACCTATCTATCTTATGCCTCACTTATATAGAGTTAGCTCATGTAGGAATAGTAAACCTAAAATAAAGTAGTGGGCAGGTAAAAGGCCTACCAGTTAAGCCTTCTATGCAAGGTATCTACTATCAATAAAATACTGTGTAATGGTTAAAATGAAATATTTCTGTTTATTAACATAAAAAAGACAAGCATTTTAGTGAAAGGAGAAAATGAAAGACATTTCCCCTTACATATATGCTGTGCCCTCCCCCTGCATGTGTGTATTGTTCCTTCCCTTCCCCTAATATTAGCATCATTTGCACTCCCTCCTACTCCATCCAGCACCTCCCTCCTCACTTCTGCAGCAACCCTTTGATACAATGGCTTAGGCCACAAGTCACTTCTGTGATGTCTTGCACCTCACAATGTTGTGCTGGAGAAGAGTTTTGAACATACAATTGATCACCAAGAAAACCAATAGGTCTGTCTTGGAGAGGATGAAACCAAGTTTCTTCTTGGAGACTAGGATTTTGAAGCTATGTCTCACATACTTTGGGCACGTGGCCAGGAGGGACCAATCCTTGGAAAAGGATATCATGTTCAGAAGAGGGGAGGGGGATAGTGCAGGAGAGGAAGACCCTGGATGAGATGGATTGATACAGTGACTAGGGCAATTGGAGTAGGTGTATCGGGGTCAGTGAGACTGGCTCAGGACAGGGCAGGATTCAGAGCTGTTTTACCTAGGGCAACTCAATGGCACATAAAACAACAACACAGAAAGCAGAAGAGAAGAGAAAAACGTTATAAAAGTAAATGTTTAATATCTAATTTCTATAAAATAAAAAGTTATATGCATACATACAGAAAGATGTCTAGAAAGATACACAGAAAATGTTATCAGTGTGTTAATTCTGTGTAATGTAAGAAACAAAGATTTTTAAATTTTCCTTTGTTTATAAATAAATTTTCTCATTTACTGAGTATTAAAAGATAAGACTTTCATAACAAAATGTAAAGTCCATGAAAAATTTAAATTGTTATTACATAATTGCTATATAACATTTTGTTTGGGTTTTTTTGTTGTTGTTGCTTTCTGAAATGTGAAGATAAGAGTTACTCTTAAGATGTTACTACATTCTCAGGAAAATACTATAGGACTACTCAAAACAACAAAACTCATACTATTTGTCTTTTTCCGTTTCTTTATTTCCAGAGGTGGACCTGTCTCAGAGAGTCTGTCTCTCTGAGACATATCTTTTCTAATAAACTATCTTTGCTTTTACCTTTAAAAACAAAACAAACAAATAAAAAACCCATACTATCAAAAGTTAATTTACTCTACCTTCAGAAAATTAGGGTCCTTTCTGCTCGCGTGAAAAGGATCATACTCTTTTGGATCAAACTGGTCTAAAGATGCAATTCCCTATAGGGAAAAAAACAAAAGCATGACAACAGACAGTGCACTGTTAATTTTGAGCAATGCAAAACTCAAGAATCAAACACACTATTATTAAACTTCAAATTAGTATCAATAATATATGCAAAAAGGGAAAGACCAAATTTTAATTTTATTTTCATTAAACAAGCAATTAACATTTTAGTGATGGGGCGAAATCCTCTAAATATTTGTAAAATTAGGGAATTTGTTTTTAGATATTTACTAGGTAGACATCTCAGATCTCTTAAAATTACCAGGACAGAAATATTTAGCTTTGTAAATAATTGTGTAACAAAATAAAAATATATCCTGAACCTAGAGTCCAGATTTTAAAGACTGGTTGTTGTGGTTATGGTTGTTATGTGCTGTTGAGTCGATTGTGACTCATAGCGACCCTATGTACAACAGCCCTAAACTCTGCTCTGCCCTGTGCCAATCGCACTGTCTCTGACAAACCCATCCCGATTACCCCAGTCACTGAATCAATCCACCTCATAGAGGGCCTTCCTCTCCTGCACTGTCCCTCCACCCTACCAAGGATGACGTCCCTCTCCAAGGACCGGTCCCTCCTTACAACATGTCCAAAGTATGTTAGACAGAGCCTCAGGATCCTTGACTCCAAGTAGCTGCCCAGTTTAACCCTTTCCAGGATGAATCTGTTTGATTTCCTAGCAGTCCATGGAACTCTCAATATTCTTCTGCAGCACCACAGCTCAAAGGCATCAATTCTCCTTCTATCCTCTTTGATCATGTCCAACTCTCTGATGCATAACAAGTGATTGTAAAGACCGTGGCCTGTATCAGACGCACCTTAGTCTCCAGAGAGACACCATTGCTCTTCAGTACTTTGGAGAGGTCCCTAACAGCAGACTTTCCCATGGCAATACGTCTTCTAATTTCCTGGCTACTGGTGCTAAGAGTGTTGATTGTGGAGCCAAGCAGACTAAAGCTGTGAACAATCTCAATCTCTTCACCATCCATCCTGATGTTGCCAATTAGTCCAGTGGTGAGAATCTTTGTCTTCTTGACATTGAGCCTCAATCCCTATCGGAGGCTGCAGTCCTTGACCCTCTTCAGCAAGTGCTTCAGGTCCTCCTCAGTTTCAGCAAGCAGGGTTGTGTCATCTGCATAAAGCAGATTGTTGATAGACCGTCGACCAA
The DNA here is from genome assembly GCF_000299155.1 of Elephantulus edwardii. Classification (NCBI taxonomy): domain Eukaryota; kingdom Metazoa; phylum Chordata; class Mammalia; order Macroscelidea; family Macroscelididae; genus Elephantulus; species Elephantulus edwardii. The sequence goes on from NW_006399759.1 coordinate 10,780,157, forward strand.
ACCTGATACCACATTTCTCCTCATAGAGCCAAATCTACTACTAAAGATTGGTAGACACAATTAATGGTATGTGTAAAAATAGGATTTTCAGTGGCTGATGTTTCATAAGTAAAATAACAACAGGTCCTTCTTCCAAGGCAACTCAGATCGATCCAAACCTGCAACCTTCTAGTTAATATCCTAGGGCATTAGAAGTTTCCACTTCCTAGAGATGCTACATGAAGTGGAAGAAGAAACGGCTACAGAATTCTGACTAATATTTAGCTCTGGGTGGATGCGGTTGCAGTGCTAGACATACTCAGTATCTTGATCTACTTGCTAACTACACGGCTATGCACTCAAGTAAAAATTCATTAAGCTTTATGTACTGAATTCATGTTATATTCCAACAGAAAGTAAACATTAAATAATAACATTAAATACAAACAAAAAAAATTACATGGTGGAAAACAAAGGAAAAATTTTTCATAATGCATGTATTTGAGAAGCTCTGGTGACTTGATGGTAAAGAGTTGCATTGAGAACTCAAAGTCAAGCTGTTCTAATCCTCCAGCTACTCCACGAGAGAAAAATAGGAAGTCTCCTCTCATGCAATTTATTGCCTCTGAAAACCTCCTGGAAAGTTAGCTATATTGACTTTCAATTCCTGCTAAACAGCACATAACAACAATGTACATACTTAAATCCAGGCTTAAATTTGTTCCTCTCTTCCTTCCACATGCCCTTGATTAAAGGACGATGAGTCCCAGAGGAATATTTATCTGTGTTTCATTGACTATGCAAAGACATTCAACTGTGTGGACCACAACAAACTCTGGCTCACTTTAAGAATGGGAATCCCAGAACACTTGGATGTGCTTATGTGAAACCTATACTTGGACCAGGAGGGAGACGTCAGTACTGAACAAGGAAATACTGCATGGTTCAAAATTGGCAAGAGTGTACACCAGGGATATGTCCTATCTCCATACCTTTTCAATCTCCTGTGTAGAACAGATCATCTGGGCATCTGGGCTCTATGAGGAGGAATGTGGCATCAGGATTGGCGGAAGATTTATCAACAACCTGAGTTATGCAACCCTGCTTGCTGAAACTGAGGAGGACCTGAGGCATTTGTTGCTGAAGATCAAGGACTGCAGCCTTCAATATAGATTGAAGCTCAACATCAAGAAAACAAAGATTCTCACCACTGGGCCAATTGGCAGCATCATGATGGATGATAAAGAATTGAGATTGTTAACAGCTTCAGTTTGCCTGGCTCCACAATCAACACTCTTTGTACCAGCACTCAAGAAATTAAAAGATTAATTACATTGGAAAAATCAATCTGGAGACTAAGGTGTGCCTGATTCAGGCCATATTCTTTGCAATTACTTGCGATTTATCAGGAAGCTGGACAACAATTAGGGATGATAGAAGGATAATTGATACCTTTGAGCTGTGGTGCTGAAGAAGAGTGTTGAATATACCATGGACTGCCAGAAGAAGAAACAGGTTCATCCTAGAGTGTGTGAAACAAGGCTGCTCCTTAGAAGAAAGGATTCTGAAGCTTCATCTGATGTACTTTGGTCATGTTGCAAGAAGGGACCAGTCCTTAGAGGGAACATCATGCTTGGGAGGGTAGAGGGACAGTGCAAGAGAGGAAGACCCTCAATGAGATGGATTGATTCAGTGGCTGGTGTGTGGGGGTAGGTATGTCAGAGACAATAAGGTTGGCACAGAATAGAGTTTAGGGCTGTTGTACACAGGGTTGCAATGAGTCACAAGCGACTCGACAGCACATAACAACAACAACATGCTTCGATAAGGTATAGAAAATATATATATAGTTATGTAAAGAGGGAGGAGCAGGCTGTTTGGATGATTATAAACAAAGAGAACTTATTTAAGCCAACTGAAGAGGCAAATAACTGTAGTACCTTTTTATTTACGTATTTTAAAAAGTTCTCTATTTCCTCTTCTCTCCTTTTTCTAATCGTCTCATATGAATGGACATTTTCTAAAATTTTCTTCTGCAGAGGATCTGCCACGTGGTCAATCCATCTTTTATGTAGCATTTCTTTTTTTCTCACATTTACGAAGTCATGATGCTGTAAATACTTATTTAGTTCCTAGTTAATTGTGATAGAAAAGATAAATATATTATCCTAAAGCCTTTTTTGCTCTAAAAGGTCTTAGCAGCTAAACTTCATTTATATTCATAATAATAATGCACAGGGTCATTCAAGAATTCAGTTATTTATTTGGCTTCACTATGTGGCACACATTGTGTTGGATACAGGAACAGAGAGATTAATGAAGATAATATGTCTGCTTTGAGAGACAACCAACAAAACAACTGTCATTAAAACATTGGAAGAAAAAAAAAATTTAAAAAACAAACATTGGAAGAGGAACAATATAGATATGCACATAGTAAATGAAAGTATGAAGAAAGAAAAATCATCTTTTCTAGAGTTTTGAAAGATACCCAAAGTGGGAGACATTGGAGCAAGTCTTCAAAGAATGAGAGCTCATTCAGGCAGAGAAGGAGGGCTGGCGAATGAGGAAAAGGAGAAGGAAAAGACAGGAGTCAACTAGCCCAAACTGTGGCCAATGGCAAGTAACCTGGAAAGAGTATGTCTGATTAGAGTGCCAATAAATTCATTCTCATCAAAGCTTTTCAGTTTTTCATTAGGAAATGAAATCGCATAGTTACTAGGAACAGCAGTATGAAATTAAAAATGAAAAGTAATTTAAAAACCTCGAGAGATTCTCTTGGCTATGTCCCTCTTAACTTTTAATAGCACGTTCCAACCTAGGGTTATAGCACATTCCAACAATTGCCAATGAATAGTTTCTTCCTTTTAAGAATATACTCGGAATGAGGGTTGCAGAGTGGAGTATCCTTGGGGTGGGGGTGGGGATG
>NW_006399759.1:10783351-10787818 GCF_000299155.1 Elephantulus edwardii
AAGTGCAACAATGAATGAATGGAAATCCAAAATATCTGTAAATGTTCATTGACATTAATAAAAAAAACTGTTAGGCAAAAAAAAATCTCAAACACAGGTCACCCATGCTGTACTTCATCTTGGAATTTTGCATACCTCATCTGGACATGCTTCTTACTGAATTAAGTCTATCCTGCTACAGTTAAAGCCTTGTTCTTAACTATATGTAAATCAAAGCCTCATTGCAATAGAGTTGATTCTGACTTACAGGAACTCTATTGGATAGTTGAGGATTCCAAGGTTGTAAATCTTTCCATAAGCAGACTGCTACATATTCTGTTTACAGGGCTGGCAGGTCCAAACCGCCTCCCTCTTGCTTAGTAACTGAGCACGTAGCCACTGCACCACCCATCCAAATGAAGGAACAAAGAAGGGGAATGCTTGTATCTGTGAAGGAACCCCTATAATGTATAAGGTAAGTGAATTAAATGTTATCAGAGATCTCTTTAACGTCAATCTCAGGTAGTATTGAGTAGCTTTTTATCTATCTCATTTCTAATTTTTTTATAATGAGGATGCACTATATCTAAAACGAGGGGGGAAATAATTTTTAATTAAGACATACACCAGTACCGACTCTTACCTTAATTATATAATGTTCTTTATATAATATTGACTGAACAGCTGTATCAATATCTTCTTTAGCTAAAACCTAAAACGAAAGAATAAAACTTTGAAAATAAAATCCTGAAAACATTACATTATTAGAACTATCTGGATTTATTATCTTTTATGTGATAGATAAATATTTGAAAAATAGAAATCCAGTTTTTCTACCTCAAATCATATAATAAAGTATCATTTAAAGAGTATCTTGTTCTTTGTTGTTGCTGCTGTTAGGTGCTGTCTAGTCGAGTGTGACTCATAGTGATCCTATGAACAAAAGATCTGAAACCTGTTCTATCCTGTGCTGTCCTCACACTTCCTGACACACAAGAGCCCATTGAGGCAGTCAATCCACCTGGTCTTCCCCTCCTACACTGACCCTCCACCCTTCCTATCATCAATTTCCTTTCCAAGGAGTGGCTCCTTCCCCTCCAAAGAATACCTTGTTGTCGTTGATTGCTTTTGAGTGCGACTTATAGTGACCCTATGAACAAAAGGCCTGAGGGCATTTATCAAAGTTTATAGAGTTTCCGGAGGCATATTATTTAGGAAGTGGATGCCGCTTCTGCTTCCAAAAAAGAGTACCTTACTCTGCTAAAGCTCATTGTGGAGCAAAAAATAATTCAGATGATGGACATTCTGTGGTCCCAGAATAAGTTTCAATGTCATTAAAGCCCATCTTTTCCCATATACTTTGAGTCATACTGTTACGACTAACTTTCTTTTCCAAATCCAAGCCCCAATTTTTTTACACGTATCCCAAAACACTTGATCTGGAGATAAAGGACAGGTCTTGGAGAGAAGACTCTAAAGGCCGCAGAAGACGGTGAGTAAATGTAAACAGATTCATCACAAAAGAAATTCAACAGGCTACATGAAAACTCAACCAAAAATACTGACACAGATGACTACACGAATGGATTCTACCACATATTTAGGGAAAAGCTGACAGATTTTACTCAAAATATTTCAGAATATAGAAAAAGATAGAATACCCTCTAATTTTTTCTATGAAACAAACATAACCCTGATACTGAGGCCTGGTACCAATAAAACCTGACAATATTAAAAAGGAAAATATGCTTCAAATCTGCTTTACTTTTAGCAAGCAAGGTTGTGTCATCTGCAGATCCCAAGTTGTTGATGAGTCTCCCTCTTCTCCTACGGCCACATTCTTCCACATATCGTTCAACTTCTCAAATTGTTTGCTCAGCTTGCAAATTGAATTATTGTTGTTGTTAGGTGCCATTGAGTATAACTCATAACAATCCTATGAACAAAAGCTCTGAACCCTGTTCTATCCTGCACCATCCTCACACTATTGTAGCAGTCACCATGTCAATCCACCTGGTTGAGAGTCTTCCTCTCCTTCACTGACCCTCCACCCTTCCCAGCACCATGTCCTTCTCCAAGGAATAGCACCTCCTAGCAACCTGCCCAAAGTGTGTGAGGCGAAGCCTCATCATTCTTAACACCAAAGAACACTCTGCCTGCACCCTCTCCAAGACAGGTCCGCTTGTTCTCCTGGCCATTTATGGGATGTTCTCTTAAACCCTGACATATATACATCCTCCCTAGTTTTAAACCAGGTGCTATACTTTTTCTTTTTGAACCACTGCTTCCTTTTCCACATACAAGTTCTGCATGAGTATGATTACGTATTCTAGAATTTCTATTCTTCTCAATATTATGTTTTATTATGATTCACACAGTCAAATGCATCATTAATAAAGCACAAACATCTTCTTTTCTCAGTCAAGATCTGTCTGACAGCAGCAAGTATATCCATTGGCTCCATGACCTCTTCTGAACCCAGCTTGAGTTTCTGGCAGTTTCCTTTAGATGTGTTGCTTCAGCTACCTTTTAATAACCTTCAGCAAGATTATGCTTGCATATTATTCATTAATTTCCACATTTTCTTCCCTCCAGAAGCATTAGCTGTCTTCTAAATTATTTGGCACAGATAAATTAGAAATATCAAGGGCTGCATCTGTTTGCTGAAACACCTCTATTCGTATTCTGTCCATTCCTGGAGTTTTATTTTTGTCAATGCCTTCAGAATAGCCATTAAATTTACCAGTATTTCTTGATCACGTATCGCCTGAAATGATTGTGTATCAACCAACTTTATTGGTACAATGCTTTTTTTTATATTTTGGTAAAGTCATTTATAATTATTTTTTGGCATCTTTTCATATTTTTAACACTTTCTACATCATTCAATATTGCAACACGAGGCTTAATTTCTTTTCTTCAGTTTTTTCAACTTGATAAATGCTGTGCATGTTCTTCTATTGTTGTTTCCCTAGCTCCAAGTCTTTTCACATTTCATTGTAACACTTTGTTCTGTATTCTAGATGTTTCCTTTGAAAACTTCTGGCCAGTTTTCTTACTTCATCATTTCTTCTTTTCACTTCAGCTTCTCTATGCTTAAAAAAAGAAGTTTCAGAATCTCTTCAGACATCCATTTTAGTCTTTTCTTTCTTTACATCATTTTTTATGCCTCTTTTTGCTTTATTCATGTATGATGTCAATATGCTCGTGGCTAGAAAGACTTAATATTGTGAAAATATCTGGACTCCCAAAAGCAATCTACTGATATCATGCAATCCTGATCCAGATGCTGTCATCATTCTTTAAAGATATGGAAGTACTTAATCACCAACTTCTTATAAAAAAGAGATCCAAAATAAGAAAAGTATTGAAGAAGAAAAACAAAGTAGAAAGCCTGGTACTGGTACAATGGCAGAGTACACAGACCAATGGAAGAGAATTAAGAACTCAAGAGTTCATTCATCTATTCATGGACAGTCTATTTGATAGAGAATTTAAACACATTAAGTGGTGGGCGGGAACAGCCTGTTGAATAAATGGGGCTGGCAAAATTGAATATCTATTTGCAGAAAAACGTAAGTAAGATCAGTATCTAACATCATATGTAAAAATTAACTCAAGATGGATCAAGGACCATTTCTTCACAATATCCCAGCCTCCATCTCTATTACCCAGGCCACTTTCATTCATCATGAGGTAGGACAGTTGTTACTGTAATTCTTATAATTTGGACTGCAGAGGGGCATCACTTATATGTCTAGTCCCTTTCCTAGAATATGGAATTTAAAACACTCTTGTCTTTTGAAACATTTATAAAATTGCAATAATGATACTTCAGTTTTCATCTTTCCTGCCTTAATATTACATACCTGGTATGTTTAAAACCTTTTCATTTTCATTTTCTCTTTGAGCACTTTAGCCATGACCTCTAGAATTTACTGGAACATAGGTACTAGTTGGAGATTCAGATTTCATTTTCTTTGTGTTTGTCTTCAAGCACCTTTAAACAGCGCTTATGAATTTGCATCCCCCATAGGTCCAATTTATTACTGATCCCTGTCCCTGTATCCAAGGAGACTGTGTTAAGAATTTGTACACACGTTGTCTCATTTCCCTAAACTTAAATTTTTAACCATTAAACAATTAACTGATTGTCAAGTAATGTTCACAGTGTGACTGGTACTTGTAATGGCTCTCTAGATCTCATATACTCAGATGCAGTATCTACAGGAGGAAAAAATGCTCGCTTTCTTATGAATTCAAAATAAATCAACCTACCTATCCTACCTATCTAGCAGAATGGATGAAGAATGTAAGAGACTGTGAACTTACATAGCATTGTGTTCTTGTAATATGTGTTGGCCTATCCGTGCTAGTGTATAGCTTTATTTATTTACTAGAAATTGAACTAAGAATGTTTTTCTTCTGACAAGGATTAAGAGTATCTCCAATACTGAAAGGTAGTCCTCCTACACCAGGGTTTCTCAC
>NW_006399759.1:10793918-10810659 GCF_000299155.1 Elephantulus edwardii
TATATTCACACAATGGAATACTACGCTGCATTGAAAAAAAGGAACTCATGCAATATTATTCAAAATGGGTGACCCTGGAGGACATTACGCTGAGTGAAGTATCTCAGTCACAAAAGGACAAACACTGCATGGTGTCACTGTTGTAAAGCAGGACTGACATCAGGGTTTGGGGGGAGACTGAGAAAGATGGGTTCATAATGTATACTGCATTGAAACAGATGAGGGAGAAAACTGTTTAAAAGGCATATGTGATTAAGTATTTTTGTCATGACATGTGTCTAGAGTGAAGGCTGCATGTTGGAGTGGACCTGGGGGAGGGTTTGTAAAACAATGAAAGAATTTTTGTTTTACTTTTATAAGAGGGTAGTGTATTGGGGGGGAGGGTTGGGAGGTGAGAAAAGTGGAACAGTGAATGACTGGAAATCCAAAGTCTGTAAATTTTCATTGAAATTAGTAATAAATTTTAAAAGAAGAAGAAATGGGCATACAAAAAGATGCTTAACATCATTGACTAGTTGTTATTGCTCATGTTGATTGTCCTACAGTCAAAACCAACTCATAGCTGACCCTCTCAAGAGTGTCCCAAGGCTGTAAATCACATAGGAAGAGATTGTGCATTGTTCTCTTGATGACCTGCTGATGGCTTCAAATCACCCTGCCTTTGGCTTGGCAATGCAACTTCCTACCCACTAGCTCACATGCTTTTAGACTATCTCAAACTTTATAAAGTATTTTAAAAAAGAAAAATTATACAAATTTTGACTAAGATGTAAAACAACTAGTGTGTGGACACTGCTACTTGGAATGTAAGGTGATAGAATCACTTCACAAAATAATCTGGCAGTTTCAGAAAAAGTGAAATATTCATTACCATTCAAACCAACCACAGCCATTCCACAACTAGATACTGATCCAGGAGAATTGTTAGCATATGCCTATACGAAGGCATGAACATCAACATTCCTAACAGTTTTTGTTTGTAATAGTTCAAAACTGGAAACAACTCCAATGTCTACCAACAGGTGAATGGCTCTGAGGATATACAAACTAGAATATATAGTATATTCATATAATGGAATAGTATTCAGCAATATAAAGGAATGTAACACTGATGAATCATAAAATAAGGATATTAGAAAAAAGCTAGACAAAAAATTTACACACTTAATATTCCAATTACATAAAAGTTTTTTTAAAAAAACCAAATTGACAAAGAAAATCAATGGTTGCTTTGGAGGGCTGGAAGGAAGACATTGCAAAGGGATATGAAAGCCTTTGGTGAAATAATGATTGTGTTCATTATTTGCTAGTGATGATGGCTTGTGTGTGTGTGTGTGTGTGTGTGTGTGTGAGAGAGAGAGAGAGAGAGAGAGAGAGAAAAGTTTTCAGATTCTACCTAAATATATGCAGTTTGTGTGTTATCTGTGGTCACTGTGATTCTGATTTACGGTGACCCATATGTGCAGAGCAGAACTGTCCATAAGGCTCTCAAGGCTGTGACCTAAAAACAGATCCCCAGGCCTGTCTTACATACAGTTTATTATACATCAATATGCCTTCATAAAGCTGTTTAGAAAAATAACAACTACACTAAAAAATCCCCCAACATATCAAAACTGGGGTAAAACAGCTAAAACACTGCTTCTCTGCACACTCATGTTTACTGTAGCATTATTCATGATAACAAAGAGGGAATGGAAACTCCCTTAATGCCCATCAACAAACAAAAGGATAGAGAAACTATGGGATATTACATAGCATTGAAAAACAATGAACTCAGAGAAGACTACACAACATGAGTAAGTCTGGCAGACATTATACTGGGTTAAGTATCTCAGTCACAAAAGGACAAATATGATATAAAATCATTGTTTTAACAATAGGTTAGATAGGATAATGAGAAAAGAAAGAAAAGAATGGATAGATGATGAACACCATATCAGAATAGGTGAAAGAAAGGACAACCTGAAAGGAATGAATGATTAGACATTATATATATGGCAATTAACAATCTGGAACAGGACAAACATTGCAAGTGGATGGGGGAAGTAGAGGGAGGAAGATGTGTATGAATAAATGAAAACCATACTCTTTGTAAATTGTCACTAAAATCAATTTTTAAAAAAAGGTAGTGGCAGGGGAGCTCTGGTGGCCTAGTGGCAAGGAGTTGCAACTACAATCCCAGAGGCACACGGTTCGAATCCACCAGATGCTCTGCCGGGAAAAGGAGGGACAATCTCCTCCTGTACCAGTCAGATCTGATTTGACGGTACACTCACACAAAAATAAAAAATTAAAAAAAAAAAAAGTAGTGGCAAGAAGCCACACTGCAATCCGAAAGGCACTCAAGTTCGATTCCACCAGCTGCTCTACAGGAGAAGGATGGGCATTCCCCTCCGGTGAGATCAACTGCCCCTGAAAACTGAACAGAGGGTCAGCCATGGGGGAGGGTCAGCCATGGTCGGTCCAGCTGGATGGCACACACCACCACCACCAGCAATGTGGTAATTATGCCTCTCAGTTTACAAATGCATGTGCATATAAAGTGATAATTTGGAGAGGGATACAATAAAAATAAATGTTCTATTATGTATTTGACACATTTTACAGTATTAACGACCAAATGACATACAAAAAACTAAAAAAGTTCAAAGAATTCGAGGGAAATTGAGATAATTTCTTCAAATTTGTATTGGAATTTTGTAAATTAACTAGTGGAAAAAGAAATATTGTTAAAAAAATAGTCCAAGGAATTGTGATCACTCCAGAAATCTAAGAGCAATTAAGGTTCAGGTTCTCAAAAACTCACCAGTGTAATGAGGTTGAGATTTTTACTGTTATCATTACTTTTAAATAATATGTGTCATATTTTTATCATTTTTAAAGCACTGAATTTGTGTTAGTAAGATCTAAAAGATTAATAACTTCTGTGAAGTGAAATTTGACTATTGCAATCATGACCTTAACATTGCATAAATAAGCTTTCGGAGGACAAATTCTGAATATTTTTACATTCTTCAAGTGCTAAATATTTTATATGACATTTAATAAATATTTATCAAGGACATGGAGGAAAAACCCAAACAGTGCTCCTAGAGAAGTGTATAGCTTTAAATGTCCTATTATTTTTTTTCTAATAATAGTATATATAAGCGATGATCAAAGATGGTAAAAAAAGAGCCAAGTAAACGAAGCTATTAGAACTAAGAAAAGAGAAGAAAGCAATAGGGGAAATATCCGCAGAAGCGACTCTTCACTATAGTAATTACTAAAGTAAAAATCTGTAAATTGTACCTCTGCAAAAGAAAGTGGCTTTGGTTCCAACCATTCTTTTGAGTTCTTGAGTTTGGAAAATTTATCATATAAATTTTTCATCGTGATGACAAACTAGAGCCCCTAGAAAAACTAAAAGATAGCTTTTTGAGTAATATAAACTCACAATCATCTTATTTTAATCAGTCCATGATATTATGATCAACAAATGGATATGCTAGAGATTAAGAACATAAACCATCCATGTTTTTCCTGATAAGCGAAGTTTCCTGCACTTGGTTTCTAGTGATTTGTTCAGGGTCAACCTTCTTAAAAACTGAGGAAGTTCTCTTTGAATTGTATTACCCCTTTCATGATTCAGAGGCAGTACAGAAACCGCCTTTCCTGGTTTCTGGAATGGCTTCTCTGACCATCCTACAATGTTATCCATTTAAATTGATGGGGCAATTTCAGCCTGGCCTCGAGGGACTGCACTTTTTTCTCTCTCCTTGCTGTCCATTTGTCTGGGTAAATCGCACCGCAGGAGATCGTCCATCTTTCTCCCGCAGAGCGGCTGGTGGATTCCAACCAGGAGAGGTCCTTTGGGTTAACAGCGCAACTCTCTACGGCATCACACCCAGACACCCTTTTATACCCACGCATCAGCGATGGACAAAGTTTCAAAGTTCCAGCTACTAAAACAAACAGCGTAGGCTGTTTATAGAAGGGACAATGGAACTTTCAAAATTTGGAAATCTTCAATTGAACCCAAAGCCCTCCCCAACGAGTCTTTCCAGAGGGAGTAGATATTCGTTTGCCCCAGAAATTGACCCACAGCACCCACTCCCATCCCACTCTCAAGTTCGAGATATCTGCTGCCTGGACCCCTAGCCCGGATCCGGCTAGCCTCGCGCGGAAGCCGCCTGCCCTGGGGGTTGCCCCCAGGCGGTGCAGGTAGCTTTGTAGGCCGCGCAACAGGCACCTCCGACCGCTTCCTTCACGACACTTGCAGAGGCTACAGCTACTCCGCACCGCCTTGGAATCCGGCCCGAGCGCCCACGGGACCGCTGATCCGTCCACTGCGGTGGGAGAGCGCGCGGGTTATAGAGCCGGGCGCCTGCGAACGTCAGGCTATTCTGTCCTATGTCCCTGGAACGAGACCCTTCCGCCGCGGCGGACAACGAGCGGGAGGCGGGATCCAGATTCAGTGGGGTCGGGAGACTCTAGTCTGCTCCGACAAGGTGTCCACTGAGACCCAGCTGAGGGACACGGAATTTGGGGCTGATTGGTGCCAGCCTTTGTGGTTGAATTCTTGTTTATCTGGCAACGGGATGGGGGTGGGGGGGTGGGTGGAGGGTGTCCCGGCTTCTTCGTGATAGGCACCTATCGCGGCCAATAGCAGTGCACGTCGCCTTCCCTCTGTCCGTTGGGGGCGGGTCTCTGCTGTGCTAAACTTGCGGCGACCACTTGTCTCCTGTACGAGGAAAGTACTTGTCTGCTCTGCAGACCGTCCAGGGCCACCCCCCATTCCTTAAGCGTAGTCCTCGTTTCTACTAGGTTTTGTCCTCGAGACAAATCCTTAGGAAGGATGTGGCGCGAAGAGATGTTCCTCCCTTCCAGTATCCCTTGGAAGGGCGTTGGAGGTTGTCCTGGTGAGGACCCGCACAGAAGACTTTAGGGAAATTTGATTGTAAGGACTGTACAGATGTTTCTCATCCACTGAGGTCTGTGCCCATATTTGACCCTGTGCTGGTCAGTGGTGAGGAAATAGGAATAATGATCAGCATATTTCCTTTACACTCGTTTACTTTACTCCGTGATTCTCCATCCTGGAGGGCGAAAATTTAAGCACTGGTGTCCAAGATCGACCCTGTTGTGTACCATCGAGTGGGAACCGACCCATAGCTGACCCTGTGGCGGGCTTTCAGAGGCAGTTAATAAATAATTCTTGAGAAAATTATCCATCCTACTTCCGCGGAAGCGCAGTTGGGATTACAGCGCAGCTTCTTGCCACTAGGCCACCAGAACTCCCAAGACCCACCCTAGATCAATTAAAAACGGATCCCTCAAGGGGGACCACTGTGTGTTGAGGGAGAGATAGATGTTCATACTTAGCTGATTCTGATGCAAACCAGTAACACAGCTAGACAATTGTGAGGCTCTGGTTTTTCCAAGCTCATTTTATAACTCTCTGGATTGTGATTTTCTAGGATTTTTCTTTTTCCTATTATTATTGATGGACACAAGATTATAGATCAACGTTTTCACGCTACTTTTCTTCCCCCCTCCCCTCAGAATACTCATATTAAAACACTCTGAAGGGATTTTTGTGTTCATTACTTTTAAGAGCCAGCCATAGTGAATAATTTTCCAGTTTTCTGAGCTGAGGGAACATGAACCATTTGCAGACATTACTGTTAGATACCCTTCTGGGAACGAAGCATGTGGACGGCGCAGCCCTGATCACACTCCATGAGCGCAGCCTATGTGTCGCATCACCAGGATTTAATGTAAGAAAAACAAGTTTGGGCATTAGTATTTGAAACCTTGTTTTCCTGTAAAGATCAAAGTAGTAAACTTTTTGGGCTTGCCATACGTCTCTGTCACAACTACTCAACTCTGGACATCAAAGAATGGTTGTGGCTTTCTATTTATGGACACCAAAGCTTGTGTGTGTGTGTGTGTGTGTGTGTGTGTGTGTGTGTGTGTGTGTGTGTGGTTTTTTTGTTGTTTTTGTTTATTTATTTAACCACTTGAAAATTTAAAAGCTTGCAAGCTGTACAAAATAGATAGTGGGTTAACTTTGGTCTGTGAGCCATAGTTTTTGGACCCTGGTCTATCTCTTACATCTCTGCAGATAATGCCCAATGATATCCAAACACTTGTGAATGGATTTGCCAAAAACCCTTTACAGACTAGAAGAGAAGGATTATATTTCAAGGAAAAACATTACAAATGTGTCCGGGCAGATGACTATTCTTTGTATGCGAAGAATGTGAGTAAAATTTGAAAACAAATTGAATAAAAATCTTAAGCACAGAGCTTTCCTGCTCTGGTATGGGGAGACATTCCCTCTAGAATCTATCAAATAAACTTTACCTGAACTCTTTCCACTCCAATCTGTCTTTCATACTCTGTATCTTCTTTTTTAAAGATGTCACTCATATTCTTAAAATCTCTATTGCCTCCATGTTGCCTCAAAGAAATTATTGTTGTTAGGTGCCATTGATTCAAAGAAATGAAATTTTAAATTTAATTCAAAGAAATTAAAAGGATGCAACTCACATTTGTTGTATTCCCTATATGGATTAGTCATACTTCATCTATGTTATAAACTAAGCCTCATTTTTCTGATTAGGAAATGAAGACTTAACAAAGTTAAAAAATTCTTTCATAATACAGTAGAAAATGGAAGTACTGGCATTAATGAATTTCAAAATGTATAATCATTCCAGTACATCTGTTTTATGCATTGGAACAAGGGTATATTACAATCAATTGGAAACTTTTCAAAAATCCACGGCTTTTTTTGTACAGTCTAAAGACAATTGTTGTTGTTATGTGCCATCGAGTCGCTTGCGACTCATAGCGACCAGAGTATCCAATACTTGGGTATATGGAAATGAGAAAAATGTTGAAAGCAGAAGCATAACTCCTTGGTCCCATGATGATGACCAAGAGAAGGGCATTCTGTTTTATTCTTTGTGCAGGAAAGCACTGGTGTGATAGTTGTGAAGACTCATCTGTATCTTCTTGTGGCAACTTACACTGAAGGCATGTATCCTAGCGTCTGTGTGGAAGCCACGGAGAAGCTTGGTACGTTGCTTCTAATTCCTTTCCTCAGAACTGTCATAGCAAACTATGGTGGCTCATCATCCCAAGGCCCTGCAACTTATTGGCAGGGTCCTGCTTTCTCTGTTTCGATTTTGAATAAGCAATTAAAACGTGTATGATGAACAAATAAATTAATCACTACTGCTTCAGAGAGCTAAATCAAGTGCCAAAGAGCTGATCATAAGGGATGTATTGAAATATAAACCACCATCACAGAAACAAAACATATATATATATATATATGTTTTATATATAATGTTTTATATATAATGATAGATATTCCCAGTTTTCTTAAGAATCTCCCAGGAGAGAAAAGTCATAAATACATGCTACACAGCTGTGAATGAGGTATGCTGGAAGTAAACAGGACTGAGTTGGAAAAGAAACACCTAACAGAGTCAGTAAACTCCAACTCAGGAAGGACAGAATATTAGAACTATTATGGACCCTTTCTGAGCAGCTGTCAGAATTGAGGGGAGGCATTGTGTGGTAGAACATTAGTAGGAAGACAGGATACAAACAGTTCCAGAAAATGAGGCAAGGAAGATGTACGATGAGGCTGTTAAATAATCAGATGAGGCTCAGGACTGATTCCCCATGTTTTCTATGAAGACAAGGCTCTGGGGACCGAAGACCTATACAGAAGTGGACCAGGGAGGATGCCTGACCTATTTAAAGAAGATAGGTACTGTGGCTGACACAAACAATTGATGCTTAAGACTACGACTGAGTATTTGCTGGTTAGAAGAACTCAGCTGACATCATGCCACTAAGATCCCACTGCACTGAGAAGGGACAGGCTCTCTTGGAAATGATTGGGTGCTCATGAGCCATAAACAAGGCTGGTACCCACTTTGGAACTAGTTACATGTCTAATTGTATTTCTCTCAAATTTAACGTATGTTTTCTATTAAAGTTATATGTAATTATTATAGAAGATTTGGAAAATAGTAGAACTATTAGAATGATTTTATGATGAAAGATTCTAGGAGCATGATTATTAATTACAGAAGACCTTTAAATAGTAATGGTTTATGGATGCTGTGTTACTTCTCTAACACAAATTAATCAGGTTTGTTTTTAAAACAAACATTATAGGGAATTTATAGCAAAGCCATGCCTTTGCATAAGAGTACTGAATATCCTATGAACTTCCATAAGAACAATCTGTCTTGGAGGAATCACAACTAGGGTGCTCCTCAGAGACAAGGATGGTGAAACTTTGTCTCACATACTTTGAGAATGTTGTCAGGAGGGACCAATCCTTGGAAAAAAGATAACATTAGGAAACGTGGAGGGTCAACAAGACGGACTGACACAATGACTGTGAAAATGGCCTAGAGGGTATCAGAGATTGTGAGGAGAGTACACAATAGGGCGAGGCGAGGCTCTTCTGTTCACAGGATTGCTGTGAATAGTAGTTTTGATGTCACCTAAAATTCTAATAGTGACTCACATACATTTGTAAAAAATAGCTTTAATTCAAAGTTCTAAGTTTTTTAAAAAAAATTAAGTAGATGGACAAGTTTTTATTTTATTAACTTTATTGGGACTGATTTTAAGTGTCACTACCATATTACAAGAGAACCATGATATATTTCTTACATTTCCTGAGATCTCTCTATATAAAGTAAAATTAAAGAATTGAAGCCAACCAGGTTTCCTGGTTTCCTTGTTAAAGAATTATATCTAACTCTAACTAAAGCCATATACTAAAAAATTAGGTACTATATTTTAATAAATGTGTGTAGAAAGAGATATCCTAATAATTTTGGTGTATTTTTTATTTGCATGAGAATTTCATTTATGATCATGTCTCTAAACCTGTAGCAAAAACCTATAGGGAAATATGGTTCATCTGCAAGTTTCATTTTCCTAGCAGATAATTGTCAGGGTCCACTTTAGTAACCATGTTGATAGCTACTGGTGAGTTAGACCCAATTCATGGTGACCCTCAGCACAAATGAATGAAGTATGCCTGATCCTGTGCCATCTCCATTATTGTTTTTCAGTAAGACCATGTTCCACTGTGGTCCATATGTTTCCATTGGTGATTTTTAGAAGTAGATTGCTAGGCCTCTTTTGCTAGTCTGTCTTAGTCAGAAAATTCTGCTGAAACTTTTTAAGCATCATAGCAACATGCTGGCCTCAACTGATAGCTGTGCATAGATACATTTGCCAGGAATAAAACTCAGGTCTCCTCCAGGAGAGAATTCTACCACTGAACCACCAAAGCTTCTTTTTGTTACTTAATACATCCTGATTGTCCTGGAGTTTGTCTGTCGTGGTTGAAATAAAGGCAAGTTAAGTAATGTCAAGCACTCAATTTAAAGAAAATATTGGTGATGTTGATGAGCTAGGTCTTAGCTTTCAAAGATATTATTAGAAGTAGCTTGTTTAAAATATGGCAATTAGTTTTAAATGTAAGCTATAGACTGCACAGGGCAAGGGAATCAACAGATGACTTTGTTCCCTTTGAACACATTACTATGCTGTTCCCTCTGCCCCAAGTATCTATCTGTCTTTCTTCCCTTTAAGAAACCCCATTGGTGCAAAGTTTAGTACTTACCAACTAACCAAAAAAAAGTGGGTGGATTGAACCCACCTGCCACTCTGCATGAAAAAGATGTACTGATCTTTCTGCTTCCATAAAGATTTTTAACCTTTGAAACACTCCTATAGAATCACTATGAGTCAAAATCAGCTCAATGGCAATAACATTTTAGTTTTGTTTTTATTATTTTTCTTTCCCTGGGTGGGGGGAATCTCACAGTGAAGGATTCTTTATAAGACAATGAATCATTGAGGGCACAGGTTACCCCTTAACTATCTAGCAATTCCTGTGTCTTCAGTAACTAGCTAGAGTCCTAGCACATGGTGACCACCCAATAATATTATTTAATAAATAAATTAATAAGTGAATCATACCATAGTGATAAATTGTTGCTTTAATTTCTTCCAGGACAATACCTAAGAAAAAAGGGAAGCTAAGACATAAGAGACAACTATTAAAGATAGCATTTAATTTTTTAGAAGAAAACTTACAGAGCCTAAATAAATGTCTGATTTTATTTTTGAGAGGTTTTTTTTTCTTTATTGTAGACTTGGGTACATGAAATAAGACCTACTGCATGGGAAACAGGGGAGAGAATGTAAAAACTCCAAGTAGAAAAAAAGCTAACATTGGATTGTGGCAAAACCCAGAGAATCTGTTTGAGCAACTGAAAAATTATGTATGTTTCACAGTTGACCTCATGATACTAAATGATCTGCTAAATTTACAATTTATGGTTCTCAATGTTGAGGTTCATAATTAAGCTAGGAAATCTTCAAGCTTGAGCTAATTGATTGTTTAGCTTTTGAATCTTTTTTGTTGTCTAAGAGTAGAGGTCTGGTGGCTTAGTGCAAACCCAAAGGTACATGGTTCAAATTCACCAGCTATTCTGAGGTAGAAAGATGAGCAGTCTCCTTCCATGTGATTAACTGCCTCTGAAAATATGCTGGAAGGCAGGTCGTGCCAAGCACTCCATGCACCAGACAGATCGAATTTGAGTGAGAAATATTATTAAAATAATTATTGTGGGAACCACAGGAGCAGTGTGCCTCTGCAGGGAGCAGCAAGCCATGGCAGGACCCACACACCAGGAGCAAATAGGACAGTGGGAATTTGAGTGAGGTACTTAGTGGGGGATTACTAGTGATTGTTGGACCAATTGTGGGACCCCTTTGCTTTAAGCAGGAGGGAGTAAGACAGCTAGAGCTCAACTGGGGTGGCAGACCCAGTTCTTGAAGGGAAAACTAAGGCTTCCTGGTTTTCCATTCAGGTCTCCCTCTCCACAAACACACACACACACACCCGTGTAGGTCTGTGAGCATTTCCCCCTTAGCCCCCACATGCATCCACATGTGTGCCTGCCCTATGTGCATGCATGCCTGCCCCTGCCCAACCTTCTTCTGGAGCAGTGACATCAGATCAAGAACTGGCTCTCACCTCAGGCACGAAAAACTCTACCACAGCAATGTCGTGAAAGAAGCAGACTACCTCACTTCTTACACAAGCCCAAAGCAAAATATCACCCCCCAAAAATGACATAGGATCAATAGATTTCTTGAAGCCAGAAAGTCTGATGGAACTTTCTCTCACAGAATTTAAAAGAACAATATTTCAATATTTTCAGTGGGTGAAAGACAAACTTGAAGAATTATAGGACACTACAGGCAAAACCCAGGAGGAGCTTGAAAAAAATACAAACCAATGCAGATAAAACAAACGAGGCATTGGAGGCACTGGAAAAACAAGAAAACATGATCCAAAATATGAGGTCCAATGTTTCAGATGCTGTCAACATGATGGAGGGACACGTGAACAGAGCTGAAAAGATGGAACAAAGAACCAGTGAAATAGAAAATAGAATTGAAACACTGGTCTGCTAGAGCAAAAAGTAGAATCAAAAAGGAAAGAAAAAGAAGAAAACCTAAGAATAATGTGGGACACTATCAAGAGAGATAGCATGCATATCATCTGAATCCCAGAACATGAAGAAGTAAGTAAAGGGACCAAAAAAAGCTGTGGAAGAATTACTAGAAGAAAACTTCCCAGGCATAATGAAGAATGAGAGATTATATTTTCAAGAAGTTGAGCAAAGACCATATAGAATAAACTCCAAAAGAAAAACATCAAGGCATATCATAGTCAAATTTTCCAGAAACAAAAATAAGGAGAGAATTCTGAAAGCTGTGAGGGAGAAACAAAGAGTAACCTATAAGGGATAAGATTAAGTACCAATTTCTCAGCAGAAACCATGCAAGTAAGAAGATAGTGGAATGACATATATTGAACACTCAAAGAACACACCCAAGAATACTGTACCCAATGAAACTGTCCATCAAATATGAAGGAGATATTAAGATATTCCCAGGGAAAAAAAAATAACAAACCACCCTAAGGGAGTTTGTAAAAACAAGTCCAGCCTTGCAGGAAACTCTGAGAGACGTCCTTCTTACAGAGGTGTCACAGAAAGTAGGATGGACCAATGGAACTAGCAACACCATCAAAAAAAACCTCAACAAAATGATAGCAATAAAACCTTGCCTCTCAATATTCACTGAATGTGAATAGTTTAAATGCACCACTGAAGAGAAAAAGAGTAGCAAATTGAATAAAAATACCCAAATCTATCAATATACTGTCTGCAAGAGACACACCTGACAAAGAAAGAAAAATAAAGACTAAAAATAAAAGAGTGGGGGGAAATACCAAGCAAAGGTAACCCGAAAAAAGCAGGAGTAGTGACATTAATCTCTGATAAAATAAATTTCAATGCAAAAACCATCCCAACAGACAAGGAATATCACTACATAATGCTGAAAGGGTCAATAGAACAAGAGAACATAATAATAGTATCTATGCACCAAATGAATAACCTGTAAAATATATTAAAAAAAATTTAAAAAACTGAAAAAGGAAATAGACCACACTACTAATCGTGCTAATGAGAAACCTATACTTGGACCAAGAGGCACTCGTCAGAACAGAGCAGTGTAACACTGCATGGTTCAAAATTTGGAAAGGTGTACACCAGGCATGTGTCCTACCTCCATACCTTTTCAACCTGTATGCAGAGCAGATTATTTGAGAGACTGGGCTCTATGAGGAGAAGTGTGGCGTCAGGACTGGTGGAAGATCTATTAACAATCTGCATTATGCAGATGACACAACCTTGCTTGCTGAAGCTAAGGAGGACCTCATGTACTTGCTACAGAGAGTCAAGGACTGCAGCCTTCAGTATGGACTGAGGCTCAATGTCAAGAAGACAAAGATTCTCACCACTGGACCAATTGGCAGCATCAGGATGGATGGTGAAGAGATTGAGATTGTTCACAGCTTCAGTTTGCTTGACTCCACGGTCAATACTCTTGGCACAAGCAGCCAGGAAATAAAAAATGCATTGCAATGGGAAAGTCTCCTATTAGAGACCTCTCTAAAGTACTCAAGAGCAACGGTGTCTCTCTGGAGACTAAGGTGCATCTGATACAGGCCATGGTCTTTGCAATCACTTGTTATGCATCAGAGAGTTGGACAATGACTAGGGAGGATAGAAAGAGAATTGATGCCTTTGAGCTGTGGTGCTGGAAAAGAGTATTGAATGAACCATGGACTGCAAAGAAAACAAACAGATTCATCCTAGAGAGGGTTAAACCAGGCTACTCCTTGAAGGCAAGGATTCTGGGGCTTCGTCTGACATACTATGGACATATTGTAAGGAGGGACAGTTTCTTGGAGAGGGACATCATGCTTGGGAGGGTGGAGGGACAGCGCAGGAGGGGAAGACTCAACATCACATAACAACAACTATAGTTGTTGTTGTTATGTGCCATCAAGTCGCCAGCACAGGAGGGGAAGACTCGACGTCACATAACAACAACTATAGTTGTTGTTGTTATGTGCCATCAAGTCGCCAGCACAGGAGGGGAAGACTCGACGTCACATAACAACAACTATAGTAGTTGCAGACTTAAATATACCACTTTTATAGGCTAATGCACACACACACAAAAGCACAATATATCATCTTCTCCAGAGTGTATGGTACAGAATAGATCACATTTTAGGTCACAAGGCAAGCATCCATAAATTTAAGAACAGAGAAATAATACAAAGCATCTTCTCAGGCCACAATGCTACAAAATTAGAAATTAATAAAAAGAGGATAAAGTAGAAAAAAAATACATTTGGAAGCTGAACAACCCCTTGCTTGAACATGACTGGGTACTAGAAGAAATAAAAAATGAAATTAAAAAGTTTCTTGAAACAAATGACAATGAAAACACTACTTACCAAAACCTCTGGAAACAGCAAGATCAGTAATCAGAGGCCAATTTATAGCAATAATCAAACACATCATAAGGCAGGAAAAAATGATCATTGACTCTCTAACCTAACATCTCCAACAAATTGAAAAAGAACAGCAAGAAAACCCAACATCCTCTAAAAAAACTGAAATTATAAAAATTAGAGCAGAAATAAATGAAATAGAAAAGCCAAAAAATAATTGAAACCATCAACAAAACTAGGAGTTGGTTCTTTGAAAAGGTCAATAAAATCGACAAATGACTAGCAAAACTAACAAAGGAAAAAACACAAATAATCTGAATAACAGATGAAATGGGCAACATCACAACAGAACCAACTAAAATAAAAAGATATTGGAATATTACGTAAAAACTATCCACAAACAAATTTGAAAACCTAGAGGAAAATGGAAAAAAATTCAGAAATTCACAACCTACTTAAATTGACACAAACCAAAATTGAACACCTCAACAGACCCTTTTAGAAGAAGAAATTGGAAAGATAATAAAACAACTTCCAGCCAAAAAACAAAAACAAACCAAAAAAAAAACCCAAAAAACCAAAAAAAAAAAAAAGCTCTGGACCAGATGGTTTCACAAGTGAATTTTCTCAAACATTCAGAGAAGAACTGTCACCAATTCTACATAAACTATTTCAGAAAATAGAAAAAGAATTCTCCCAGACTCATTCTATGAAGCCAACATATCCTTCATACCAAAACCAAGTAAGGACATCACCAAAATAGAAAAGTATAGGCCAATATCTCTCATGAACACAGATGCAAAAATCCTGAATAAAATCCTGACCAATAGAATACAACAATACATTTTAAAAAAATTAAAATTCACCATGACCAAGTAGGATTCATAACAGGTAGGCAAGGATGGTTCAACATAAGAAAACCAATCAATGTAATTCATCACATAAACAAAGCAAAGCACAAGAATCACATGATCCTATAAATTGATGAAGAAAAGGCCTTTGACAAAATCCAACACCCTTTCCTGATTAAAACATTCAACAAAATAAGATTAGAGGGGAATTTCTTCAACATAGTAAAAAGTATATACTCAAACCCAAGAGCCAACATTGTTCTCAATGGAGAGAGATTAAAGGCATTCCCTTTGAAAACAAGAACTAGGCAAGGATGCCCACTATCACTTCTCCTATTCAATATTTTAGTGGAAGTATTAGTGATAGCAATAAGAAAAGAGAAGGAAATAAGAGGTATACAAATTGGCAAAGAGGAGGTAAAATTATCTCTATATGAAGATGACATGATAGTATACTTAGAAAACCCTAAAGACTCAGCAAGAAAACTACTGGACATAGTTGACCAGTTCAGCAAAGTGGCAGGATACAAGATCAACATATAAAAATTTCTCTGCAGTGACAAAGAGACTACAGAACTGGAGCTAAGAAAAACAATACCCTTCACAATAGCTAATCACAAGATTAAATACTTGGAGATGAATCTAACCAGAAGCACCAAGGATCTATTCCAATAAGCAAAGCACTTCTTAAAAAAAGAGAAACAAGGTAGGAAGCATTTCACTCCCTGATTTCAAATCCTACTACACTGCCATGGTGGTCAAGACAGAGTGGTACTGGTACAATGAAAGACACATAAATCAATGGAATAGAATTGAGAACCCAGAAATCAGTCCATCTACTTATAGTCAACTGATTTTTTACAAGGAGATGAAATCAATTAAGTGGGGAAAGAACAGCCTTTTTAACAAATGGTATTGGCAAAATTAGTAAACTATCTGTAGAAAACTCAAGCAAGATCCACACCTCACACTGTACACAAAACCCAACTCAAAGTGGATCAAGGACCTAGGACGAAAACCAAGGACCATAAACTTCATTAGATAAAAGCTTGGAAGAACTATAGAAGCCCTAATCCACAGCATAAACAGTCTTCCAAGCATCCTGGGAAACCTACAACCAGGAGAGGATAAAATAGATGAAAGGGACTTTTTAAGAATTAAATCTCTATGAACATCCAAAAAGTCCAGCAATGTAAAAAGGAAGACACAGACTGGGAAAAAATATTTGGTAATGACATATCTAATAAGGGACTTATATCTAGAATTTATAAAATACTCAAGCACCACAAGAAGAAAAAGGAAAACAACTAAATTGAAAAATGGGCACAGGATATGAAGAAACACTTCACCAAAAAAGACATATAGGTGGTGGAAAAACACATGAAGAAATGTTCAAAATCCCTTGCTCTAAGAGAGATGCAAATCAAAGCAACTATGAGATATCATCTCACCACAGTAAGAGTAGCAAAATTTAACAGAACAACAAACAACAAATACTGGTGAGGTTGTGGAGAAACTGGAACCCTTGTTCACTGTTGATGGGAGTGTAAAATGGTGCAACCATTATGGAAGATAGTATGGCACTTTCTCAAAAAGTTGCAAATAGAAATACCATTTGACCCAGCAATTCCATTACAGGGAATATGCCCTAAAGAAACCCTAACTGCCGCCTAACCAGATATATGCACAACCATGTTTATTGTGGTTTTGTTCACAATAGCAAAGAAACAACCCAAGTGCCCATCAACAAACAAATGGATAGAGAAGTTTTGTTATATTCACACAATGGAATACTATGCTGCATTGAAAAACAAGGAACTCATGAAATAGTATACAAAATGGGTGACCCTGGAGGACATTATGCTGAGTGGAATATCTCAGTCAGAAAAGGACAAATACTGCATAGTGACACTGTTGTAAAGCAGGTCTAACATCGGAGTTGAAAGGAAACTGTTGTTATTTTTTTTAT
>NW_006399759.1:10813539-10830410 GCF_000299155.1 Elephantulus edwardii
GGGGGGTGGGCAGGGAAGAAAGTGTGAAACAATGAATGAATGGAAATCCAAAGTCTCTGTTAACTTTTATTAAAATAAATAAATAAAAATATATGCTGGAATGTCAGCCTTGGGTCAGTCTGACTCTGACTCGACAGTACATAACAACACCAAAACAGAAGGTAGAGGGATCAGGCAGGGTTTCACTCTTTTGTACTATGAATCCAAGACGCTCAACACCACCAAACTACAGCAAAAGAGGTAACAGCAGTAACAGCACTCACCTTCTGGGTGGCTTCTTTATGATGTGATGAGCTTATAGAACTATCTTAACGTCATACACCTTAGAGCAGAGAAACTCAAGAAACTCCAGCATAATGTTTTATTATATGGATAAGAAGATACACAAAAGAAATAGTAAATTAAGAGAATGATCTTTCTTATTTCCACAAAGTTAGATTTTTTTGTCTTTTGGTCATTTGTTTTATTTTTAACTCTTAGTCATTTGCATGAATTGTGAAAGCACTGATAGTTTTCCAGGTCATATCTGGACCCTGTCCTCCATGGGGTCCTTGTGCATCTACCCATCTTGTTGGGTATGTTCAGAATGTAAGGCCCTGACTGCCCTTTATTTCAGCTGTTTCTCAGAGTTCTGTTATAACAAGCAATCTTGAAAGATAATGTTCTCAAGACAAAGATTAAGGTTTCTACTACTTCCTATATTTGTTGCCATAAAGTTGATTCTGAAGGCTATGCTGTCAGTATAGCAGTTACAATGAGATACTCCAAAATACCTTTCAAAGAATGACATTATCATGAAAACATAACAGAGCAGAACTGTCCTAGAGGGTTTCCAAGGTTTCAAATGTTTTCAGAAATAGACTGCCACATCTTGCTTCCATTAAGCAGCTGCGGGGTTTGACCAACTGTAAAAAGAGCAAGCGCCACATGGAGATGGCCATATCTGACTGTTGCCAACTTCACAACACTGAACTGTCCCTGTCCATAGCATCAATGACACAAAACCAATTTCCATGAGGTCAGCTATGTCTCCCACACTCCTGTACCTCTTTCTACTCATCTCAACATCAATCTTACTGTTTTGTTGGATTAAAAAATCTGATGTAATAGCTCACAGATCACACAGAACCATGTAGGGGAAGTCAAGAGGTTATAATCCAGATTAATAACAGAATACAGTCAAGACAGCTCCCATATTGTGCATTGTGCACAAAGGCACTTCATCCCCGAGCCTTGTGAATATAGACCAATGTTTCCAAATTCTTAGTCCTGCCAATATTAACTCCCCACCCTTATCTGTCCAACAAAGTTCTCCAATCTGTCCATATTGGTTTCTTGCCCCAGTTATCCAACAAAATTATCAGTCCTGCCAATATTGGCTCTCCTCTCCCAATATCCCATCTCACATCAGGTCTCCAGTTTGGTCTCAGGTGTTGCTGCAGAAGGTGTAGCTGGTGCAGGAAGTAAATCCTACATTATCTTGCTGTCTCTTCAATGGTGCCAAAAGATCTGTCTCTGCAGCTAAAGCTGTTCCATTTATTGGCAAGACTAGCCAATCCCTTAGTAGATTGTTGAGACTGGCCAATTCCCTTGTGAAATAATAGAGAACCATTACTCTTGTGGATAGGCTAATATGCCTCACCCATCTACAATTCAAAGTCAAATAATGGCTGGAAAACTCATATTAAAAAATAAACCCGATACCAACCTTCTGGTTAGTAGTCAAGCATTGAACCATTATGCCACCAGGCTTCCACATTAATTGTTCTTAAAAAAGTAGATTTTCTATGTTCATTGTTCCTATCCTGGAATACAACTCATTGTGTATGCAACATCTGTGCTTCTTCACAGCATCACCAAGAATAAGATGGGGCTAAGAGAGCCCTAAACAAGGGAAACTCAACAATAGGCCACTTGTTAAAGTATTCAGTAGATAATCCACATTCTCCACCATCTACAGACATCTTGTATCTCTGACGGTTGGAACGACTAAAAAAAAAAATAACCTCATTTCCCATTTTTAGATTAGTTCTACTTTTTCACTTTATTACTACATTACAGTATATAATTTTTACATAGTTATTTTCAGCTCCAATTATTCCCTTAGATCTGAAAGGATAATTACAGTATCAAAAAGTCTGAAAGTGTTACGATTTTTTAAAGTTTTTCAAAACAGAAAAGTAGTTTTACAACTTGATTTATAAGTAGCAACTGAGTATTTTATTCAAGTGGTTGGGGAGACTTCATCTTCTAGCTCTAACTCATCAGCTTGTGAGGTTGGGTCTGAGTCAGTTAACTGCACCAGTGGACAGTGGATCAGAATGAGAGGAAATTGTGTGGTCTGACCTGTGGGATAAATCAGAGACTGGAAAGACAGGTTAACATGATAATGTTAAATCATCCTGACATAAGACAGTCACTCCTGTAGTTGGTACTATAAAGATGCTCAGGAGGTATGCAGACAAGCCAGGAAGCAAGTGGGAATTTCTAGCCGCGCCTCTAAAAGACAGATAGGGCAATATCTACAGCTGAACAGAAGTCTATGCTGTCAGTATAGCAGTTTCAGTGAGGTTCTCCAAAATACCTAGAAATAATAGAACAATTCCCTTCAAAGGGTTACATTCTCATCAAAACATAATGGAGCAGAAGCATACAAAGAATAGTTCTCAGGTTGGCAAAACTGAACATATGAAAACCATCCCAACAAAAGGAGTTGGCCAGCCAGAGAATTTCAGATAAGCAGTCACAGTAGCTAATGTTGGTTGTGTTCATTTCAAGTAACAGGTCTCTAAGCAAATAATTTGAGAGGTTTAGTCGTAGTGGCAAGGTTATGCCTGGTGTGGAAGTGAATACATATTTCTATTCTAGTCATATTATTAAATATTTAACTAATCTTACCCATCTTGTCCTGATGCTTGGAAGGGTGGAGGGTTGGTGAAGGAGAGGAAGACCCTTGACCAGGTGAATTGGCATAGTGACTGCTGCAATGGGCTCTAGTGTCAGGAAGTGTGAAGATGGCACAGGATAAAATGGAGTTCAGATCTGTTGTTCATAGGGTCCCTGTGCGATGTATTCAACTCAATGGCACCTAACAACAACAATAACAAAAACAACAACATGTAGTAGAGATAATTATAGACTGTATGGTTCAGTTCTCACACAATCATTTCTCCTAGTAAGATTGAATACGAACATCAGAATTTTATAACTCAGTTATTTGTACTTTATACCTATTCTCACGAGCTCTGGTGGCTCTAAGGCTTGCTGTTTGAATTCACCAATCTCTTCCTATGCCATTTACAGTCTTTGAATAACCAACAGAGAGAGGGTCAGCTATGAATCGCTTCTGACTTGACAGCACTTAGCAACAACAACAACCACCACCTACTCTCAACATGCTAATGAGGTGGAAATTTGAGTCTGCAAAGTAGAGGTTCTGACCCATGACCACAGTGATTTTTTTATATTTTATTTTTTAATAATTTTTATGAACATTTACAGAGAATTTGGATTTCCATTCATTCATTGCTGCACTTCTCTCCCCCCCCGTCCTCCCTCCCACTCCAGTTTGCTCCTCTCTTCAAAAGTAAAAGAAACACTCCCTCCCTGGGACACAATCCCCCCGCACCCCTCCCACCGCCCCAAGTACATTCCACTATGCAACCTTAATTGTGGACTCTTGTGATAACCATAATACCCTATCATACATCGCTTTTAAATTATTCACTCCCTCGTCTGTTTCAGTGCAGTATACACAATTTATCCAGTTTTTCTCAGTCTTACCCCCACCCCGATATCAGTCCCATTTTACAGCAGTGGCACCATGCAATATTTGTCCTTTTGCAACTGAGATATTTCACTCAGCATAATGTCCTCCAGGCTCACCCATTTTGAATAATATTTCATGAGTTCCTTGTTTTTCAATGCAGCATAGTATTCCATTGTGTGACTATACCACAGCTTCTCTATACATTCGTTTGTTGCTGGGCACCTGGGTTGTTTCCAACTCCTTGCTATTGTGAACAGAGCTGCGATAAACATGGGTGTGCATATATCTGCTTGGATGTCAGTTATGGTCTCTTTGGGATATATTCCCAGTAGTGGAATTGCTGGGTCAAATGGTATCTCTGTTTGCAACTTTTTGAGAAAGCACCATACCGCCTTCCACAGTGGTTGCACCATTTTACATTCCCACCAACAGTGAATAAGGGTTCCAGTTTCTCCACAACCTCGCCAGCATTTGTTGCTTGCTGTTCTGTTAAATTTTGCTATTCTGACTGGGGTGAGATGATATCTCATAGTTGTTTTGATTTGCATCTCTCTTAGAGCTAGGGATTTTGAACATTTCTTCATGTGCTTGTTGGCCATCTGAATGTCTTCTTTGGTGAAGTGTCTATTCATATCCTCTGCCCATTTTTGTATTGGATATTTACCTTTATCTCATTGTGGTGCTCAAGTATTTTATAAATTCTATATATAAGTCCCTTATCTGACATGTCATTACCAAACACTTTTCCCCAGTCTGTGGCTTCCCTTTTTACCCTGTTGGAGAAGTTTTTGGATGTGCATAGGGATTTGATTCTTAGAAGGTCCCATTCATCTATTTTATCTTCTCCTGGTTGTAGAGACCACAGTGATTTTTGAAAGCACAAAGGCCATCCTGAAAACCAGTCTTAGACTACATCAAGGCCAATGCCATAACGTACTTCACAAAAAACAAAACTCTGGGGAGCTCTGGTGGCCTAGTGGCAAGAAGCTGCACTGAAATACCAGAGGAGCACGGTTTGCATCCACCAGATGCTATGCCGGGAAAGGAGGGACAATCTCCTCCTGTACCAGTCAGATCTGATTTGACGGTACACGCACACGCACAAATAATAAAATAAAAAAAAATTTTAAAAAAAACAACAAAACTCTATAGTATACTTTGGTGACTAGTGACTACGGTCTTTAAAAGCATGTAAACAGCTGTCTAAGATGCATCTGTTTGTATTTCCCAGAAGAGTAAAGGGGGAGAAAATATTTTTTTAAAATCATGGCTCTGTTTTCTTTTTTAAAAAAATATAATTTTTATTATACTAGTTTATTTACAAAATTTGAATACATTATTTTCCAGAACAGATTCTCCCAATTTCCGTCACCCATCCACCTATTGAATTGTATGACTTCATGATTAATTCCTCCTCCAGCTGCACATCTTCATCCCTCAGAAAAATTTTAAAAAACATAGACACAGTTAATCCTGAAGTCTACTAGACCACACAAATGCCTCCACTGCCCTGAGACCAGCAAAATTAGGTGATGCCCTGCTATCACTGTTGACTGCCCTAAAAGAGATCACAGTAGAGCCCAGGCAGAGCTGGGGGTTGGGGGGAGGATGTGGAATGTAGGACAAAATAAAAATTTAAAAAATTACCAGGCTTGCTGGTGGAAACCTTAAGACTAAGGTCTTTAGTCATCCTTTGATCCTGGAATTAAACTCACACCCATGGCTCAACTTTGAGCAAAGCAAAATTTAAAAGATTAAAGGTGAACATTAACACCAACAAAGTACTCACTCTTTGGCAAGCAAGTAAACAATATCAATAAAACGTTTGCCCAGGGAGGAAGCTTGCAAGGCAGAAAGGGATAGGACAGAAGAATGAAAAGATGAATGGAAACTAGAATCATATGAAGAAAGTGTGAAGAGTAGCACTGTTACAATGCAGAGATTGTCACTAACATCAAAAGCCGAAATGTGTATGGAGTGAATGGAAAATCAATTTCTCTGTGAACTTTCTCTCAAAGCCCAATAAAAAGTTTAAGGGGGTGGGGAAACTATCCTGAAGCTCCTGGGCAGTTTATCATCTGACCAATCAACTCTCCCTAAATGCATGCCCACTGCACTGCTTGGTGTATAGTAGGCTTTCTTCTTAAAGTTCTTTAAACAGATGTCTCAGTGTCTGAACATTCCCGTGTAGGACAGCCCAGTTGCTTAATATGATATTTTTTTATTGCAAAGAGTTAATTGGGTTCAGATACTCAAAAAGAGTCACCTGAGCGACCTTCAGTGGCAGCTGCACAATAACCAGGGAGGTGTGCAAGGAGGAGGTGGTCCTGCGAAGCAGAGTTCTTCAGACTGGAAGAAATTATGACCTAGTGGATCACAAAAACTTTACAAGTGGCACAAGCATGACTAGATTGAAGGGATTTGTTTTTCCCAGATTCTCAATTTCCATATGTGCTTTCCAAAAACTGACCTCTAAGGATAGAAGAGTCAGCCTGTTCAGTTCTCTCACATTCCAACCTCAACTTCCCATCTCTCAGTACACACACAAAAAAATTCACCCTCCCCTCCAGCCCCAATCTAACTGTGCTTAGCTTAGGGTGTAAGATCTGCAGGGTGCCAAAAGAAAAGAAAACCTATTCCATACTTTAAAGTCAAAGGAGGAAGGAATCATATGTAAGTCTTATGACAAAAATGAAAAGAACCCCTTTGAGAAATATTGAAAATCTTGTTGTCATGATTCATGTAAGAGAAGAAGGCTTGATGCCTCACCTATCTATATAGGATAATTGTCGCAAAGACCAGTATTAATATGATTATTTGAATTGAAAAATGAGAAACATTTTTCAATAGAAATTCACTTGATTTGATGGGTTAGTTTAACAATGAAGACTGACTTTGCTACTAATCTTTGACAGATGCTTTTCATAAGTCAAGCATGTTAAACCTAACAGCTCCAGGATATTAAGAAAACTATATTCAGGGAGATCTGGTGGCCTAGTGGCAAGAAGCTGTGCTGCAATCCTGAAGATGCGTGGTTTGAATCCACCACTTTCTCCACTGGAGAAGGAGGTTGGGCAATCTCCTCCTGTGCCAGTCGGATCTGATTCGACGGTACACAGCAACTAAAATTAATAATATATTCAAAGCATGTGAAAAGAACTTTATCAAAACAATAATGTCTTAGTGAAAGTGTGTTGGAATTAAATAAAGATTTTTACTTTCCCAATTTTTTCTAAATTATCAAGTCAAACATGGTGCCTCTAAGTTAAAAGATAGATGATATACAATTATTGGATAAGCCATTGCAAAGCCTTTTTAAAATAATATCATTCCAGAATTGAGAACTTGAATGACACTTATGATTGAGTAACATATCTTTTGCCAGTTGAGTGGTTTCCAAGTCTTTGTTTTCAACAAAACTGAAGAAGAACCTAATTAAGTTGTCAGCTAATAGAGATCACTGAAAGTATTTTTAATGATAGATCACTATATAGTTTTCATCATGTAACTCACCCATATTCAAAGAATTAGTTGACATTCCTATAATGAAATTTCTTTTTTTCCATCTAATTTATGCAAACTAGATTTCTCAGAGCTTGTCTGTAAAAGTGAAAATTAAGAAGAAAATTAATGCTCAATCCAATCCTAGTTTAGCAATAAGTATATTCACACAAACTCAGCTCCCACATGAGGTCATTAAGAGATGCCTTTTCAAGAATATTTTGCTTTATATGTTTACCAATCATCTATCAATATTTTAATTAATACATGTTGCACAAAAATAAATCTTTAAAAATAAACTAATACATGGTGCTCTAATCAACTGTGGGCTAGCAAAACTATAACAATAACTAACTCCAGAATAAAATGAACACTTAGAGCCCTGTGGTCACAGAAAATAATTTTTTTAAATCAATTTCAAGTTACATGTAGACTTGTCTTGCTGTCTCAAGGTGCTTGTGCATGACTACAGAACCCTCCAGAGGAACCCACTGACCATCTGAGAAAAGTATGTACCAAAGCCCCAAGCAGCATGATCAATAAAGCATAATGCATATCAGGAATAATTGTATGAAAAAGCTGAATGAAAATATGACAGCTTGGAGAAGAATAGGAGCTCTGGTGGCATAGCTTGTAGGGAGTTATGCTGTAAATCTAAAGCAAAGAGTCTCTACAGTCCAAATCCACCAGCAGATCATTGGGAGAAAGATGGACAATCATAAACCTAATAGGCTGAGTGCTAATTACAGTCTCTGAAATCCAATGGAAAGTCAAGGGTGAGTCAGTTCTGACTTGATAACAGTGAAGAAGTTTTCTCATAAAAATGAATTTACAAAATTTCTAAATGTTAAAGGAAACCTTCACTCGGTATTCTTTTTTAGTAATTGTATGTACCTTTCAGATTGCTCAGAAGTCTTGATTCACTTGATACATTTAAAAGCCTAATGTTAGGTTAAACAATGTCACTGTGAATAACCAGAAATCATATCCTTCTTATTTAAATTTAGGATCAAAACCTTCAGATAGCAACTTAAAAGTATAAGAGGAGATATTATATAGCTTTTCTAAGATAGAAGAGTATAAAATCTATTGCCCTGGAGTAAGAAATGGTGCCTTAATCCCAGCTCCACAGTGGATGGGTCCAGGAGGATGGCAGAGGCTGGTAGCCAAACATGCACAAAAGACAGGAAAGCACGAGTGTCAGGCTGTGTAGACAAGAGTATCAAGCTAACTCCAAACCGTCCCCTCTCACAGAGCCCTCATAAACCCCCACAGGGTTTGCCCTCCCAGCTTCACAGTGGAATATCCCTGAAGAGACAGAGGAGGAACCCAGAGAAAGTCCCTTAAGTACCAAAGAGGTGAACTCCTCCATTAAAAGGTGTCAACAAGCATTCTGTTCCAGAACCATGAGTCACCATTGAACTGCTGGCACGCCCAAGCTCAGACTTGGTAACAGAGAACTTGCTGCCTCAAAGTGACTCAGCATAACTGCTTGGGACACTTTGGAGGGGCTGCAGCCCACTGGACATCCAGAAGACAGTATGTCTCCAAGTCTCATTTAACAATCAGAATCAGTAGCAGTGACAGCAGCCTCAGGTCAGTTAGATTTTGGAGACATGTATGTCTGGCCTTTTCCTAACACAGAAGACTTTGTCCCATTAGAAAATGAACCTTTAGAGGAGACTCTAGGGATCAGAGGTGTAGAGAACTGTGAATACAGCCATTGCAATCCTCATTTGAAAGTTACTACCCCACCCTTAGATCTGTATTTTGACAGGAAGGGGATTAGAGCAAGGGATGTTTTAAGTAAAAGGGAATTATCACACACACACACACACACACACACACACACACACACACACACAGGGACCTATTTGCTGATCCATTGATAATTGGTACATTCAGAGACAATAATGTGCAGCATAAAGGAAACCCCTTCAGATTCTCTCTTGCCTTCTTGTTGTTAAGCTAAACTATTTAACCGGCCCCTTTCCTTCTTGGGTTGCCTCTTTCTTCTCCTTTCAAATGAACCCTCCAAGTGGGAATAGTGAGAAGACTGCCTTTCCTGTGGAGCTGACCTCAGGAGTCCTGGCTTCCAGAGTCTGCTCCACCTTATACTAGTGTTCTGAAGCACAGAATCTCTGAATCCCAGCTTCCCTGTGTCTGCCTGCCCTGTCTACCTCTTTGGCAATGTTTTGAGACTCAGGTGAAGTAGGCATATCTTTACATTGTGACCCATCATAGACCCTGAAGAACCCATCCATAGCAAACCTCCACAGCTTTTACGGCCAGCTAGGCAACTTGATCTCCTTGTCCCTTCACCTTCTTCATCCCTCCTATCAGCTGCACTGCCCCCTTTCTGCCCACCCCAGACTGGCAGAACTGAACAGAGGATGTTCACACCTTCTCCCTAAACCTGAGTATATTTCTGTCAGTGTTGGAAGCAAAAGAAAAATCCACCTCCCCTGGAGACCAAGTATCCAGGGTGTCTCTCTCTCTCTCTCTCTCTCTCTGTTTCTCTCTCTCTCTCTCTCTCACACACACACACACACACACACACACACTGCTACAGCCCAGTCTGCACTGGAGATACAGGAGAAAATAAGTTAGCACAGCCTTGGTTTAGAAGGTGGGTTGCTTAACTTGAGGACCAAACTTGCATAATATTATTCTATCACTTGAGAGACTTTGTTTAGAATTTTAATTAAAAAACACAATACACCCACAGCACAGGCAATGAGCAGGCCAATCCATCCGGCCCAGAACATAAATAGTCCCTCCCTAAGCTGGGCTTGCAGCAGCACGCTGTATCTGAGCTGGAAAGCAAAGGGCCAGGCATCCAGCGCCGACTGAAGAGACCACTGGCAGGATGGCTCCAGGTATGGCTGCCTCCCTCCATGCCCCTTGGCTCTGGAGGCAGACTCAATCCTTGAAGAAAGGGTTACTATGTGAGGGGAGGGACTGCAGGGTGCATTATGTAATGTTTTAGACTTATTTTGCCTAAGGTCAAACAGCTAGTAAAGAACAAAAGGTGGAATTTGAATTCAAATTTAATTCTAAGGGAAGCTGCTCTAGTTCCTCTTCAGGCAGAAAGGAAGACTCAGGAGCTGGGAGGTTAGAAAGGGATGTCAGATAGGCAATGAAAGTTGTAAGGGTGGGAGGTAGTGGGAGTTGTGTAGGGTGAGGGGTAGTAAGTTGGATAGTAAGCGGATGAGCTGGTGGAGGCCAGTGGCGTCTAGGAGAGGCATGGGTGGTGCATCCTGATACAGGGAAGGAGGTTTCTTCCAAACCTCTCACAGCTTTTGTTTGGTCCATCACTGTACTCTTGTGTCCTCAGATAAAATGTTAGCTGTGCACTTTGACAAGCCAGGAGGACCAGGAAACCTTTACCTAAAGGAGGTGGACACACCGAGACCAGGACAGGGCGAAGTCCTGCTTAAGGTGGTGGCCAGCGCCCTGAACAGGGCCGACTTGCTTCAGGTACCCACTGCAGCAGGGGTCGGGTCCCAGAACCTAACTGCCTGAGGAGGTAGAGCTGCTTGATGAGGAATTGACGCTCTTCCAGGTCTGACGGTGACTGCTTGAAGCTCGAAACAGGCTGGGCGTTTGGTTTGGCTTCTCAGTGTCTGTGTCAGACTCTGGAGAGTTTGCAGTGTTTACAACTCATGTCCCAAATGGGCCACAGACTTCTCCTTTCACAACCCCATCCTTGAAGGTTGTGCAGGGGAGTTTACATATAAACCAGCAACAAAGAAACTGCAGTTTCTTTAGTGCCCATTGTGTGCCTAGCACTGGACTAAGCAAATCCTTTAATTTTAAATTTCTTTAATTCTCATAATCACCCAGGATGGGTATTTTTGTTTCCATTTCACTGATGATAGAATTCTTTTATGAAAATATTAATTCCCAGTAACCTCTTCAAGTCCAGAAATCTGGGCTTTATTTTCAACATCCTACCTCCCTTTCCCCCTCAACCCTGGTACCACTTCATGAACATACGTTGATTCTGTCTCTGTAACAAATCCTGAGTTCATCTGCTTCTCCCCATAACTCAAGTCAGATTCACTTCCTACCCTGACTCCTGCAGCAACCCCTCTGGTTCATTGTGCACGCAACAGCCAGGGCGATCTACAAAGTTCTTTTGCACCTGGGAAAAAATCTAAATTTCCTCCTCAGCTGACAAAGGCCTGCTGCTGTAATCGCTGATACGTCTTCATCTCAGCTGAAGCCACGCTCTCTCTGTCACTGCTTTCCACCCACTCACTCCATGCTTTCTCCTGCCTTTGCACTGTCTTGCCTTCGTCCTGATATGCTCACCAGCCATTCTTTGCACTACTGGCTCCTTCTCCACTGTTATGTCTCATCTTAAATTGCACCTCCTCAGGAAGTTTGCTGACTATGCAACAACCTTTTGTTACTATTCTCAGAATTTGCTCCGCTGTGTATTGTTACATGCATTTGCTTTCTTATTTAAAGTTTGTCTTCTCCCACTAGATTATAACCTCCATCAGAACAGGAATTTTTTCCCCCTGGCACACTGTACACCTGCAGTAAATACTTGTGGTGCAGAATATGTGACAGAGGCAGAACGGGAGCCTAAATTTGTTTGGCACCAAAGTCCTGACAGCCACTGTTGGGAAGGAGTGCATTGATCTGCACATTAAACAAATGCTTTTAAGCCAGTGTGGTGTCAGAGGCCTTAACCTTGGTCTTATCCTTTATTCGGACCTTCTTCTGAATCACGTCTTGGGGTCTGTCAAGGAACAATTCTGTGAAACCACCGAGCAGGGACTGAACTCATTCCCCTGCCAGATCTGTGAGCTCCAGAGCCCGGCCCACTTCCCTCCTATCTCACCGTCCCCCAGTAGGAGTGGATCAGAGAGCAGTTTGCAGCATATTGTCCTTACAACATCTAGTTTTCAGGCTTTTTAGATCCTACACTAGCCGTTCTAATGAAACTTTGAGCTCAAGGCAGTAGAAATATGACCTGAGGTGGCTGGAGTATCCCCTCAGCAGCTCTAACTTAACAACCCACAAAACCATTAGTTCCCAGACCATATGACAGCCTTAAGCTCTGACATCAACAGCCTGACTGAGAGGCTGACTGGGGAGCTGGATGGGTTTGTTCTGGACAGGCTACGCTGAGTAACTTTCTCTGAAAAGATCCTGTGGAATAGGTGTTTATGGAATGAAAGCTATTTGAGTAATCCTTTGGCAAAACCATGTACATTTTCTCCCATTCCAGGGGAAAAAACCCCAAACAAACCCCAAATTAACCTTCATGCAAACTTCTCTCTCCAGCAACAAGAAAGGCTGCCATGTGTCTACTTTCCTTTCTGCAGAGACAAGGCCAGTATGCCCCACCTCCAGGGGCCAGCAGCATTTTGGGACTTGAGGCATCTGGACATGTGGCTGAGCTGGGACCCGGCTGCCAGGGGCACTGGAAGCCTGGAGATGCAGCAATGGCTCTGTTGCCTGGTGGGGGCCAGGCTCAGTATGTCACTGTCCCTGAAGGACTCCTCATGCCCATCCCGGCAGGGCTGTCGCTGCCCCAGGCTGCAGCCATCCCAGAGGCCTGGCTCACAGCCTTCCAACTGCTGCACTGTGTGGGTGAGGATGCACCCCACTCCCTAATCCCCTCCTACCACACCTGCCACCAAAAACTAATGCAGAACTCAACCCAGCCTTCCAACTGACCCAACCCTTACTTCTGAGCCCCTCACTGAGACTTAGTACATCAAACTATAAACTCAATGATGCTCAGACCCATCCCCTGTGGAGACTACTACAAACAGAGCTTTTATGACTAATGGGAGGCAGAACGAGTTCTCAGAGCAGTTTCCAGTTCCTCGCTATCTGATGAGAACTGACCTTTGCCTCTGCCTGGCTCCCTCACAGCCAGTGAAGGAGACATCCAAGTCGCATTCGTCATATGCAACAAGGGGTCAGAAACACCCAGATAATTGTTCCTGCATCTGCCTCTGCCCCAGGAGCCCCCCTCAGAACAGTGCTGATACTCTATCCATTTCAATCCATTTGCTACATTAATCCTGCAGAAGCACAGCTCTAATCAAGGCTGCCTCTGCTCTAAAACCTTTAATGGTTCCTCCTTCATCCAGTGCGACCCAGGCCCTACCCAACCCGACCTCCAGCATTATCTCTCATCCTGAGATGGTTTGTTGTTGTGCTGTTGTTGTTGTTGTTATGTGCCGTCGAGTCGCGTGTGACTCATAGCGACCCTATGTACAACAGCCCTAAACTCTGCTCTGTCCTGTGCCAATCGCGCTGTCTCTGACACTCCCATCCCAATTATCCCAGTCACTGAATCAATCCACTTCATAGAGGGCCTTCCCCTCCTGTGCTGTCCCTCCACCCTACCAAGCATGATGTCTTTCTCCAAGGACCGGTATCTCCTCACAACATGTCCAAAGTATGTTAGACGGAGCCTCAGAATCCTTGCCTCCAAGGAGCCACCCAGTTTGACCCTTTCCAGGATAAATCTGTTTGTTTCCCTATCAGTCCATGGTACTCTCAATACTCTTCTCCAGCACCACAGCTCAAAGGCATCAATTCTTCTATCCTCCTTGGTCATTGTCCAACTCTCTGATGCATACATAACAAGTGATTGCGAAGACCATGGCCTGTATCAGACGCACCTTAGTCTCCAGAGAGACACCATTGCTCTTCAGTACTTTGGAGAGGTCCCTAACATGATAGTTTATGTTTCCAAAATCACCCTTACACCTGCCCACCCTTCCACCTGCACCTGCCCAGCATCCTCTAACTTGGATCATTGCCCCAGGAAGTGTACAAAAGGGCGAGACAGTGCTCATCCACGCGGGCACAGGAGGTGTGGGCACGGCTGCCATTCAGCTGACCAGGCTGTTCAAAGCCATCCCGCTGGTGACCACGAGCTCCAAGGAGAACATTCAAAGGGCCCAGAAGCTGGGTGCTGCAGCTGGGTTTGACTATAAGACAGAAGACTTCTCTGAGGGGGCCCTGAAAGCCACCGAGGGTACGTATGGATGTGTCTATGTGGGTCTACGGGTTTGAAGGAAGCCCAAGTGACACAGTGTGTAAAGTGCTGGGCTACTAACTGAAAGGTGGGCTGTCAGAGTCCACCAGCCTCTTTGAGGAAGAAAGATGGGCTGTGTCTCCCGGTGAAGATTTACAGTTTCAGAAAGCAGGTGGAGGGTCACTATGAGTCCGAACCATCTCGACAGCAGTGAATTTTAGGCATGTGTTGGAAGGAGAGTTCAAGCCAATCCTTTCTGTTCAGCTTCAACTCATCGGCTTTCATTCTGTTTCCTCCTCTATCATAAACTTTCCCGTCTCCTTCCTCTTTATTAGTTCTCTATTGTTGCATAACATGGCTTTGCTTGAAACAACAAATATTTATTCTCTCACAATTTCTGTAGGTCAGGAAGAGCATAACTAGGCCTTCCAGTTCAAGGTCTCTCACCCACAGCAATTATGGCATCAGGCAAGGCTGCAGTCACCCGAAGGCTCAGCTGGAGGAGAAGCTGCTTCAGAGCTCACCCTTTTGGTTGCCAGCAGGCGTCAGACCCTCGCCTGGTTCAGGGCCGCAGGCATCAGCTTCCTGTCATGTGAACCTCTTCATAGGGTGGTTTGCAACATGGCCCCTGGCTTCTCTCAAAGCAAGCCAACAATAGGAAGGGAAGGCACCTAAGATAGGACAGGCCACTGGCTTTTTGAAAGCTCTGGTGGTGCAGTCTGTATGCAGTTGTGCTGCTTAACCCAAAGCAGGGCCTCTCTGACTGTTTGACTCCACCAGTGGCTCTGAGGTAGAAATATGGGGGGGAATCTGCTATCTGGAGCCTCCCAAAAATCTAGAGGTTCAGCTATGAGTTGGTTATCACTCAATAACTAAGAAAGAGTGATTTTTTTTTATTTAATCTTGGAAGTAGCATTCCATTACTTCCACCATATTCCATTTCTTAGAAATGAGATTATAAATTCAGCCCACAGTCTAAGGTATAAATGCAGAAGGTGGAGCTCATTAAAGGGCTCATCACATGCTCTATCTCCTTGTTATTTCTAATTCTCTCCTCTTTCTCCTTCCAAATCCTTTCTGCTGTACCTTTCAAAAATCCTAGAGATGGTATAACTACCCAGGTTGAAAGAAAAATTAATTCGAAATTATGAACCAAGGGAGAGAGGTAGGAAAAAATACGCCAGTTGTAAGGTTAGTAGCATAACTGTAGTCACGTATTATGTATGATTCTAAGCTACTTGGCTGCCCCAGACAAAAAGAGATGGAAACCGGGAGAGGAAGGATAGAGCAGACAAGAATTATTATCAATTATATCCCAAGAAAAGGAGAAGCATTCCAATCTCTCAGAATAGAAAAATTACATTCTTTCCAGAGGAAGTACTCAAGACCTGGTCAGTCTGCATTCAGCCACTGTGTTATACATGTCCTGAAGCTGAAGGTTTTCTAGAAGCCGGAGCATTTCTTCCCTGATTCTCTGGGACCCCTAAGTGTACCCAATCTCTCTGGGAGTGCCTTTGCTTCCCACTGCCCTTGTATTATTCTCCTGAAGCATGGGAGAGCTGACAAATCTAGATCCAGGGATGAAGAGTTTAAAATTTTAGCCTCACCATGATAACAAAACCATTTCTGCCTCTTACTGATGCTTCCTTCTTTAAGGCGTGGGAGTCAATGTGATCCTGGACTGCATTGGCGGCTCTTACTGGGAGAAGAACCTCCACTGTTTGGCTCAAGATGGCCGATGGGTTCTCTATGGCCTCATGGGAGGAGCAGAGGTCAACGGTCCTCTGCTGTCCAAGCTGTTGTGTAAGCGAGGAAGTCTGCGGGCCAGTCTACTAAGGTCCAGGGACAAGAAGGTAGGTTATGGATAAGGGCAAATGTGAACAAGTTCTAGGCACTCGTATTATGATCACACGGCCCAGGCCCATCTTAGTTTGTGATACAATTCCTGTTTATTACCCTTTCCTGTGAGGAGCTCTCATGGTGTGGTGCACTGAGAGTTCACGACTCACTCATAGACTGCAGGTGACCTGCCAACTGCCCTCCTCTGGATGAAACTGTAAGGCCCATCCTGACCCACTCTGATTTAGTCCCTTCATATGCTTTCTACTTCACTCTGACTGGCTCCTTCCCTCTGACGTGTCAGCGATTAGCAATGGGACTTCCGTGTCTTCAGAATACAAGGGTCCCGTGCTCAAGGGGATTGAGATTGGTTGATATTCTTTGCCCCCTCTTGGCTATGCCTGGCCTCTTCCAGCCAGAGCTAGTACTAGGACGAATGAAACAATGATCAGATTTTCCTGTTTGTCATTTGTTTTGTTTTGTTTTGTTTTGTTTTATTTTTTTAATTATACTTTACAGAGACTTTGGGTTTCCATTCATTCATTTTTGCACTTTTCTCCCCTCCCAGCCCTCCCTCCTAGTAGTACACTACCCTCTTGGAAAAGTAAAAGAAAAATTTTTTCATTGTTTTAAAAACCCTCCCCCAGGTCCACTCCACCATGTAGCCTTTGCTCTGGACTCCTGTCATGACAAAAATACCTAATCACATATCCCTTTTAAACAGTTTTCTCCCTCATCTGTTTCAAG
>NW_006399759.1:10831180-10832064 GCF_000299155.1 Elephantulus edwardii
TTTACCCTGTTGGAGAAGTTTTTGGATGTGCATAGGGATTTGAGTCTTAGAAGATCCCATTCATCTATTTTATCTTCTCCTGGTTGTAGGTTCCTGTTTGTCATTTAAAGGGCTCTTTTGAATTTTGAGTTAAAATTCGTTCTAGCACAAGTCTAAAATGTCATTCATACTCTCTTTTTCACAGCTTATTTTGGTTTTTAGAGCTGTTTTTAAGAATATATCCCGCAAAATATATACTAATTCATACATCTCTGCTTGTGCAACTTAGTGACATATAGTACATTCTTTGTGTTGTACAGCTATACTCACTCTCCTTTTCTAAGTTGTTTCCCATTAATATAAATTCATCCATTCTCTCTCTGTCTCTCATCAAAGCACATCAAATCAT
This sequence comes from Elephantulus edwardii, assembly GCF_000299155.1. Taxonomy (NCBI): domain Eukaryota; kingdom Metazoa; phylum Chordata; class Mammalia; order Macroscelidea; family Macroscelididae; genus Elephantulus; species Elephantulus edwardii. The sequence continues at coordinate 10,831,569 of NW_006399759.1, forward strand.
AGCTGACTCCCCATTGGGTTTCTGAAGCTATAAGTCACATACGAGGAGATTGCCCACCTTTCTTCCATAGAACAATGGTAAATTCGGACCACCAGAGAGGTGCAGAGGTTCAGCTTTGGGGTTAGCAGTGTAACTCCCTACAGGCTATGCCATCAGAGAGAACTTGTGATACTCACTAGATCCTATTTAATCTCTGGAGTTGCTGCAGCAAATCTGACTCCATATAAACTGATCTTTAAGAAGAACAAGGCTCAAGGGTAACATTCTTCATGAATTACACTAAACTTGCTTGGTTTTCAGAAGACTTCAGGGGATATATTTGGTTTAAAGGTTCTTTAGGGCAATATTTTCAGGAAATTCTCTACTGTCCATGTTTCTAGAAAATCTAGATTCCATGAGGCCCCCAGGAATAGATGGTATACCAATTGACATATTTCAGCTAACAGATGCTGCCCTGGGTGTGCTCACCAAGTTGTGCCAAGAAATCTGGAGAACA
>NW_006399759.1:10832704-10842867 GCF_000299155.1 Elephantulus edwardii
AGCCTTCAGTATGGACTGAGGCTCAATGTCAAGAAGTCAAAGATTCTCACCACTGGATCAATTGGTAGCATCAGGATGGATGGTGAAGAGAAGGTGGATTGATTCAGTGACTGGAATAATCAGGATGGATGTGTCAGAGGCCATGTGATTGGCACAGGATAGAGTAGGGTTTAGGGCTGTTGTACATAGGGTCGCTATGAGTCGCAAATGACTCAACGGCACATAACAACAACAACAGATTCCATGATAATTTTCCATTTCTGACACCCGCATTATTTGATGTTGTTGTTAGGTACTGTCAAATATGACCATATAGACCATAGAACAACAGATCTGAACTCTGTCCTATCCTGTATAATCCTCACATTTCCTGACACACTAGAGCCCATTGTGGCAATCACTGTGTCAGTCCACCTGATAGAGGGTCTTCCTCTCCTTTTTCAAACCTCCACCTTTCTGAGTGTCATGTCCTTCTCCAAGGAACAGCCCCTCCAACAACCTGCCCAAAGTATGCGAGGTGAAGCCTTATAATATCTTTGTCTCCAAAGAGCACTTTGGCTGCACCCTCTCCAGGACATATCTGTTTGTTCTCTTGGCCATCCATGGGATGTTCTTCATTCTTCTCCAAAATCATAGTTCCAAGGCATCAATTCTTTTTCTTTCAACCTTATTTATTATTCAGCTATCAGATGCATAACAAGTAATCATAAAAACCATGGCCTGAATGAGACACACCTTAGTCCTCAAACTGACAGCGTTAATCCTCAATAATTTGGAGAGGTCTCTAATTGCAGACTTTCTCAGTTCAATATGTCCTCTGATTTTATGACTGCTGATATCAAGAATGTTAATTGTGGATCCAAGTAAGAAGAAGTTGTTTTAATCTTTTCTCCATCTATCATGATGTTGCCTATCAGTCCAGTGGTAAGAATCTTTGTCTTCTTGACATTGTGAGGAATCCATATATAAAGCTGTGTATTCTTTAATTTCTACAATGAGTGCTTTAAACAAGAATTTTCAGCAAGCAAACTTCTGCCATCTGCATAACGCAGGTTGTTGATGAGTCTCCCTCTAAACCTGATGTCACACTCTTCTTCATAGAATCCAACTTCTCAAATAATTTTCTCAGCATACAGATTGTGTAGGTATGGAGAGAAAATACAACCCTGTCACACTCCCTTCCTTATTTTAAACTATGTAGTGTTCCCTTGTTCTGTTCACACAACAGCCCTCTGGTCTAGGTATAGGTTTCACATGAGCACAGTTAAGTGCTCTAGGGTTCCCATTCTTCTCAATGTTAGCCATAGCTTGTTATCCACACAGTCAAATGCCTTTGCAGCGTCAATAAGGCATAAATAGACATTCTTCTGGTATTCTTTACTTTCAGCCAGGATACACTAGACATCAGCAATGAGTCCCTGGTGCCACAGCCTCTTCTAAATCTTGCTTGAACTTCTGGCAGATCCCTATATACTGTTCTGGCCATTTTTTTAAATTATCTTCAGCAGTATTTTCCTTGCATGTGAGATTAATGATACTGTTAAAATTTCCACATTCAGTTGGGTCACTTTTCTTGGGAATGATAACAAATATGGACCTCTTCCAATCCATTGGCCAGACAACTGTCTTCCAAATTTCCTGGCATAGACTGGTGGGCACATCTAGGGCTGCATCTATTAATTGAAACAAGTCAGTTGGGATCCCAACTTTGCCAGTGCCTTTAATGCAGCTTCTATTTCCTCTTTCATTACATTGGCTCCTGTTCATATGGTTTTTCCTGAAATTTTTCAGTGCCAGTCAGTTCTTTCTGGTACAATTACTATGTGTATTCCCTCCATCTTCTTTTAATGCTTTCTGGGTCATTCAATATACTGCCCATTGCATCTTTCAGTTTTGTGACTCAAGGCTTAAATTTGTTTTTCAGTTCTTTCACATTCTGCTTCCTCCTCCAATTTCTGATTCTCCTTCTTCTCTTGTTGCTCCAAGTGAACAGAGAATAACTGTTGTGCCTTAGATTGCTGCTTGCAAATTTTAAAGTCCCAGGTGCTATGCAACAAACTTGGAGGTAAAACAGAAGCACTGAACACATTATTTGGTCAATTAACTGGGAGATGTCCCATGAAACCATGACCTTAAACTTCAAAACCATGGACTCAAATCCCAATAGGCATTTGGCTCTCCATAAGTAGCCTCAGTAGCTATTTTGTTCCTTTCTTTTTCTGAGGGGTGAGATGGGAGGAGGTGGATGAGTGGGGATGATAGTTGTAAATTTATCTATCATACAGCTTTCACCAATTCAAATTTTTACAGGTGTACAATTTGTTGATAGCAATTACATTAATCATTTGTGCAACTCTACTGTTCCTGTTATGTGCCTTACTCATAGATGACCCTCCAGTGGGTTTTCAGAGCCTATCAATCTCATGAGAGGAGACTGTCCTTTTTCTCCTGTACAGCAGTTGGAGGATTTGAACCATATGCCTTAAGGTTGGCAGCACAGCTCCATGCCACTGGGCTACCAGAGTTCCTTGTGCACCTCTGTCCTTAATCAGTGTGATTTTTGCATCATCATGACAGAAATGCCATATTCTCTAGGGAAAACTTTCCTATCTTGCTCCTTTTCTGGCAAGCAATCCATATTGTCTTAATGGGCTGTTTTCTCTCTTCTCAGTATAAGGAAACATTGGTGAAGATTTTCACAGACCAAGTATTGCCTCACTTCTCCCCTGGGAGTGCTGTGCAGCTGCGGCCTGTCATGGATAAAGTCTTCACCATGGCTGACGTCCAGAAGGCACACTCTCACATGGAGAACAACCAGAATGTGGGAAAAATTATCCTGGAGATGCCCTGACTCAAGCACGGTGACAGAAAAAAATCTGAGGAGACAAAACAAGGAAATAGGAGTATGAGGAGGGGGCCCAGGGCTGAGCTGGGCCAGGTTGCCTCACAACATTGATGAGAGAGTTAACTGAGACCACAGGAATATATGCACTTCGTGCCCTGTAAAATACTTTGCAATTGATAAAGTATTTAGTATATTACATATAAACTGTTAACCATTTACTTTCTATAAAGCAACTATCCAACGGCACATTTTTCTTTCTTTTGATGTCACTTTTTCCTTAAGGAGATATTCTAGACTATAGGGTATAGATTTGGGGGTAGGGGGGAATTAGACTAATTTCATCTGAGATTGCAGACCAGCTTTGAATATCAAAGAACTAGCCTAAATTAGTTCTCAAATACAGAATCCTGACCCTAATTGCTCCTCTGAGCTCCAGATATGTGCATATTCAGCTATCTGATGCTTTCACTCAGATGTCTCAAAGATACTTCTCGTTTAACATGTTCAAAATTTAACATATAATCCTCACCCACTCATCCAAGTGCACAGTCCAAAAACCTAGGAATCATTTTTGATACTCCCTCCCTCTCCCATCATCACATCCAACACTTCATCAGGTATTCATCCACTGTATTCCCTATCTTTCACTCTTCCTTTCTCTTTATTTCATTACTATCTCCCTTAATCCAAGTTATCACAACTTTCATCTAAGCTACTGCAATACCTTTGATTGTACTTTAATTCTAATTGACTCCCCTATATCCACTGTCTTACCTTCTAGGGCCATACCAAAACAACACAAAGTGACTTCAGAAAGCAGAAATTTTTTTCTTAAATTTTAATGACAGTTTACAGAGACTTTGGATTTCCATTCATACATTGTTGCACACTTTCCTCCCACCCACCCTCCCCCCAGTTCCCTTTTCTCTTTGAAGAAAAAAAAATTATTTCATTGTTGCACAGTCCTCACCACCCAAGTCCACACTTGACCATGTAGCTCTTATGCTGGACTCTTCTCATGAAAATAATATCTAATCGTGTAGTCCTTTTAAACAGTTCTCTCCCTCATCTGTTTCAATGCATTCTAAAGTTTTTAGTCCCTCTTTTCCTAAGTTCTCCCCAACCCCAACGTCAGTCCCATTTTACAACTGTGGCATTATGCAGTATTTGTCCTTTTGTGACTGAGATATTTCACTCAGCATAATGTCCTCCAGAGTCACCCATTTTGTATAATATTCCATGAGTTTCTTGTTTTTCAATGCAGCATAATATTCCATTGTGTGAATATACTATAGTTTCTCTATCCATTTGTTTGTTGATGGGTACTTGGGTTGTTTCCAACTCTTTGCTATTGTGAACAAAGCAGCAATAAACATGGGTGTGCCTGCAGAAATATATTGCTTCACATTTGGAAGCTAGACATTCAAACCAGGGTATCAGCTCCCGAGGAGGGCCCTTCTTTGTTAGTAGCCATGGGCGTTCCTTGCCATTCCTTGGCCTGTAGACAGCTTATCATGTGGTTTCTTCCTCCTGTGTATGTGTGCATCGCTTTGTTTTCATAAGACACCAGTGGGGTTGGATTAGGGTTAGGACCCACGCTACTCCTTGGGTATTACAAATGGTTATGCTCAGCTGCTAACTGGAAGCCTGGAGATACAAATCTACCCAGAGAAGCCAAGAACAAAAGTTTGGTAGGGAGCTACTGCTGCAAAATTAACCATTGAAACCCCCCTGGAACACAGTTGTATTCTGAATACATGGGGTCACCATGAGTCTGACTCATCAGTAACTGAAAAATATTGGTATAACTTCATGAAATAACATAACAAAAGAAAGGTGCTAAGTATCCCATGGATTGCCAAAAGAACAGATATGTCTTGGAGAAAATGTAACCAGAATGCTCCTTGGAGGCAAAAATGATAACATTTCATCTTAAATACATTGGGCATGTTGCTAGGAGAGGCCATTCCTTGGAAAGAGACATTATGCTTGGAAAGGTGGAGTGCCAGCAAAGGAGAAGAATACTCTCAGCCAGGTGGATTGACATAGTGACTGTAGCAACGGGCTCATATGTGTCATAGATTGGGAGGATGGCACAGGATAGGACAGGGTTCAAGTCTGTTGTTTAGAGGGTCTCTAAGAGTCATACTCAACTGGATGGCACCTAAAAACAACAACCACTGCTTATCTTTGCAGCTTTATCTCCTGCTAGGCAACGCCTTCAGCAACAAATTCCCAACTTCAAATGTACTATTCTCCCTCTTCAACCTTTACTCTCTCCCTCCATTCCCACTGTCATTACGTTGGTTCTTTACAGGAAGCATCCCATCTTTCTCCCAAAGATCAACTGGTGGATTCAAACTAAGCTTTCAGTTAGCAGCACAATATGTTACATAGTCCACTGCTATTAAGGGTGAGGTCTTAACACCACCTGGTATGGGAAACATGGCGGGTGACCAAGGTTCAAAGAAGAAGTTGTTGTTGTTGTTGTTGTTGTTGTTGTTGTTGTTGTTGTTGTATGCCATCGAGTTGCCTGTGACACGTAGCAACCCTATGTACAACAGCCTTGAACCCTGCTCTATCCTGTGCTAACTTTATTGTCTCTGACACACCCACCTATTACCCCAGTCACTGAATCAATCCATCTCATCGAGGGTCTTACTCGTGTGCACTGTCTCTCCACCCTCCCAAGCAAGACCTCCCTCTCCAAGGACTGATCCTGCCTTGCAACCTGTCCAAAGTATGTCAGATGAAGCTTCAGAATCCTTGCCTCCACGGAGCATCCTGGCTTGTTTGTTCTCCTAGCAGTCCATAGGAAATGGGGAAAATTACTCTAGCTCACTCAAATAATTATTATTAATCAGCTCACCTAGTAGGAACCAATGGCATCACACCAAAATGGCCAGAATCACAAAACTCAACGAGTACAGGGTGTTTTAAGTCTCATAAGACTTTAAGCAGGGAGTGGCCAATCTCCAGTCCTGACAGCAGATTTACCCACTGCAATTTGGCTTTTGATTTCCTGACTGCTAAGAATGCTGATTGTGGACCTAGCAAGCTGAAATTGTTAACAATTTTAATCTCTTCTCCATCTATCATGGTGCTGCTAATTAGCCCAGCAACGAGAATCTTTGTTTTCCTAATGCTGACCTTCAATCCGTTTTGAAGACTACATAATCCTTGACCTTCTGCAGCAGATGATTCAGGTCGTCCTCAGTTTTTGGCAAGCAAGCACAGGTTGCTGATGAGTCTTCCTCCAGTCCTGATGTCATATTCTTCCTCATAAAGTCCAGCCACCTAAATGATCTGTTCCACCTAAAGATTGAAAGGATATGGAGACAGGATGCATCCCAGATGCACTCCTTTCCTGACTTTGAACCATGTAGTTAAAAACCAGAGCACATTTTCTTGTTCTGATCTGATATGCTCCCTAGTCTAACTATAGATTTCATATGGGCACAATTAAGTGTTCCAGAATTCCTATTCTTCTCAAGGTTAGCCACAATTTGTTGTGGTCCACATGGTCAAATTCCTTTGCATAATCAATAACAACCAACAGACATTCCTATGGTCCTCTCTGCTTTCAGCCAAGATCCATCTTAAATTGGCTGTGATGTCCCTAATTCCATGGCCTCTTTTAAACCCAGCTTGTATTTCTGGTAATTCTCTGTTAATGTCCTGTTCTAGGCATTTGGATAATCTTCAGCAAGATTTTGTTTGCATGTGATTCAGATGATACCATTTGATAATGTCCATATTCTATTGGATCTTGGAAGCAGGAGTGGCATCCACTTCCATAATAGCTTACCTCTGGAAGCCCTATGAACCTGGAGAAAGGACGTAAGTTATACAGGTGTCCAGGACTTTCGTTGTTCATAGGGTCGCTATGAGTTGCCTATGACTTGACGGCACTTAACAACAACAGCATAGAGTGAGAGAGAACAGTTGGTCTAGCCAACTGAAAGTCATGCTCTCAAGCCAATGGTGGGTGACTCTACTCCACGGCCCTCAGGCCTGCCTTTGATTGTTTTTGGTGAAACATTCTTCTAGGTCATGCAATCCTGGTTTGTCCACTTGCTGTACAGAGGTAACTCATGGTTGCTGTGAAGCCGAACACTGTGACACTGATGAGTAAAATGCAAGAATAGTTATCCATAGTGGACAATGTTCTGTGTAGCTCCCCGATTAAAACAAGTTTGGAAGCAGGAGTGTCATCCACTTCCATAATAGCTTGCCTCTGAAAACCCTATGAACCTGGAGAAAGGACACGAGTTATATAGGTGTCCAGGTCTTTCGTTCATAGGGTCACAATGAGTCGCCTACAACTCGACGGCACTTAACAACAACAACTACTCTTGGATCACCTTTTTTGGAATGGGAGTAAATATTAATTTCTTCCAATCAGTTAGCCAAGTAGTTTTTCTCCAGACAAAGGAAAGTACTATAATGGAATGTGCAAAGAACTGGAGTCAGAAAATCAAAAGGAAGAACTTGTTCAGCATTTTTTTCTTTTTCTTTCTTTTCTTGGCTTTAAAGGATGTAAATTTATTTTCTTGATGTTTAGGAGGCCAGAAGTCTGAAGATAAGGCTTGCGTGTGGCTGAAGTCCTTTTTTGACGATTTCTGCGTTTAGTTTTTATATTGCTAGATGTCATCAAAGGACCCCAACTCATAGGGATACTTTGTACAACAGATAGAAACCTTGCCTTTTCCTGTGCCATCCTCACAATCTCCAATGTGCTTAGATCCATGTGGCAGTCACTGTGGCAGGGCAGCCCATCTTCTGGAAGGTCTTCCTTCCTCTCCCTGATCCTCTCCTTTAAAAAAACCAAAAACAAAACAAATCCAACCTTTTTTCCCCCCATTCATTTACTGTTGCACATTTTCCTCCCTACCCACCCCTTCCCCCCCAGTTCACTTTTCTCTTTGAAAAAAAATTCTTTCATTTATACAATCCCCTGCCCCAGTCCACTTTACTATGCTGCTCTTATTCTGGACTCTTGTCATGAAAATAATACCTAATTCTTTTTAGACAGTTCTCTCCCTCATCTGTTTCAATGCAGTGTATGTCATTTATCCCCTCTCATCTTAGTTTCTCTCCAACCCCAATGTCAGTCCTGTTTTATTATAACAGTAGCATTATGAAGTATTTGTCTTTTGTGACAGATATTTCACTCAACATAATGTCATCCAGGGTCACCCATTTTGTATATTTCATAAGTTCCTTGTTTTTCAGTGCTGTGTACTATTCCATTGTGTGAATATACCATAGCTTCTCTCTCCATTTATTGATGGACACATGGATTGTTTCCAACTCTTTGCTGTTGTGAACAAAGAAGCAATAAACATGAGTGTTCATTTATCTGCTTAGGTGGAAGTTCTGATTTCTTTAGGGTATATTACCAGTAGTACAATTGCTGGGTCAAATTGTATTTCTATTTCCAACTTTTTGAGAAAGTACCATATTGTCTTCCATAGTGGCTGCACCATTTACACTCCCACCAACAGTGAATAAGGGTTACAGTTTCTCCACAAACTCGCCAGCATTTGTTGTTTGCTGCTCCGTTGAATTTTGCTATTCTTACTAGAATGAGATGATATCTCATCATTGCTTTGATTTGTATTTCTATTGGAGTTAGGAATTTTGAACATTTCTTCATTTGTTTGCCATCTCTATGTGTTTGTTCATACCCTGTGCCTATTTTTCAATTGGGTTGTTAACCTTTTCTTGTTGTGGTGCTTGACTATTTTATAAATTCTAGATATAAGTCTCTTATCAGACATGTCATTACCAAATATTTTTTCACAGTGTGTGGCTTTCCTTTTTTACTGTTGTAGAAGTTTTTGGAAGTGGATAGTTATTTGATTCATAGAAGGTCTCATTCATCTATTTTATCCTCTCCTGGTTGTAGGTTTTTCAGGATGCTTGGAAGACTGTTCATGTTGTGGATTAGAGCTTCTAGTGTTCTTCCAAGCTTTTCTCTAATGAAGTTTATAGTCCTTTGTCCTTGATCCACTTTGAGTTGGGTTTTGTGTATGATGTGAAGTGTGGCTCTTGCTTGAGTTTTCTACAGATAGTTTTCAAATTTTGCCAACATCATTTGTTATAAAGGCTGTAATTTTCCCACTTAACTGATTTCATGTCCTTGTCAAAAATTAATTGATAAGTAGATGGACTGATTTCTGGATTCTCATTCTATTCCACTGATCTATGTGTCTATCATTGTACCAGTACCACGCTGTCTTGACCACCATGGCAATGTGGGCGGATTTTAAATCAGGGCATGAGATGCCTCCTACCTTGTTTCTCATTTTAAGGAATGCTTTGCTTATTCGAGGCTTCTTTCCATTCCACATGAAATTGGAGATTGCCTTTTCCATCTCATTAAAAAATGGAATTGGTTTTTGTATTGGGATTGCATTGAACATGTAGATTGCCTTTGGTAGTATTGTCATTTTCACAATATTGAATTTTCCTATCCAAGAGCAAATTACATTCTTCCATTTCTCCAGGTCTTTTTTCGTTTCTTGCAGTAATGTTTTGTAATTTTCTTTGAATAGATCCTTTATGTTTCTAGTTATATTTACTCCCAAGTATTTAAACTTGTGATTACCTATTGTGGTAGGTATTGTTTTTCTGAGCTCCAGCTCTGTATTCCTTTATCACTGAAGATATATCCAACTGATTTTTTTTTTTTCAATTTCTACCAACTGATTTTTGTATGTTGATCTTGTATCCTGCTACTTTTCTGAATTGGTCAACTATGTCCAGGAGTATTCTTGCTGAGTCTTTAGAGTTTTCTAAGTATGCTATCATATTATCTGCATATAGAGATAATTTTACCTCCTCTTTGCCAATTTGGATACTTCTTACTTCCTTCTCTTGTCATATTGTTATTGCTAAGACTTCAATACAAGATTGGATAGAAGAGGTTATAGAGGGAATCCTTGCCTAGTTCCTGTTCTCAAAGGGAATGCCTTTAATCTCGCCCCAATTGAGAACAATGTTGGCTCTTGGATTTGAGTATATACTTTTTACTGTGTTGAGGAAATTCCCCTTTAATCCTATTTTGTTGAGTGTTTTAATCAGGAAAGGGTGTTAGATTTTGTCAAAGGCCTTTTATGCATCAATTGATAAGATCATGTGGTTCTTGTGCTTTGCTTTGTTCATATGATGAATTACCCTGATTGTTTTTCTTATGTTGAACCATCCTTGCATGTTGTTGTTGTGTTGTTGTTATGTGCTGTCGAGTCGCCTGCGACTCATAGCGACCCTATGTACAACAGCCCTAAACTCCGCTCTGTTCTGTGCCAATCGC
>NW_006399759.1:10844477-10890676 GCF_000299155.1 Elephantulus edwardii
TGCTGCCTTTTGAAATCTTCTATTCAACTCTTTAGTATCTTGAATTATTCCTTGTGCTTTGGCTTCTCTGCACTCCAGTGCAATTTACCAAGACTGGGAACTAGAAAAAAAAAAGTCTAATAAGAATTCCCTGAAAGCAGAAGTGGCATCCACTTCCGAAATGGCTTGCCTCTGGAAACTCTATGTAGGCCGTTCGTTCATAGGGTCGCTATGGGTCGTCTATGACTCGACGGCACTAAACAACAATAACAACGACAACAACGAGAGAGCTACGTTGGCCTAGTAGAAAGGGAGTTATGCTACCAAGCCGAAAATGGGTGATTTTCATCTGCGGCTCTCGGCCAGATTCAAATTGTTTTCCTGTCAAACATTCTTCTAGGTGGTATAGCACTGGTCTGTGTGTTGCTGTACAGAGGTAACTCGTGGTTGCTGTGATGCTGAAGACTGTGACAGTGATGTGCCAGTTGTGGTAATGGGTACCCATGGTGGACAGTGTTGGCTGAAGCTTCCCGACTAAATTAAGCCTGGAAGCAGGAGCGGCATCCACTTCTGAAATGGCTTGCCTCTGGAAACTCTATGTACGAACACTGCTCAGGCCGTTCGTTCATAGGGTTTCTATGAGTCCTCTAAGACTCAACAGCACTAAACAACAACAACAACAATAAGAATTCAACTAGCTTAGTTGAGTTGCCTATTGCTGGAGATGAAGTGACGTTGCTACTACAGAAGTGTATCAGAGATGGTGTGGATGACACAAAATAGGGAAGGGTTCAGATCTGTTGTTCACAGAATCACTGCGAGTTGTATTTGAGTCCATGGCACCAAACAACAACCACCACCATTCAAGTGGGCTCTGAATCATCTTCTGGTTTCCAAGGCTCTAAATCAGAATGGGTCATAGCTACACCAAGAAGCTGTTATCCAAACAGAGAATGGGAACACTGCGTGATTTAAAAATCAAGAAAAGTGCCAACCAGGGCTCTGTCCTTTCTCCATTCAATCTGTATGCTGAGCACATCATTTGAGGAGCTGTACTCTAAAGAAAAAGGAAGCACTGGAAGAGGATGAAGACTCATCAACCACCCGTGCTATGCTGATGACACAATCTTGTTTGCTAAGAGTAAGTAGAATTTGAAATACAGGCTACAAAATATTAAAAAAAAATACTACAGCCTTATAACATGGATTCTATTTCAACAGAAAGTAGACTAAAATCCTCACCCCTGGGCCAATAGGCAACATCATGATTGATGGAGAAAAGTTGAAATTGTCAATGACTTTATCTTACTTGGATCCACAATGAACATTCTTGGCACCAATAGTCAAGAAATCAAAAGATGTGCTGCAATGGAAAGCAGGGAAAGTCTGCTGTTGGGGACCTCTCTAAAGTACTGAGAAGCAATGACATCAGTTTAAAAACTAAAATATATCTGATTCAGGACGTGGTAATTTCAATAACCTGCTATGCATTTGAGAGTTGGACAAGAAATGATGACCTAGGGAAAATCGATGCCTATGAGTTGTAGTGTTGGTTGAACGTCTCACAGACTGCCAAAAGAACAAACAGCTATGTTTCAGAAAAAGTGCAGTCAACATGCTCCTTGGAGGCAAAGATGGTGAAGTTTTGCCTCAGATACTTTGGGCATGATGCTAAAAGGGACTATTCCTTAGAAAGGACATCATGCTTGGAAAGGTGGAACATCATTGAAAGAAAGGAAGACACTAAACAAGATGGAATAATGTTAGATTGTTGTTAGGAGCCATTGAGTCAAGTATCAGTCATAGTGACCCTATGAACAGCCAACCTGAACCCTGCCTTATCCTGTGCCATCTTCATCATCTCTGACACACTTGAGTCCATTGCTAAAATCACCATGCCATTCCATCCTTCTGGGGGTCTTCCTCTCTTTTGATGACCCTTCATTTTTCCAAACATGATGTTCTTTTCTAAGAAATAGCCTCACCTTGCTACCTGTTCAAAGTATGAAAGATGAAGCTTTGCCATCTTTGCTTCCATGGAGCACTCTGGCTGCACTTTCCCCAAGGCATATCTCTTCGTTCTTCTGGAAGTCTATGGGCTATTCAGAACTCTTCTCCAGCACAACTCAAAAGCGTCAATTCTCCTTCTGTCATTCTTATTCATTGTCCAGCTCACTGCGGCACAACTGGTCCCTGCCAACACTGGTACCAAGGATGCTGATTGTTGATCCAAGCAAGATGAAATCATAGACAGCTTCAATCCTTTCTCCATCTCTCATTATCTGTTGGTCCTGTAGTGAGAACCTTTGTTTTCTTGATGTTCAGATGCAATCCATAATGAAGGTTGTTAGTCCTTGATCTTCGGTAGCAAGTGTTTCATAGATTCTTCACCTTTAGTAAACAAACTTGGGTCTATTGTCTATAGTTAATCTGAAACTTGAGCCATTTGGATAACGTTAGTTCCAGCATCAAAGGGTTATTATGGGCCATAATTCTGAGAGTTTCACCAGTTGCTATTAGAGTAGTAAGTAAAAATCATTTTTCTGATTTTTAGTTTTGTTCCGCAGTTTTCTCCCACTCTGTCCAAGATTCTGTACTGTAACCCCCTTTTGAGAGATCAGGTACTACTCCATTTCTTTTTCTTAATTTAAAATTTTTCAATTCTTTCACATAACTACATATAAATTGCTTAAAAGTTATGCATCTTAAAAGAGTTGCATTACAAAGTGGAGGAGAGGAATAAGGATGGGGAGGAAAGAAAATATGCAGCAATGAATTTGCTGTTGTTATGTGCCATTGAGTCACTTGAGACTCATAACAACCCTTTGTACAACAACTCTGAACCCTGCTCTATCCTGTGCCAATCTTATTGTCTCTGACACACCTACCCCCATTACCCCAGGCACTGAAAAATAAGAATTTTTTTTTAAGTTTTGCATCTTCAAGAGAGCTCTGGTGGCCTAGTGGCAAGACGCTGCACTGCAATCCCAGAGGTATGCGGTTCAAATCCACCAGATGCTCTGCTGGAGAAGGAGGAAAATCACCTCCTGTACCAGTCAGATCTGATTTGACAGTATACGTAAGATTAATACAATAAAAAAATTTTTAAAAAAGTTTTGCATCTTCTTTGACAGCACCATCTCCCAGGCAACTCCAAATAAACTAATCTGTACCCTTACATAGCCTTTTCTAGAATTTTTTAAGTGAATGAATCCCAATGTATATGAATGGCCTTTTCTACCTACACGGGGAGATTCTGTCATTGTTGTCCTAAAACATTATTTTCATTAAATAAATACTTCATGGAAATCACTTTAGCTGCTTCTACAGCTTTAGTTTATTTTTCAGATGCATGCTTAGTATTTATCACTTTTCTAGCCATTCTACTAACGAGGGGGATCTACTTTGTTTCTAGATTCTTGTCACTATGATCAGTATTGTGATAAACATCTCTGGACATATGTTTTTACATATTGGAGTTTTTATTTTTGTGGGGCAAACTCCTCATAAGTATTATACTATTATTATCCCTATTATTTATAGTATTTTCTGACATCTGATTGTGTAAGTTTTCATCATAACCTTTGTATATATTTCATTGGCCACTTATTCTTCTATATAAACGGTAATGTTTACTTTACCCACTTAAAAATACAAAATGTCAGCCCATCTATCTATGTTCAACTGATTTTTGACAAGAAGATGAAATCAGTTACGTAGGGAAACGACAGCCTTTTTAACAAATGGTGTTGGCAAAATTGGAAAAGTATCTGCAAAAGACTCAAGCAAAATCCACACCTCACTCCATATACAAACACGAACTCGAGGTGGATCATGGACCTAGGACTAAAACCAAGGGCTATAAGCTTCATTAAAGAAAAGCTTGATCGAGCGGGAGGTGGCAGCTGTCGTGTCCGAAAGGAAGCAAAGGGCACGCTGGGTGAACAAGCGGACTGACCAGACAAAAGAGTCAACAGAAACTGAACAAAGCCTAGCCGTTTATCGCTTACGCATCTCACCAACCGCCCACCAGATTACCCCGAGCCTCCCCCCACCGTGAATTTGGGTTCGGCCGGCCCCGGCCCGCCTGCCGCAGCCATGGTGGCAGCCACAGGAGAAGCACTGGCGTCCGTTTCCTTTGATTCTCGGGATTTGAAGATGGCTGCACAGTCAGCTCCGAAATTTGTGCTAAAAAGCACCACCAAGAAGTCTCTAAATGAGCGCTTTACTAATATGCTGAAGAACAAACAGCCGATGCCAGTGAATCTTCGAGCTTTGATGCAGCAACAACAGCTGCTAGCCAGTGCCAGAAACAGAAGAAGACTGGCCCAGCAGATGGAGAAGAGACCCTCTGTCCAGGCAGCATTAAAGCTTAAGCAGAAGAGCTTAAAGCAGCGCCTGGGTAAGAGTAACATCCAGGCACGGTTAGGCCGACCCATAGGGGCCCTGGCCAGAGGAGCCATCGGAGGACGAGGCCTGCCGATAATCCAGAGAGGCTTACCCAGAGGAGGACTACGTGGAGGACGAGCGACAAGAACCTTGCTTAGGGGCGGGATGTCACTCCGAGGTCGGGGTATGATAGGTCGGGGAAGAGGGAGCTTTGGAGGACGTGGACGAGGCCGTGGACGAGGGAGAGGTGCCCTTTCTCGCCCTGTACTCACCAAGGAGCAGCTCGACAACCAGCTGGATGCCTACATGTCCAAAACAAAGGGACACTTGGACGCCGAGTTGGATGCCTACATGGCACAGACAGATCCTGAAACCAATGATTGAACCTGTTTACACTTCCGTGAGAGACTTAGGGAAGTCGCCACATCTGTAAATAACCTTGATATAACTGATGAGAAGAAACCTGATTGATGCTGAAAGGACGGTCGGTCACAGTATGTTATGGACTTAATTGCCACCTGTTTGCATTTAGTGTAGATTTGTTTTTTGTGGGTTTTTGTGTTTTGGGTTTTTTTATACTGTGTTGTATGAAATTCTTTCTCCTTTGGTTTGCTTCTCTTTGAACATGGATGTGTTTGTTGGCCTTGTGGCTAGAACATCCTCTGTCTCTCCTCATCTGCCCTGTGTTCTGACTTTCTAACATTTCCTATGTTCATTTCTGCATCCCAAAAAGAGATCCCAGAAAGAACCATTGTGGGGGTACATTTTGCAATCAATGACCCTCCATATTGTTTAGTTTCCAAAATAAAGTTTGGTTCTACAGCGCCAAAAAAAAAAAAAAGAAAGAAAAGCTTGGAAGAATACTAAAAGTCCTAATCCACAACATAAACAGTCTTCCAAGTATCCTGAAAAACCTACAACCAGGAGAAGATAAAATAGATGAATGGGATCATCCAAGACTCAAATCCCTATGCACATCCAAAAACTTCTCCACCAGGGTAAAAAGGGAAGCCAAGACTCAAATCCCTATGCACATCCAAAAACTTCTCCACCAGGGTAAAAAGGGAAGCCACAGATGGAGAAAAAGTAGTTGGTAATTACATATCAGATAAGGGACTTATATCCAGAACTTATAAAATACTTGAGCACCACAACAAGATAAAGGTGAATAATCCAATAGAAAAACAGGCACAGGATATGAACAGACACTTCGCTGAAGAAGACATGCAGATGACTAAAAAGCACATGAACAAATGTTCAAAATCCCTAGCTCTAAGAGAGATGCAAATCAAAACAACTATGAGATATCATTTTACCCCAGTCAGAATAGCAAAATTTAACATAACAGCAAGCAACAATTGCTGGCGAGGTTGTGGAGAAACTGGAACTCTTATTCCAGTGGGAATGTAAAAATGGTGCAACCACTGTGTAAGGCAGTATGGAGTTTTCTCAAATAGTTGCAAATAGAGATACAATTTGACCCAGCAATTCCACTACTGGGAATATACCCCAAAGAGACCATAACTGCCACCCAAGCAGATACATGCACACCCATGCTTATCATGGCTTTGTTCACAATAGCAAGGAGTTGGAAACAACCCAGGTGCCCATCAACAAATTAATGGATAGAGAAGTTGTGGTATATCCACGCAATGGAATACTATGCTGCATTGAAAAACAAGGAACTCATGCAATAGTATTCAAAATGGGTGACCCTGGAGGACATTATGTGAGTGAAGTATCTCAGTCATAAAAGGAAAAATACTGCCAGGTGCCACTGTTGTAAAGCAGGACTGACATCTGGGTTGGGAGGAGATTGAGAAGGATGGGTTCAATAATGTATACTGCACTGAAACAGATGAGGGAGAAAACTGTTTAAGAGGGAAAATTATTCTGGTGCTGGCTGAAAATTGCCTGTGACTTCATCCATAGCCACTGGTGAGAGTCAGCGCCCAGAGCCATCAGGGGCTTTAAGCTTGTTGCCCACTGCTGTGGTGTGGACAGCTGAAACCCAGGCCCCGACAGGCACCTGGGGGCCTGGGGGGGGGGGGAACCCAGACTCTACTTCATGCTCTGCTGGAGAAGGAGGGGCAGTCTCCTGTACCAGTCAGATCCAATTTGATGGTACACACACACACACACTTTTTCTCCTTCTGTTTTAAAAAAGACTACTTCAGCCGTAGCGGCCCTCTGCCCGGGGCGGGCTGCCCTCGGCCCTCGGCCCGGGGCGAGCTGTCGTGGCCTTCTGCCCGGGGTGGGCTGTGCTTGGCCCCTGGCTCGGGGTGAACCGTCGCGGCCCTCAGGAGCAAGAAGGCAAGCAGCTGTAACCCAAGACCACCAGTAAGGTGATAAAGTGTCCTCCCTTCCCCCCTTTATATCTATGCCCTTGTTCAGCATGAAGAAGCCAGAGAGTCGGCATTCAATTCCCAAATCAATAAGACAGTTGGTTTAATTACTATTGGAAAATGCTTGTCATTCCTCTGCAGCATCTGGTCCCCACTGGACCCTCATTTCCTTCACCTGCTCCCCCCACCGACCAAACTGTGCAGCTCTGCAACTGCATCCTGCCCCATCCTCACCCTTCTGCCCCCAACCCTCACCTCCTTGTACCCCCAATATGTTTTTCCCAATAAAAATATTTTAAAAAATTAAAAAAGAGGGAAAATTATTAGGTATTTTTGTAATGACAGGAGTCCAGAGTGAAGGCTGTATAGTGGAATGGACCTGGGGTGAGGGATTGTAAAACAATGAAAGAATTTTTCTTTTACTTTTCCAAAAGTGTAGTGTACTAGGGGGGAGGGTTGGTAGGGGAGAAAATTGCAACAATGAATGAATGGAAATCCAAAGTCTCTGTAAATTTTCATTGAAATTAATAATAATTTTTTAAAAAGAAAAAAATGCAAAATTTCATTACTATCAAATTTTTTCAACGTTGGCTTTTATTGATTATGGGTCATTTAGTTGAGCTATTTCTCAGTTGAGTTAGTATTAAATTGACAATTTAGTCTATTGCTGCATCTCTTCCAAACATTCCCATTTATCCAGATGTTGTTTTCTGTTCTCCAGGAATGTCAGAAGAATTGTAACATCTATTTCTCCTCTCACTCTAATCCCTCAGCAACCAACTTCTTCAGCAGCTCCTTGTTTCTTACACTCCAGATGCTTGCCCAAAGGGCGGGATGCCAGACCTAGAAAGTAAATAGCTAAAAGCCTGGGCTGTGACTGGAAAAGGGACCATCCCAAGGAAGGTTTTATCCCCCTGCCTTGAAGGCTGTAAGTGTTCCTTGTAAAGCTGAGAGAAAAAGCAGTTTTAAGATTAAAAAGAAAATCCTATTTGCATGTCAACTAACAAGAAGCTTTACATTTTAAAAGGAGAAGGAACAGGGGGAAAGGGGAAGGCTCTTTCTCATCAGCCCCACCCCTCGAGCTGCCCTGAGTCCAGCAGTCCATTCTACCTCGCCTGCAGGAAGTCTCAGCGCTCTGGGGTTCTGCTACAGGTAACTCCAGGGCGCCCGGGACCACTTAGCAGCACAGAGCGGAGAGGAGCCCAAACACTTGTAAGTAAATGAACGCACTCAAATACAAATGATCTGGGGTCTTGGGTGGGCGGAGGAGGAGGTCCCCAACTGAGATGGAGTGTAATTTACCTATTGATCTTCAATCTTTTCCTGTTCTGCTATATCATACAGCCATTGCCATTCACCCCTATCCAGACTCTGACTTTGTGTGGGATCGGTCTGGACCAGGCAGGAGACCCCACAAGGAAGGACGCGGGGCCGAAGCCAGTTTGTTGAGAACAACAAAGGGAGGCTGGCTGGCCTGCAGAGGGCGCCGGAATGTCAGCTTGGCAGCTGGGCTTCTGCAAGAACCTCAGGGCTCCCTCCCTTTTTCTAACCTGTGTCCTCAGAAAATATAGTATGTTAGCGGTGCACTTCGACAAGCCAGGAGGGCCCGAAAAGCTTTACCTAAAGGAGGTGGCCAAGCCGACCCCAGAAGAGGGTGAAGTCCTGCTCAAGGTGGCGGCCAGCGCCCTGAACCGAGCGGATCTACTCCAGGTACCCTGGAGCCAGGTGTGGCTGGTGCAGGGTGGAACCCCAGAGTGTCCCTCATGGTCATCCTTGGATAAACTTTACCCGGCAGATGAAACAATGTGAAGGAATAGTATAGGGCCCTGCCAATTAACTCATCTGGATGTGTGCGCGTGTTGGGAGTTCTTAGAGGTAAAACAATCTTGCTTCCTTATGCCCTACAAAACAAAACGCTATGGGTATTTCAAATCAGAATAAATCCAGTGTTAATTTGTGCTCTATCAAGGCCTAGGAAAATGGAAACTACCCTTTATTGAAGATGTACATACTCTTACAAACTGCACTGCACAGGCTGTATGTTTGTTTTACACAGCAACCATGTCCACTATTGGTATTTGTAACAAACAGAACCTCCGTGCCTCAGAGAAGTTAAAGAATATATCCAAGGCCACGGTGCTTTTATTCTGAGGAACTGTGGTTCATTCCAGTGTCTTTGTGGTTCCAAAGTTTACACTCTTTCCACTAAGTGTGCCTGAGCTAGCAGGTGCAGTGACCAAGTGTCTTCTTCAGCTGTTTGACCCACTGAAATCAACGTGCTGTAGTTGATTGGGTCGATACAGACAAGTGCATCAGAGCCACCCGGAGTACTCGCTTTGTTCTCAAATGAAACATGACCAGGTGTCACCCAGTGTGCTTGGAAAAAACTCCTCAAATGAATCTGATGCAAATCTAGAGGGTCACAAGCTTCAAAGGTTGGGTTAGTCCCTAGCACAGCCTGGCACTTGAAATAGATCTAGATATATTGAGGGAATTGTTTGAGTTCCAATTTTTGTTTCCAATCCTGCTACTAATTTACATTATGTATGTGGACAAAGTCTTTTCTTGCCCAGATCTTGGTTTCCTCATTTGTAAAATAAGGCTTGGATTAGATAAAGAGCTAAAAGACAAATCAGCTATGACATCCAATGATTAGTGATCTGGAATCTCTTATTTGCATAAGACAAATTACCTCTACAGTCTTTCTCTGTCTTTCCAAAGCTGATCTTTATTTTGAGAAAAAGAGGGGACACTAGATGAGAGTCAAGGATGGTGATGTACAGGTTTCTGAGTTTGCTCAACACTAATTTGTGTGTTCCCCTCTGCAGAGAAGAGGCCAGTATGCCCCACCTCCAGGGGCCAGCAGCATTTTAGGACTTGAGGCATCTGGACATGTGGCTGAGCTGGGACCCGGCTGCCAGGGGCACTGGAAGCCTGGAGATGCAGCAATGGCTCTGTTGCCTGGTGGGGGCCAGGCTCAGTATGTCACTGTCCCTGAAGGACTCCTCATGCCTATCCCGGCAGGACTGTCACTGTCCCAGGCTGCAGCCATCCCAGAGACTTGGCTGACTGCCTTCCAGCTGTTACATTTCTTGGGTAAGGAACCTCCCAGGCTCAATCCCTTAAGATTTAATTCCTCCATAACTCAAACTCCTTACATCCCAGAAGTCTCTACAGATGCTTGGGCCTGAGCAGTACCACCAGTAGAATTAAATCCTCAAGCCACACTAGCAGTTGCTTGATGCTGAGGCTGAAAAATCATGGCTAGGAGATATAAGGGCTGCCAGGCCTTAGATAATGCATCATCGCACTATAGATACAGTAGTAGTCTCAGCTTCTACAAGTCAGCTGAGCTGCTCTTTTGGACCCAGATCTAGAACAATGCCATTCTCTTTCAGGTTTTTGCAAATCTAAGAGGACATATTTATTGAACTTTTACTAAATGCTAATTTTTGCATGCATGCATAAAAAAATACTTTTGCTCATTTGATAGATAAAAAATGGAAGTGCCCAGAAGCCAAGTTATTGATTAGCTAAAGATCACAGTTTAATAGAAATAGATCCTGGCTCCTAAATCCAGTTCACTGGCTCCAGGCTCAAGGAGCTTTCCAGAACAATGAGTTGCCTGGTATTGTCTCTCCAAATCCTATGCCATCCTCTCAGTCTCCTTTGTGTGTAAGCCCATTGCCGCAATCATTGTTAATCCTTGTTGAGGGTCTTCCTTTCCTTCACCTGTTCTGCACTTTTCCAAGCATAATGTCCCATAAATTGTCATTCTATTGACTCATTTCTTCTTCCCAAGTCTATGGAGACCTGTCACAAGTTCACATGAGGGAGCCTGAGGAGGCTTGGTGCTTTACGCTCAGGAATCTCAGTGTAACTAGGAAGAAGAGAAATATACACAGGCATTTCACAAGGAACTATCAGCTAACTATAGTTAGAGTGATCTTGTCTTTACCAATAATGAAAGCTCAAGATGGGAAAGTCAGTCTGGGCAAGGATAGCGAAGAAGGTTCTTAAAGAGCAGGACTTAGGGTGTATCGAGATAAATGGGTGAATGAGAACAACTAGAGGCTACTTTCAGAGGAGGGACTGGCATTAGGAGGTGATAGGAACAAGGTCGTTTGTATTTACTGACGGGTGCATGTGTGTATATAGATATCAGAGTTGTACATTTTGGTGTTATTTCAAAGGTAAAACAGAGGTAATGGATATACCTACTAATAACTCTGTTTTAGGATATTATTTCCCATAGAAAGAAGAGATTAGAGACAATAAAACCACAGCAAAAAAAGAGAGAGACCTTAGGGGGAGAAGAAATTAAGTGAACAAGATATTTGGCACTTGGTGGTCTGAGGCCAGATGATCATAGTAGACTATGCCTGTGTGGAAAATGTATGTCAGTTGCAAAATAAAGAGAATTGTGCCTTTCCTTTCTGTCCTAGGGAAGGTTCAAGCCGGAGACTTTGTGCTAATCCACGCAGGATCAAGTGGTGTGGGCACAGCTGCCATTCAGCTCACTCGGATGGCTGGAGCTATTCCTCTGGTCACAGCTGGCTCGCAGCACAAGCTTCAGATGGCAGAAAAGCTTGGAGCAGCTGCTGGATTCAATTATAAAGAAGAGGACTTTTCTGAAGCAACACTAAAATTCACCAAAGGTAAACAAATGCTTCTGCAGCTCAGGAATATCAGAGATGACTAAATAAATCCTCAACAGACTCAAGGTTACCAATGCTCTCCATAGTCTTGTCTCTGCTGACTGCATAACTGGCCTGGTCACATTCTGGTCCTCTAGAGTTTGACCATTAGAGATAGGATGTCAGTATTTAGGACTGAGATCATTTCCGTGTGCATTCTTGCAAGTTACATAATTTATACATGTTTTAGAAATTGAATAAGACCAAGGAATTGGCTTAGAATTATCCATGGTGTCTTGTTTCCCAGTTAGTTACTACACAGTTTCTAGGAGGCTTGAGGCACAAACCAGTCTGGAGCTAAACTTAATAGGCTTGGGGTGGAAAGAGATAAATGAGTGAGTAAATGTGTGTGCTTCTACATTCTGAAGCAATGTCTATTTTTTGGCTCACTCTTTTCAATTTTTCATATTAGTAGACAAAACCAATGCAAATACTAGCTCATAACTTAGATATAGCTACTCACCTGCTAACTGGTAACCAGGATAGACCATCCCTATGGGTGTTCTTACTCATACCTGGGTGCTAGTACAAATGATACATATGGTAAAGTATATACTGATGGTAAGGGGAGACACCAGGTCATTCTGTCACCCCATTTCCTCTTTACTCACCTCTTGTGACAAGCGATCATGAATGATAAACTGCACCTGCCATAAATAGAATCAACCACTTCAACTCCATTTACAACAGTGTTTGTTTTTTTCATTAGCACTATTGCTAAGTCCAACCAATAAATTTGTCCCTTGCATGTGTACTTATTTATACCTGGATGTCCACAAATTTACCACTTAGTTTTACTTTATACCAAATTTTCTGAGCCTCACCGGCTTCACAAATCTGTGTTTCACGTGAAAGGTGCTGGAGCCAATCTGATTCTAGACTGCATTGGTGGATCCTATTGGGAGAAGAATGTCAACTGCCTGGCTCTTGATGGTCGCTGGATTCTCTATGGTCTGATGGGGGGAGCTAACATCAGTGGACCTCTGTTATCAAAACTGCTCTTTAAACGAGGAAGTCTAATTACTAGCCTGCTAAGATCTAGAGACAAAAAGGTGAGCGAAAAGACAATATGGTTTCATTTACATAATGGAGGAAACTCTGTTGTATCTTACATTAAGAAGCTTATGTGGAAACCTGTCCCCACTGTGCATATATATATGCATTTCAGTTTCTGAAAACAAATTAGGGTTGGTCTACAGAAGCCTCAGCAGGTTGAAAAAAAAAAGAGTGGATAATATTTCTTATTGCTTTCTGTGTGTCAGAGAGCTGGACAATGACTAGGGATAATAGAAAGAGAACTGATGCCTCCAAGCTGTGGTGCTGGAGAATAATGTTGAACGTACCATGGAATGCCAGGAGAACAAACAGGTTCATCCTAGAAAGCGTGAAACCAGACTGTTCCTTAGAGGCAAAGATTCTTAGGCTTTGCCTGACATGTTTAGGCATGTTCAAGGAGGGACCACTCCTTAGAGAAGGACATCATGCTTGGAAGGTTGGAGGGGCAGAGAAAAAGGAAGACCACCGATGAGATATAGTGATTCAATGACTGAGGCAATGAGGGTAAGTGTGTCAGAGGCAGTTAAGTTAGCAATGATAGGGCAGGTTTCAGGGCTATTGTACATAGGGTCGCTATGAGTTGCAAACAACTCGATGGCACCCAGCAACAACAACAACACTTCTTATAGAATCTAAATTTTCTGATGGGATGAACAAAGTGTTGAGTGTTTTCAAAGGGCCACTCTTTTTCTTTTTTTTTGAGAAAATATATACCTTTTTTTTTTTTTTTTTTGTTTATATGCGTGTACCGTCAAATTGGATCTGACTGGTACAGGAGGCGACTGTTCCTCCTTCTTCAGGAGAGCTTCTGGTGGATTTGAACCGTGCACTTCTGGGATTACAGTGCAGTTTCCTGCCACTAGGCCACCAGAGCTCGCCGAAAATATATACTTTATTTGGTATTAATAGGTTTGAACATATTCTCTTTTTTTTTCCAAAGGCACACTCTTTAGTGAGCTAAAAAAGTATTGTTGTTGTTGTTGTTGATTGCCTTCAAGTCAAGCAAGACTCATAGTGACCCTATGAACAAAAGGTCTGAAGCCCCTCTACAACTATCAACATTTATCAGAATTCATAGAGCTTCCTGAGTCCTGTTATTTAGGAAATGGATGCCACCCCTGCTTCCAGATATTATTATGTTATAGAAATGTGGAACATTCTAGGAGACATTACCTTTGGCAATATTTCATAGTATGGGTTTCACAACTATTAGATATTGTGTTGCCTGCAACTCAAACTGATCCTGTAGTGAGTTTTTCAGAGGCTATAAATCACACTGGAGATTGCCCAGCTTTCTTTTGTGGAGTACCTGGTGGATTTAAACTGTGTGTCTTTGGGTTGGCAGCACAGGTCCTTACCGCTAGGCTTTCAAGCATCTTTTTACACAGAACCTATGTAAACCCTGTCTGTGGGTTCCTTTTGCTTGAAGCTTTTATTTAAAAACAATTTTCTCAGGGAGCTCTGGTGCCCTAGTGGTAAGATGCTACTCTGCAATCCTAAAAACAGATCCCTTGCTATTAACTGACATATTTTACTCCCCGCTTCCATCTTTATCATGTACAGGACAGAGGTTTACATATTTGGGAGCAGACACATAAATGCTAGGAAATTAAGAAGGTTCCCCTTTTTGCTTTTTCAAATATGTCTTCATTTCAAAGAGAGGAGATAGGCTGAGCAGAATGGGAAGTTGCAGAGTAAGGCTTCTTTCCAGCCTGATGGGATTGTGTTTTTATTTCAGTACAAGCAAATGCTGGTGAAGACTTTCACGGAACAAGTTCTGCCTCATTTCTCCTCGGAGGATCCTCAACGTTTACTGCCTGTTGTGGACAGAGTCTACCCGGTGGCCGAAGTCCAAGAGGCCCATATATACATGGAAACTAATAGCAACGTGGGCAAAATCGTTCTGAAGCTGCCTTAGATACAACAGAAGGGACACTAGAGGACACGATCACTCAGACGTTGTAAACTTGAAAATTCACAGGCACAAGATTATGTGCTGCTACTTCCGGACCAACTGCTAAATCACTACCTTTTCTCGACCTGGTGAATAGGTCGATGTTAAACAGGTCTAAAAAAATAAAGGGAGCGTGGAATTGAAGTGCGTTGTGCTGCTTCCTCACTGGCACACTAGGGCTGATGGGCAGGGGTGAGGTGGGAGTTGGAAAGGCTGTCATAGCGAGGAGGAGAAGCTGGTCGAGGCGATGCTTTACTTGGTTTAGTGACCATCACAGGCTGGGGTCTAAAAGAAGGCATTGGTCTCTAAGCAATCCGCCACAAGCTGCTGCATTGCCTGACTGCCAAGGTGAGAGCAAGTCCAACAACCCGGGGCTTCACACAAAGCCCCGCCCTTTTCTTAAAAACAACTGGACTCTACACAACCTCTGAACACTCGCCCCAGACTCCGCCCCTCCATTTACTGGCTCCCGACCGGAACCCCTCCCCCTTTAAAACAGAGGCCCCGCCCTTCCGGTCCAGGACCCGGAAATGTCTTTGACTCTCTTCTTTCACCTTCCGGTTTTTCCCTGATCCATTTGGGCGGGGAGACTTTTCGAAAGGGAACGGATAGGACGTCATCGCGTCTCGTCGTTTTAGCGTGAATTTCAACAGCTTCCGGCGGAGTGTGGATGTTGATGTTCTTCTGACACCTTTGCGCTCGAAGTGGAGCGCTCTCCGGAGGAGTCCGGAGGATTCTAATATTCGGTGCGGTAACTTCATCAGCTTGCCAAGATGGCGATGCAAGCTGCCAAGAGGGCGAACGTGAGTAACAAACAGGTCCTTCTGCGGAGAAGGACTTTTTCAGCCTAGTGCATCTTTGCTTATCTGTCCCCTGAGCGGGGAAGCCCCGAATTCCCCTCCTCAGGGGTATTCTTGGGCCACACTTCCGCTCCTACTCTGTTTGAAAGTTTCTTTAGTCTCTATCCTTAGTATTAGTATATGGGCCCTGCAGCCTTTGTTGCTTGACCTGTATTTAGGATCTGGCCTCAGGATCTTAGGAAGCTCTCGTGGCCTAATGTTGCGCTGCCAACCCTGAGCCAGGAGTTTCGAATCCACCTGCTGCTTCACGGGAGAAAGATGAGCAGTCTCCTCTTGTGTGACTTACAGCCTCTAAAAACTCCCTGAAGAGTCAGGATCTTATTCTAAGCCTAAAATTGGACAGCGTAAACAAATCACTAATAAATAATGCTTCACAGGCGACTGAAGCGAAGGTATCATTTATTTATTGAACGCTTTGTGTAGCCGACTTGTACTACAAGAAACAATTCATCATTTATATTTCTTGCACCTAGTACATGTGCACCGTTTAGGTCTTGGCAGTACAACAGTGAATAAAGCAGAAAACCTTCCCCTACTGATTCTTTCATTCCAAAGAAAAATGTCACAAGAAAGAAATAGTGATGGTGACAGGTAACTGAACACTGGATATGGCTATGGTGACATGAAAAAATGTGGTGATACTGATGATAGGAACCTTTCCGTGAATGTGGATGATAACTTGGTTGCAAGAGAATAGAAATTAAGGAAATGGAGCAAATCTCTCTTTTCATGAGTTTTCATATAAGTAAGAAGTACAAAAAAATTGGGATCATGGATGGTTGTTGTTAGCTGCTGTCTAGTCAAGAACGACTCATAGCGACCCTATGAACAACAGATCCGAAACCTGCCCTGCACACTCAAGGCTATTGCTGCAGTCACGGTGTTAATCCACCGTGGTTCCAAATCCCTTTTGGAAGCAGTGGTGACACTCAAGTTTTGAAGACAGGATATCTTTGACAGTGTCTTAAAGAGTGAGAAAGCAATTCTACTAGAAAAATGGATTTGGATTGCGTGGCAGTATTGATTATCCGTTTGAACTTAACATTTTTGTGATATCTAAACCTTTAGTGTACTTGTTTACCATTGCCACCACCACTAATAACTTTTAAATAGAAAACAATTATTGAGCAAATCTTCTGTATCTAATTGAATATGTTAATCTGAAGTGCAGGAATGAAATCTAAACTGGAGATACACATGTAAGACTAAATTAGCTTACTGTGAATACTATGTATATGATTTAAAAGACCAGTAAAAGGGAATGTAAAGAGTTAAGAAAAATATACAAAGAGTCAAGAAAAGAAGTCTAAAAATAAAGCTCTGTGCAAGAGCCTATTTTTATTCCAAAGGCAATTGATAAGACATAGCCAGGGAGAAGAGAAAACCAGGAAAATATACTGTTGAAAGAAGGTCTAATCAACAGTATCAGAAGTCTCAAGAAAAGCTAAGTAAATATGATGGGGATTGAGCATGGCTTTTAAAAAGTCTTAATGAATAAAAAATATGGTTATCTCTTTCCGTAAAGTTAGAGCTTGGGAAACCCAATGAGGCATTTCTGCTTAATCCTATAAGGCTGCTATGAGTCAGAATCAATCCATAGATAACTCTTCAGCAGGTTTTCAGAGGCAGTAAATAGCACAGGAGAAGACTGTCCATCTTTCTTCTGTGGAGTAACTGGTGGATTCAAACCACATACCTCTGCAGTGGCAGCACAGTTCCCTACTGCTAAGCCACCAAGTGTTGCTTCTAACATGACGGTACACAACATGTTCTCTTCCTTAGTCTGGGCAATAGCCTCTTGGTCTAGATACAGGTTTTATAATAGCATGAGTAGATGCTCTGGGATTCACATTGTTCTAAATGTTAACCATAGTTTTTTATCTACACAGTCAAATACCTTTGCAAAATCAATAAAATACAAATAGGTTTTCTTCTGATATTTTCTGCCAAGATCCATCTGCCATCAGTAGCAATATCCCTGATTCCATGGACTTTGCTAAATCCAGCTTGAGCTTCTGGCAGTTCTGTCAATGCATGCACCGTTCTTATAGCAGTGTCATACCAGTAGTTTTCTCTAGAACCAGCACTTGGTTTCTTTCTGGAGAACATGCCATCTACATGATACACACAGTCTTAAACTTGATATTTTGCTTTTATATTACTAAGATCTTTTCCCCCTATATGATAGCCTTTCTGCTCCTGATTTTAATACAATATCTCTCATTTTAGATTCGCCTTCCACCTGAAGTAAACCGGATTTTGTATATAAGAAATTTGCCTTACAAAATCACAGCTGAAGAAATGTATGACATATTTGGGAAATATGGACCTATTCGTCAAATCAGAGTGTAAGTCGTCTTGGTATTTTTTTAAAGATCTGCATAATTTTTTAAACATCTGCATAATCTTTAATCTCAAAAATTACAGGTAAAGTGGGGTCCACCATGTGTAGCAAAACAGGCTGTGCCATGCTGTTGCCTTAACCAGTGGCCTGGAGACTAACATTGAAATCAAGGAAATAAGACATTTTTTGTAGGGGAAAGAAAGATGAGTGTTGTGTGTGTGTGTGTATAAAATCTGTAATGATCCAGTTCAGTAAGAGCCAAGAATAGCAATGGAAAAATTAGAACATGATGTAGTAGTGAATAGTTTGAGGATAATGTAGAGAAAAGAAGTAACTAGTATTTATCACTCATCTGTTCGGTTGTGTAAAGTTTTAGCAGTTTCAGCTGCAGCCAAAAGGTTGGGTGTTTGAATCTGCCCACAGGTACCTCAGAAGAAAGACCTTATGCTGGTTACCAAAAATAAGCTGTTGAGAGCCCTGTGGAGCATAGTCCTGCTCTTATACACATGGAGATGCCATGAATTGGAGTTGAGTCAGTGGCACGTGGTTTTAGGCAGTTCAGTGGTAGGATTTTTGCCTTTTATGCGGGAGATTTGGATTTAGTTCCTGGCCAGTGTACCCAGGCCTCTGTCATTGGAGGTATGTACATTTCTATGATACTGAATATGTTTTAGCAGCACGTCTGGACTAAGATACTGACTCGGAAGAAAGGCCTGTTGATCTTCTGAAAATCAGCTGATAAAAGCTCTGTGAATCTTAACTGACCCTGTGTAAATAGGATCGCCGAAAATTGAGCCCTCTCATGGGCAGATAACTAGAACAAGAATTCATAAAGCCAAGTGCTATATTCTTCCTTCCTCCCTTTCTCCCTCCCTCCTTCCCTCTCTCTTGTTGTGTACCATTGAGTCAGATCCACCTGGCACAGGAGGAGATTGCCCCTCCTTCTAAAGCAGAGTATTTGGCAGATCCAGACCATGTGCCTTCAGGATTGCAGCACAGCATCTTGCTACTAGGCCACCATAGCTCCCTAGTCCAGTGTTCTTTATATGCATAAGCTCTCATTTTCTTAGCAGTCTTTATTGTCTCTTACCCTAAAATGTCTCAGTAACTTGAGTAAAGGGTATAAAAATAACAGAAAAACTACTTTCTACTTTCTATCAAAATTTAAAAGTATAGGGCTTAGAACAAGAATTCCTTTTCTTTAAAGATTAGGATTTATACCTTCAAATTATATTTAATGGATATCTACTGAATATCATTCACTTTATTAGCATTATGACAGCCTTGTGTGGAGGCAATACTGTCTTTTATTGATGAGACTGCGAAGACCCAGTAGTTCAAAGATCTTTCCAGCCCCATCCAGTTCATAATAAAGCTAAGCAGTGACTCAAAATATTCTTAATTATCTCAGAGCCGCTTCCTAGCTTTTAAGACATGTGAAATCTTAATGTCTTTTAGAATGATCACTGTCCTTCTGGAAAGTAAACCAAGACTGGAAATCCATCAGGTGAGGGTGAAAATAAAAATGTTACATACCAGCTGTTCTTTTTAGTATATCATTTGAGCCCGTCTTAAAACCTTTGATCTCTTACCACAACATTGTACAGCATTTTGTATGTACTTACACTTTAGGGTAGGAAATCCCTGTTGTAGATAACATACACAGAAAATCCCCTGAGATGAGGATCATGAGATAAGATTCTACTCCAGGCCCTATTACTGGCCACAGGATCTTGGACAGATTGCCTAACTTCTTTGGTTTTTAGTTTCCTCTGGTTACAATGGTGCAGAATAGGACTGTGCTCAGATCTGTTGTCCATAGGGTCACTATGAGTTGCACTCAACAACACCAAACATCAACATGTATAAAATAATCTTACACATTGTGCCTTTCAGCCTGTAGAGTGGATGCAGTATAATAAACTTAATGGGCTGCTTTTGAAACTGGCTTCACATATTGAGCTTGTGCTCGTCATGTGAAATGGGGCAAAATATTTAAATCCTAGGAGTTTCAAATATCTATAAATACAATCTTCCTAACTTATTATTACTAGTGTTAGAATAGCTGTAGCTTCAATTAAACCAGGTGTT
The DNA here is from genome assembly GCF_000299155.1 of Elephantulus edwardii. NCBI lineage: Eukaryota > Metazoa > Chordata > Mammalia > Macroscelidea > Macroscelididae > Elephantulus > Elephantulus edwardii. Next base: position 10,864,193 of record NW_006399759.1, read on the forward strand.
GCCTATGAAAGTACTTTGTTGCTGAATATAAGTTACATAGAGGTTGGGGTCGTGGTACTAGAGATATTGTAGCTGATGTTAGATGGATCTTGGCTGAAAGCAGGGAATACCAGAGGAATGTCTATCTGTGTTTCATTGACTATGCAAAGGCATTTGACTGTGTAGATCATAACAAACTGTGGCTGACTCTGAGAAGAATGGGAATCCCAGAACACTTGATCGTTCTAATGCAAAACTTATACTTGGACCAGGAGGCAGTCGTCAGAACAGAGCAAGGGAACACTGCATGGTTCAAAATTGGGAAGGGCGTACGCCAGGGATGCATCCTATCTCCATACCTTTTCAACCTATATGCAGAACAGATTATCCGGGAGGCTGGGCTCTATGAGGAGAAATGTGGGGTCAAGATTGGTGGACAATTTATCAACAATCTGCGTTACGCAGATGACACAACCCTGCTTGCTGAAACTGAAGAGGACCTGAAGTGCCTGCTGCAGAGTGTCAAGGACTGCAGCCTCCAATATGGATTGAGGCTCAATGTCAAGAAGACAAAGATTCTCACCACTGGACCAATTGGCAGCATCAGGATGGATGGTGAAGAGATTGAGATTGTACACAGCTTTAGTTTGCTTGGCTCCACAGTCAACAGTCCTGGCACCAGCAGCCAGGAAATTAAAAGGCGCATTGCCATGGGAAAGTCTGCTGTTAGGGACCTCTCCAAAGTGCTGAAGAGCATTGGTATCTCTTTGGAGACTAAGGTGCATTTGATACAGGCCATGGTCTACACAATCACTTGTTATGCATCAGAGAGTTGGACAATGACCAAGGAGGATAGAAGGAGAATTGATGCCTTTGAGCTGTGGTGCTGGAGAAGAGTATTGAGAATACCATGGACTGCTAGGAAAACAAACAGATTTGTCCTGGAAAGGGTTAAACCGGGTGGCTCCTTGGAGGCAAGGATTCTGAGGCTCCGTCTAACATACTTTGGACATGTTGTGAGGAGAGACCGGTCCTTAGAGAGGGACATCATGCTTGGGAGGGTGGAGGGACAGTGCAGGAGAGGAAGGCCCTCTGTGAGGTGGATTGATTCAGTGACTGGGATAATTGGGATGGGAGTGTCAGAGACAGTGCGATTGGCACAGGACAGAGCGGAGTTTAGGGCTGTTGTACACAGGGTCGCTATGAGTCGCAGGCGACTCGACGGCACATAACAACTAACAACAGAGGTTTTTGAATTTTGGGAAAGGAGATGCCCTTGGAACCCCTAAGTTGCGAAAGAGCCAACTGTATTGCTTCCTCATCTTGGGTTAGCTATAGTCTTTTCTGCTGTCACATTGTTGCTAGGTGCTGGCAGGTGGTTCCAGCTCATACTTGGCATGTGTACAACAGAGTGCAGCATTGCCCAGTCCTGCAGCATACTCACAGTTGCTGTTGGAGCCCATTTGTGGGGACACTTTGTCAGTTCATCTTGCTGAGGGGCATTTTTTTTCCTACCGACCCTCTTACCAATCAGTGTTCCTCTCTAGGGACTGGTCCCTCTTAACTGGCAAATAAGCAAGATAAAGTCTCGTCATCCTCACTTCTGCAGAGCGTTCTGACTGCATTTCTCCCAAGACAGATAGATGTTTGTTCCTTTCAGAGTTCCTGGTATATTCAGTATTTTTTGCCAGCACCATAATTCAAGGATGTCGATTTTTCTTTAGTCCTCTTTATTGTCCAGTTTTCAGGTGTATATAAGGAGATTGAAAATACCATGACTTGGATCAGGTGCACCTTAGTCCTCAGACGCTTTAATGAGGTCCTTTGCAACAGATTTTCCCAATACAATATCTTCTATGTGCATCTCTTATTAATTAACAGGTGGTTTTGTTGTTTGTGTACCCTGTCAGCCTATAAACTCTACTAGTGCAGATTCGTATATCCTTTTAGCTTTGTGTTGTCGGCCCTTGTGACTAAAACATGGTTATACTTAAGTGACTCAAAATCAAATCTATAGCCATCAGTTCCAGTTCATAGCAGTCTTCTATTGTCTGAGGCATATCTTCACAGGAGGCTTTATATCTTCTTTGTCTTACACAGCAGCTGGTGGAGTAGAACTTCTGACCTTTCATTTAGCAGCCTGATAAAGTCATCCTTTTGTTAACCAGAGTTCCTTACATAAATGAATAATACACAGGGGGGAAAAGGAGCATTTTAAGTTTACCAGGAGCTCTGCAGTAGAAACTCTATATAGGCCAGTGCTGTTTGGTCATAGGATCCCCATGAGTGAGAATCAACTTATGGCCACAGGTTTGTAAAGATAGATTGAAAATAGATTTATAGTTGTGATTAAATTATGAGAGTATTAACTAACTTCATTGATGATTGAATTAAGAGATGCTTAAATCAGTGACATGAGAACTTCAAAAGATTGCAGAGTTGCTTGGGACTTTGAATGTGCTGATCCCTCCGTTTGGAATGACTTCCACTTTGCTCATCTCATTTCTGGCTCCAATTCATTTTTCACTTTCCAGAAAATTTCCCTGGCCACCTAGCTAAAGTAGTTCCCATCTCCCTCATTAGTTTGTCACAGCATTCTACCATGTTAGACTTCTCATTTATTTTGTTTGTTTGTTTATAAACTCATAGAAGGGGAGGATGTAGTTCCAGTTCTTCGTACACAGAAAAAAACATTTCTCTGTAATATTGGCGTGCAGGAACCTGGGTCTGAATTACTGGTTGAGGAGTGCCTGTTTTTCTGTTCCATAATTATAGAGCTTTATCACATACTCTGCACCTTGCACTAAGGTGACTACCTTTCTCAGTTGGCTAAAGACCAGGCAGGAGGTGTCTTTTTCTTCTAGGATTTAGGACTTTTTGTGAGGCAAAACGAGACAGTCCCCAGGCCACCCCGGAATATAGCAGATGCTTAATGCTTTGCAACTTTTTTTTTTTTAATTAAATTTTATTTGTTTCAATGAACATTCACAGGGATTCGGGGCTTAAAGCCTTGCCACACTTTATTACCTCCTTTGCTTATTAAGACCACCTGTAGGTAGGGGAGGTGATGTAGTCCAATATAATGTATATTGCTTGGAAATACAGTCTATCACCTGCTGTAGTTAACATGAAATAATGATGCCCAGAGAAGATTGACTTTTATTCCTATTTGTGAGTTTACCACCCATTAAGAAAATAATGTTGGTTCAGTGCCTAACACATAGTAGGTACCAAATACATGCTTTATTTAAATTATAGTGTTCTCAAGATATGAGGTTGATAATTAGGGGTTGAGACATGAGAGAGGGAGTCTAATAAAACATGGTTTGTGCCAATACATAATCTATTTCCCAAGAAGTTTTAAAAGGGAGAAAGAATGTGAGGGTTCACTCTCACCTAAATGGTTTCTTTGCTTGATTAATAACAGTTCTTGTAAAAATTAGTTAACCAGTGTTGAGACATATGTATTGAAATACTAATTTTAAAAATCAATGACACCTATTAATAAAAGATAAATTTAAAAAAAATTCAATGACACCTTGATAGCAGTTAGAGTTTATACAGACAAACAAGCAAAAAACCACCCTTTAACATTGCAAGCAAATATAAAATCAGTGTGATATGGTAGACAGAGCAGCAAGGTTTTTATACGTTTATATTTGACACTTGACTATATTTTCAGGCATCATCATATTTTCTCTCCAGGTTTAAAAAGAAATTAGGATGCTGATTTCTATTAACAAAGCTTTCTCCCACCTACCCTCCAAATAACAAAATGCGAATAATAGACAGCAAGTCACAGCAGTGCACTAGGGAGAGGATTTTAAAAGCCACATTGACTACTCACAACTCAGCCTCATCACCATCAAGTTGAAACCAACCCATAGTAGACCTTCAGCATTTTGGAGGCTGTGTATCATATAGGAGGGGGTAAACTATTTTTATAGAGTGGCCGGTGGGTTCAGACCACCAGAAAGGTGCTACCTTTGGGTGAGCAGTGTGACTACCAACTATGCCACCTGAAAATGAAAGCTAACTATGAAGAGGAAAGAACAATGTTGTCAAATTGTCTTGGGGCTCCACCCCCCCACCCCCCCCATCATCCTGAGTATGTGTGTGTAGTTTATTTTCATTACTAAGAGATACTGCCCTGTCTCAGAAATGTCACTATTCTGGGGAGCTCTGGTGGCCTAGTGGCAAGAAGCTGCAACTACAATCCCAGAGGTGCATGGTTCGAATCCACCAGATGCTCTGCCTGGGAAGGAGGGGCAGTCTCCTTCTGTACCAGTCAGATCTGATTTGATGGTACACGCACACAAAAATAATAAAATAAAAAAAAAAGAATGGATTGAGAAATTATAAAAAAAAAAAAGAAATGTCACTATTCTGAGTGAAATTGAAAAAAGATTGTTTTAAAGGAAAAGTTTTATTGTTATTTTAGCTTCCTAGAGAAAAGATGTGTGAGAGAACTGACAGGAAGCAGATCTTCACATTTCAAATGCTTATAAGTACTTGTATGCTTGACACTGAAGGAGTTAAATATACAACCATATTTCCCCTTAAGGAATTTAAGATCTTATTTTTTACTTTATTTTCATTTCAAAGGAAAAACTAGATTGTATATTTGGAAAAATCTTTGGGGCAATTCTTTTTTTCTTTAAGACAGCCTCCAACTTCCATATACTTAAAAATTATTTAAAGTCAAAAGTTTGAAAGGTGATAGACTATTTCCAAAGGATAAAGAATATAAAATCCTCCATCATGGCCAGGCAGCTTTCAGAACATTAACTGATGCCGACATCCTCCAACCGCCCTGGGCACCCTCTCCCTGTCCGTCCATGTCCGCATGCACCAGCTGTGACTAGTCTTCAAGGGAGAGTCAAGCTCAGTCTCATCCCTCCTTTGCATTGGATAGCCAGACACAGGTAGAGGCAAGGGATCTGTTCTGACCACACTAAAGCTGAGTGAGATCTCAGCCCATTGTCCCTTGAAACAAGCCCTAGACCATTTTGCTGCCTGAAATTTAATGCTGTTGCATACTCTGCTAATACTTCCCCCTCAGTGGAAGCTGATGAGCTGAGGATAGGAGATGGAAAGAAACATCTTCATGCCTGTGAGCAAAGCCCAGCTCCCACTGCAGCTATCTTCCAGAATTCTGTCTGGGTCACAGATAACTCTTTCCCATGTAGCAGAAATCAGCCCTTTCCCCAGCCAAACAGGACTATGTGATACATACGAGGGCAGATTTTATTTCAAATGAATTGTCAGGGGTGGGGGGTGGGGGACTATATTCCATTTTTTAAAAATTAATTTTAATAAAAATTTACAGAGATTTAGGGTTTCAAATCATTCATTGTTGTACTTTTCTCCTCCCCCCAATCCACTCTTCTCCTTGAAAAGCAAAAGAAAATCTCTTTCGTTATTATGAAATCCCTCCCACCAAGTCTACTCCACTGTGCAGCCTTCATTCTGGACTCCTGTCATGACAGTAATACCCAATCATATATCCCTTTTAAGCAGTTCTCTCCCTTATCTGTTTCAATGCAATGTACATCATTCCGCCCCTCCTTCTTGGTCTTTCCTCAACCCCAATGTCAGTCCCGTTTTACAACAGTGGCCCTATACAATATTTGTCCTTTTGTGACAGATATTTCATGGTCATCCATTTTGCATAATATTTCATGAGTTCCTTGTTTTTCAATGCTGCATAGTATTCCATTGTGTGAATATACCAGAGCTTCTCTAACCATTAATTTGTTAATGGGCACATGGGTTGTTTCCAGCTCTTTGCTATTGCAAACAAAGCTGCAATAAACATGGGTGTGCATATATCTGCTTGAGTGGTGGTTATGCTTTCTTTAGGGTAAATTCCCAGTAGTGGAATTGCTGGGTCAAATGGTATCTCTATTTGCAGCTTTTTGAGAAAGCGCCATACAGCCTTCCATAGTGGTTGCACCATTTTACACTCCCACCAACAGTGACTAAGGGTTCTAGTTTCTCCACAACCTCGCCAGCATTTAATGTTTGCTGTTCTGTTAAATTTTGCTATTCTTACTGGGGTGAGATGATATCTCATAGTTGTTGTTACATTCCATTTTTTTTAAAAAAAATTTTTGTGAAGAACTTATCCTCTACATTGGAGGACATCCTTTAGGTCATAAAGGATGAAGATTATTTTATCTCTTATGAATTAAGCTTTCACTAAATTAGAGGGAGAAAGTATCTTCAGAAACAGTGGACTAGTTTTAGGTAACAACAGCATGATAATCATTTCAATATTATTGAATAAAATGCACAAAAAGAAACCTCATTCTAAACATCAACAGTTAATAAAAGCTGTTACTTCTAAAAAAAAAAGCTGTTACTTCTAAGTACAGGTAATCTGTACAATACAACTCATTCAGTTTATTGGGAATTAAGTTTCCATGTTTTAAAAAGTGGTTTGTATATTTTTGTCTATGTATTACATATTTAAATATATCTAATAAGCTTATATGAATGTTTCTAACGTGCAAAAACAGAAATTGAATTTACAAAGGTACTGATGAGACAAGAGCTCTGGTGGCCTAGTGACAAGAAGATGCACTGCAATTCCAGAGATTAGTGGTTCAAATCCACCAGATGCTCTGCTGGAGAAGGAGGGACAGTCTCCTCCTGTAACAGTCAGATCTGATTTAATGGTACACACACACACACACACAATATAATAAAAAAATTTTTAAAAAAGAACAAACTACAAAAGTACTGATGATGATAATAAAAGGCAGTAATAATGAAAACTTTCAAAGAGTATTCCACTTTAGAACTATGCCTTTTCAAGCTTGAGACTAGATCTTAGTATAAGAAATAAGGACTCAACAGTAAATTTATAGACTGACATGGTTTATGGTAGATTTTAGCTTGCTGCTGGTGCTTTTTTTTTTTTTAACAGCTCTTGTTTAGATCATCTTTTGTTTTGATCACCTTTGTGAGCTGGTGCTTTTTTAATAGCTGTGTTCCTGATGAAAAATAGAGTTTAACCTTTAAGCATTTTACTGAAAATAAAAATCCCCTAATTCAAGAAACTAGAGGCTTATCCAGCCACTGTCAATCCAGCCTCATATCAATCTACATGTTTATTTCCTCTTACACTTTTTAGGTGGTTCTGAACATATTAATTCTGCTATAGTGTAGCTAGTGGTTTTAAAAGACAGTTATTTTATTTAGATGCAAGTGCTTGGGTTACTGTATCATTTAATGAAGTCCTATTTAACTACAGGGGGAATACACCTGAAACTAGAGGAACAGCTTATGTGGTCTATGAAGACATCTTTGATGCCAAGAATGCATGTGATCACCTGTCGGGATTCAATGTTTGTAACAGATACCTTGTGGTTTTATACTATAATGCCAACAGGGTAAGTACAGTCTTGTCTAAGAGTCTTGTCAAATAGTGAGCCCATTTGAGAATTCTTGTAGAACCATGATGGGAAATGTGTACTATCCATTTTGTTTTAAAATTATTTTTGTAATCCCCTCCTGGCTTCTGTAATTAATGAAATTCTTAAATTCTTTTGGTTGTAGATCATTAACCATTAATTTTGCTTACCATTTTAGGCATTTCAGAAGATGGACACAAAGAAGAAGGAGGAACAGTTGAAGCTTCTGAAGGAGAAATATGGCATCAACACAGATCCACCAAAATAAACATTGTTTTCTTCATTTACATTTTGGACTGAAACCCTTGAATCTCTGCTGCCACCACCTTTTTTTTGTTTATAATTAATACTAAATATTGTGATTTTTGTATCTGATATTCATGATTACCTGCTTAAAACATTGCTACATTATTAAATATGTTAATAAATAAATTGTAGCTTTTTGTAAAACATGTCATTGTTGTCCTCTTATTTGTTACAAGGTAAAAACCAGTCAAACCATACCAAGAATATCCAGCAATTGCTCCCCTAAATGCCTATAATATCTACCTAATACCTACTTAGCAAATAGCTTCTCATAGTGTAATTATTTACTGAATGTTACTTATAATGAAATCTTGTTAATAACTCTATTAGAAGGTTACAGCAAATAAAGAAACGAGTTAATTATGCTGGTTGTATAAATACTTACATGAAATAATTATTGTGCTAATAATTAATTAGAGTAATACCTATTTTCCAGTTAACCTTTGTGAATATGGAAACCCTTGTTCTTAGAATAGGATCCCTGGCGGTGCAGCTCAGCATTCAGTCTAAACCACAAGGTCAGCAGTCTGAACCCACTATTCACTCCACGGGAGAAAAATGTGCCTGGCTGCTTCGGTAAAGATGCTTAACTTTGGAAACGTTGGGCAGTTCTGTCCACTCTGTTCTGAGAGGTTGTTGTGAGTTGTCCAATTTAATGGAAATGGGTTGTTCTTAGAAGGGAATTTGTGGGTAGTTGAAGTGGTTAATACCGTTTACTGATTACTGGAGAGTTGGAGGTTCATGTCTACCCAGAGACACCAGAGGAGGAAGGCCTTGTCAATAGGCCAATGAAAAAACCTATGGAGTTCAGCTTTGCCCTGACCTGACACACAGGCTTGCTGTGCCTAGAAATCCACCTGACAGCAAATGGTTTTTCCTAGAACAGAGGCCTGTTTCAGAAATGGCCATTGAGTTGATAACACAGTTACAAATCTAGGAGCAAGCTCTATTGTTTGGTATTATGTCTAAGGTATTTGTGTAGCCTTTTTATTAACTGTTTATATTTTACTTTAATGTCTTTTATTTGACAAAAACACCTAATGTTTACTCTTGTAATCATTGACTTCCATAATGTGGACATACAGTGATTACCATCTTTGACCATAATTGGCAGTTTGGAGAGAGAACCATTCTTTCATTTTTGTAGTTTAGTCATAGGCCAAATGGAAGACACACTTACTGCTTTGTTCATAACTATAACCCCAAATCCATTTGATGCGTCCATACTCTGAATCATTTAAATGGACAAAGAGCATCTGTTTTGCTATTAGATAGACTTAACTTTGAAATCTATCATTAGTTTAAGAAAATAGATTATCTTTTGTACTATCTTCTCAAAACATAAACAAGTAATTGTTTTCTTTATATGAGCAGATTTTGGGGTTTTTTAAAGTACTATTTTGGGAGTATTTTTGGCGGTTTACACAGCAATTGAGAAGGCTAAATGGTTTTCAGAAGCACTTCAAGGAAGTAGAAATTCACTTCTAGGAAGGAGAATGGGGTCAGAGCTGGAATTATTTTTTTTCTTGTGAAGGTTTTCATGAACTAAATACTAATTTTTATAATGTGTGTCCTTAACCCAGTCTGCTGCCTCAGAGTCAGTTCTGACTCAGTGACCCTCCTCCACCAGGTTTTCAAAGCTGTAAATGTACTGGAGGAGCAGCTCCTGGATTCCAACTGCTGACCATTTGGTTAGCAGCATAATAACAATACACTGTGCCACCAGAGGGCTGCATTTACAAATGTGAAAAAGTAGAAGTATATTAATACATGTATGACAACAAGGGATAAATTGCAGGGAGGAAGGAAGAGGGGAAGGGGGAAGAAAATGTGCAACAATGACAAAAACCTAAAATATTTTCTGTTATTAAAAAAAATGTACATTGAACAAAGCACAACATGTGCAATGTTCCCATTGCAGCTACCAATGCAGTGTGGCCACTTCTTTCCATACCTTTCCCCACAAGGACAAAGGCTTCTGTCTTCCTTAAAGCATGTTCGACTTACAAGGATACACAGGAGTTTGTCAAGCACATAGCCTTTATTTTATATACTATTTCCGAATAGGACATTTAAGTTAGCAGCAAACAGAACTTACAAGTGACAACAAAGGTAACTGGCTCAAGTCCCTCTGTGTACACTACGTACATTTTCATGTCTGAGCACCTTGTGTGTCTGGCTTAAGTGAAGGTAAGGCAGTGTCGATTGTGCGAACAAGTTCTGTGATCAGGAATGGCTACTACATGCATCACGGAAAATGCACAACCTGGAATGTTGTCAATCCGCAACTGAAGTTTCCTCAAGCAAAGATGCGTGTAAACAATGACAAACACATACAGAGCAACTTGGGCAGAGAGGATGGATAATGGTGTGAGGCAGTGGGGTCAGCTCACACTGGTCAAGAGCCCCGGACAGGAGGAGCCGTCCCAGTGGCAGGGCAGGCTGGGAGGGTGAGCAGCAGCCATCTCCAGCCACCTTGAGTTCCTGCCTTCACTCTAAGTTGAGCAGCTCCACGTCAAAGATGAGGGTGGCATTGGGAGGGATGACACCAGGGTGGCCTGTGGCTCCGTATGCTACATCAGGGGTGCAGGTCAGCTTCGCCCTCTGCCCCAAGCTCATCTAGCAGGGATGGGGGCAGATGGGGAGAGGAGAGAGAGGACCCAGCTTGATTTAAAAAGAGAAAAGTAAGGTAACTATGGCATTTTCCCACACTACCCTCATGGCAACTCTGCACGTCTGACACTAATCTCACAGGTGGCTTGTTGAAGCTGCTAAGATGTGTAACAGATGCACAGGTTGTGCCTCAAAATAACAGATTTGATTACGTGGAACCATAACTTCCACAAAGTCGTCTCAAAATTCATCCAACACACTTCTGGTTATGCAGTTGGTGTATGACTCAAATGTATCTATTTGTTCATTCTCCCAAGAATGAGAGAGTTGTTCCTCATTCTCCCATGGAAGTCTAAAGAGGGTGCATCAGAGCACATGCACATACCTAAATAGGTGAGAGGCAGAGCCCATCAAAGAGGTTAGAGATCAGAGGCCACACGTGGTGGGAGGATTAGAGGCCTCCTCAAATGACTTCACAGGACAAAATGAATTCAGAGAAGAACCTGAACCAGGGCTCATCACAGCCTTGGTAATCAAGAACCCATTTGGCATTAGTGGGACAAATGGTAGAATGAGGTCTGTCATTTACTTAATAGTATTGTGTCTATGTTGTTTTTCCAGTTATGATCAATGCATTACAGTTATGAATGATGTTAACTTTTGGGGAAGCTGGGTGAAGATCTCTGTACTGTTTTTGTAGTGGTTTTTACAAATGAAATTATTTCAAAAGAAAAAGTAAAAATAAAACCCCAACCACCTTTCCTTGTCCTACCCCACCCCACCTCTTCCGTTGACTCAGTCCTAGACAGCTGGTGTCTCACAGGCCTCCTTAGCTGATTCCAAGCAAGCCTGGGGGTGGGAGTGGGGGGGAATATGCTTGGAATGAGAGCCCCAAAGGAGGACATGCTGGCAGTGAAAGCAATGGGACACGAAGACAGAGCTCTTCACCAGGCTCACTATTACAGTGACCTGTAGTGGGATGAAGCTGAGGGGTGAAGGGCAGAGTGCTGAGCCCCGAACCCTGACACCTTAAATCCCCTTTAACATGACTCCTCCTCCTACCTGGGCTGCACCCTCTTCAAAACCCTTGATGACTTCCTGTTTGCCAATTCTGAACTTGAAAGGTTTGTTTCTGTCTCTGGATGAATCAAATTTCTTCCCATTTTGGAGCATTCCTGCCAAAGCAATAGGATGGAGAAGAGTTATGGTCATGGGTTAACTCCCAGTTCAGATTCAACAAGGCCAAAATAGAATTCTGGATAAACCTGCTCTGCTCCCAATCCTGCCCGTTGGTCTTGTTGCCAAAGCAAACCACCCAGACCTTCTGTTGAACTCCTCTCTGCCTAACCCCCATATTCAGCCCGTCACCAAGCCCTCTATCTTTCAAATCCACTTATCTTCCCCATTTCTATCACCATACCCTGTTGTCTCCTCATGTCACCATGATTTCTCACTTGTTGACAGCAAACACTCCTAACTGGTCTCCCTGCTCTAGACTCTCTTTCGTTCTCCACACTATTCTCGGCGAGAGAGTTTAAAAACACAATTTGATTGCATTACCCCGCACTTGAAGCCATTCTAACAACTCTCTTTGGCAGAATCCAAATGCCTACACTGCACAAAATGCTGTCACCTGCCTGGAAGCCCTCATTTTGCTTTCTCCACTTCCTTGTCTTTCCCTGTGTCCTACTCACATCACACATTTTTCAAAAGCCTCCGTACAATTATGTGTGTGCGTGCACCACTTCCTCTGTTAAAATTCTGTCTTCCCAGGCCTTTCAGAATCAGGTATAAATCATACATCTGGCTCCTCGGGGAACATACCAAAACAGAAAGTCCGCTTCTCTCAGTGAATCAGGTGATTCAATTGGTCAGTGTTGGTCTCCAGACCCCACACAGACAAGGTTGTTTTAAACCATAATACTTCAAGGGCTGCCTCCAGCAGCTCGGAGCTTCTCCCATTTTGCAGTTCCTGAGGTACACCATGTTTTCTCAGCTCAGTTGTTCAAGGAACAAGAGCTGATTTTCCATTTCAGTTCTTAGCAGTGACCCTGGCCTTTTGTAAAATGGTGATTATTCTGCAACTTCTTGCAGCCCCTGCACCACACAAAAGGCAATCTGGCATCAAAAGAAGACCTGACATGTAATTCCAAAGATTGGTTCTGACTTCACTCTGGGACTAACTCACTATATGACTGTAGAGAAGTCACTTCCTCCCTCAGGGCCTCAGATTTACCTTTAAAATATGGACAGGACCAGCCTAGATCTGAACATCTAGACTCCACTCCTAATTACCACAGCTTAAACATGTACCAAGAGAAACAGTATTATTTACCTACTTTCTGGGTAGAATAAATTGTGCTCTTGCCCTGCGTAGTAAATAAAGCAAAGGACTGCACAAAGAAACACACAGATGGATGCTAAGGAGATAAATACAAACTAGTATATACACACAGGCTGCTATTTAATAACAAGATGTAATTGTGCATGCTCACATGCACTTATGCGCACATACAGAGAAGAAGAAACTGAGATGGCCAAACAGATACTAAGGTAATTTTTTTAAGATAATATTTAGATGAAGCACAGATACAAACACGCACACATACACACAGGTAGACAAGTACTTTCTAAAAATGCTTATTTATATCATACACAAATATTCATACTTAATCGTGGACTTTCTCATTCCCTAATTCCTTCATGTTTCGTGTGACTTCCATTTATTTTAATCCATTTAGTTATTGATTGTTGTAAATTCAGTGAGAATCCCACGAATTGCACAAAGAAATGCTGATTTGACCACTGTTCTGTTGCCATGTAGTGGATAAAGGAAGCTTTATACTGTTTTTAAAATGAAAATTACCGGATCAATTATATCTCATACAGGGCATAAAAATGAACTTTGATGTCTATCTCATCTATACAGAAAAGTCAATTCTAGATTAACCGTAGACCTAAATAATAAGGAGTATTCTTTTTTTTACTGAAATCAATACTAAAATTCACTACCATCAAGTTAGTTCCAACTCCAAATTTCCCTGTTGGGTAGACGTGCCCTCTGAGGTTTCAGAGGATGTAAATCTTTACATAAGTAGTCTACTTTGTCTTTCTTCTGAAGAGTGGCTGAAGGATTCGAACTGCCTTCCTTTGGGTTGGCAGTGCAACTCGTTACACACTAGACCACCAGAGCTCTCCAAGATCCATAAAGTATTAACCACAAAGGAAAATATTACTGAATTTTACTTCATTCAAAATTGAGAACTTCTGCTCAGGAGACATAATTAAGAGAGTGAAAAATGAAAGTCACATATGGAACATATTTGGAATAGATATAATGAATAAAAGAATTTATCCAATAAGAAACTCTGTTAACTGAATAATAAAAGATTATAACTTCTAATTCTTACAATTTTGAGTGACACAGGAAGTATTAAGTTACTGTACCAAAAAGAACTGACTGACCAGAACCATTTCAGGAAGTAGCATATAATCAAGAACCAATGGTAATGAAAAAAAGAAGTTCAAGTTTCACTGAAGGCACTGGCAAAACATAGGGCCCCAAGAATTGATGGTATACCAACTAAAGCTTTTCAATGAACAGATGCAGCCTGGACATGCGCACCAGTCTGTGACAATAAATTTAGAAGACAGCTACCTAGTCAACTGACTAGAAGAGGTCCACATTTGTTCCCATTCCCAAAAGAAATTATCCAACAGAATGCGAAAATTATCAAATAATATCATTAATATCACATACAAGTAAAATCTTGCTGAAGATTACTTTTAAAAAATGGTTATGTCAGCAGAGGAATTCAAGCTGAATTTAGAGGCTGCAGCACCAGAGATATCATTGCTGATGTCAGATGGATCCTAGCTGAAAACAGAGAATATCAGAAGGCTGCCTATACTGTTTTATTGACCAGGCAAAGGCATTTGAGTACATGAATTGCAACAAATTATGACCAACATTGAGAAGAATGGGAACCTCAGAACATTTAATTGTGCTCATGTGAAACCTAGACCAAGAAACTGTTGTTCAAATAGAGCAAGGGAACACTGTCTAATTTAAAATCAAGAAAGGAGTGTATCAGAGCTGTATTTTTTCTCCACACCTATTCAATCCATATACTGAGGAAATAATTTGAAAAGCTGGACTTTATGAAGAAGATTGTGGCATCAGGGTCAGAGGAAGACTCACCAACAGCCTGCCATATGCAGATGATAGAATTTTGCTTGCTGAAAGTGAAGAAGACTTGGAGCACTTGCTGCAGAAGTCCAAGACTACAGGCTTTAATATAGATTACATCAAGAAAACACTGAGCCTCACCACTGGGTCAATAGGCAACATTATGATAGATGAAGAAAAGACAGAAGTTGTCATCAATTTCATCTTATTGTATCCACAATCAACACCAGCACTCAAGAAATTAAAAGACATGTTTCTTAGGGAAAATCTGTCGAGGACCTCTCCAAGGTGCTGAGGAACAATGATGTCAGTTCAAAGACCAAGTTGCACTTGATTCAAGTCATGGGCTTTTCAATTACTTGCTATGTATCTAATTGATTTTCTGAAAGTTGGACAATAGATACGAATGAAATGACAGAAGAAACAACATCTTTGTGTTGTGGTATTCAAAAAGAATACTGAATATCCCATGAGCTTCCAAAGTAAAAAAAAAAGTTCAACCATGTGCTCTTTAGAGGCAAGGATGGTAAAGCTTTGTCTCACATATTTTGGGCATGCTGTTAGGAGGTACTAGTCCTTAAAAAAGGACATCATGCTTGGAAAGATGGAGGGTCTGCAAAGTAGAGGAAGACCCTCAACATGATGGATTGACATAATGCAGCAATGAGTCTATCAGGGATGCGGAGGAGGACATAGGATTGCACAAAGTTCAGATTCATTGTTAATAAGGTTTCTATGAATCATAGTGAACTCAACAGCACCCAACAATTCTTACATAGTGCCCAGGGCCTTAAAAGCCTGCAAGCAGAGGAAAGAGAGTCAAGAATAAGAGGAGGATATAGAACATATAATTAATTGTCTCCATGAGTAACTGCCTCCTTTGCCGTAAGACAAGAACTGCATTGTATGAAGATACCATTACTGAACATTTTGATCAAAAATTCCCTAGAAGTCTGATTAAAGGGGGGGGAAATGAAGAAAAAAATTGCAAATTCTCATAGAATACAGGATTTCTAGAGCCATGCTAGGTAGATGAACACCCCCCAACTATTGTCCAGAAATAATTTTTAGACTTTTAACTAAAAATAATCCATGAAGTTTCATTAAAATAAACAATATCATAGTTTAGTTTAACTAGTAAAAAAGGTCTGCCTTGAGAATTATACTCTCTTAAAAACTATAAATACAGGAGAGCTCTGGTGGCCTAGGAGCAAGAAGCTGCCCTGCAATCCCAAAGGCACACAGTTCAAATCCACCAGATGCTCTGCTGGAGAAGGAGGGGCAATCTTTTCCTGTGCCAGTTGGATTCGACTTGACAGTACACGCCAAAGGGGGGTGGGGGAGGAAGAAAAAGGGGAAAAAAAAATCTATGTATACAGGATGTGATAGAAAAAAGCTGCTTTAGAGGTAGTGAGTTTATATTAATGAAGAAACAATTCAGAAAAGGAGGGTGAAAATGGTTGTACAACTCACAGAATGTAATCACTGTCACTAAATAGTATGTTTAGAAATTACTGAATTAGTCTGTGATTTGCTGTATATATCCTCAACAACAAAATAAAATTTAAAGAAAACAAAAAGATAGACAACATAATCTTTTAAACAGACAAATTTTGTATAGAAAAAAAAAAAGATATTCACCAAAAGGCAACATCTCCCTGTTGGTTCAAATCCACCAGTGAGTACATGAGAGAAAGAAGGACATTCTTCTCCTGTGTGATTTTAAACCTCGGAAAAAGTCACTGGAGGATCAGCTATTTGACTTGATAGCAATAAGTGAGTAAGCATATAAAAAGGTGCTTAGTTTTATTAGTCATCAAGAAAATGAAAATAAAAAATCGTGATGAGATCCGGGAGAGACTTGAAAAGACTGAGTAACGGTGGGCACGGTCTTATAGTGATTAATTTTATAGAATATAATGAATGGAAATGATTGTATGAAACACACGTGGATGAAGAATAGTATGAAACAATGTTTACAAATTTCATAAGCAAACTAATATAAAATAAAAGTTTTTTTTAAAATCACAATGAGTTACCACTGGGCATCCACCAGGCCGAAAACCAAACCCAAACAAAAACCTGACAATGTCAAATGTTGATGAGGATGTGGACTAACTGGAACTCTCATACTCTTGTGGTAGTAGTTTGCCAATTGGCACAATTACTTTGTTTTGGTAGTTTGGTAGTATCTGCTAAAGCACACACCTCATCTATACCATGCAATCTACTGTGGATATAGAACCAACAGAAACATGTACATATATGCTCATATGCCATATATTAACTGCACCCAAAAATGATTTGTATGTAATGTGGAAGTTTTGTAATGATACCTTATCATCTGATAAGCTGCACAGCTGTAATATGATTAAGGATGGCATGTAACATTCTTTTTTTTTTTTTTGGCATGCAACATCCTTAATTCCATTACAGTCCTGATCTGATATAAGGGGCGTTTACCTGCTGTGTGCCCAGTAATACACTTTACCCTGGAGAGATAATTAAAGAAAAAATGAACATAGAAAGGGACCTTGATACCATCAAGAAAGAATTACCAGAAATGAAATGCATCCCTTGGGCCCAGCTCCCTGCACTGGAAAGCTCCTTGAAATCAGAAAAAATAACAAAAATCTTCAAAGAAAGAACATTGGGCCTACAGGTGCTAAAGGAAACAAGGACTTTCCTCCAGAACTGACAAAAAAGAGGAAAGTTTCTAGAGCTGGCACCCTCATTGTGGACTTCCTGGCTCCGAAATGGGAAAAGAATAAATTTCTGTTTGTTAAAGCCACCCACTTGCTCTGTTACAGCAGCACTAGATAACTATAGCAGAAGACATCGACAAGACTATGCAACCCTGATTTATAAGAACCCAAAATGAACCCTGATTCACTGTTGGTGGGAGTGTAAAATGGTGCAACCCCTGTGGAAAGCAGTATGGCGCTTTCTCAAAAAGTTGCAAATAGAGATACCATTTGACCCAGCAATTCCACTACTAGGAATATACCCTGAAGAGACCATAGCTGACATCCAAGCAGATATATGCACACCCATGTTTATTGCAGCTTTGTTCACAATAGCAAGGAGTTGGAAACAACTTAAGTGCCCATCAACAAACGAATGGCTAGAGAAGCTGTGGTATATTCGCACAATGGAATACTATGCTGCATTAAAAAACAAGGAACTCATGCAATATTATTCAAAATGGTTGACTCTGGAGAATATTATGCTGAGTGAAATATCCCAGTCACAAAAGGACAAATATTACATGATGCCACTGTTGTAGAATGGGACTGTCCTTGGGGTTGGGGAGAGACTGAGTAAGATGGGTTCAATAATGTATACTGCACTGAAACAGAGGAGGGAGAAAACTGTTTAAAAGAGATATATAACTAGGTATTTCTGTCAGCACAGGAGACTAGAGCGAGGGCTACATGGTGGAGGGGACCTGGGGAAGGGTTTGTAAAACAATGAAAGAATCTTTTCTTTTACTTTTCCATAATTTTTGACTCATGTACTTATAACTTGTTAGTCAAATTTGTGTCTTCTAGGTTGCAACACCCCCATGATACATCTTCAAGGATATGAACATGTACGGCCAAGCACAATCAATAAGAGTGCATCTAAATTCCAAAATCAGTCTCCATAATAGTCTATGTGTTTCCTACTGCCAAAGGGGCCCTTTAGAGTAGTGAGAGAAGATCTTCACCCTGAAACCCACAGCATCCCTTTTCAGCAGGAAGTAGTTAAAAGAATACGCCACCCCCTTTTCCTTATGACTCAGGGTGAAGTCTCTCTCAGGGAGGAGTGATAGGGAATGGCAAAGGACACACTGACAAAGAAGATTAATCAGAACTGGCTTTGACAAGCACTGTGGCATTTGGACAAGAACAAACTGGGAGGAGGGTAGAGAGAATGGTGCAGTGGTGAATGAATGGAAACCCAAAATCTCTGTAAATGTTTATGAAAATTAATAAAATATAATTATAGAAAAAAAAATAAAATGTTAAAGTACAGCAAAAAAAAAAAAAAATAAGAACCCAAAATGACAAACAACCCCAATGTCCATCATCTCTATGAAGAATGAATTAATTATAACATATTTATGCAATGAAATATTACAGAGAAATTAGAAAAAGAACTATTATAAATGAGTCTCACAGACAAATGTTGAGTGTAATAAACCAAGCACAAAAGATAATAGTCTAGAGTGGATACTTAATAATTGCATGTCTACAAAGTGACAAAAAAACACCCTACAGTAACCAACAGGTATAACTCATCTATTGAGATAAGAACCAGAACAATGGTTACCTTTAGACGAGGCTGAGGGAGGTTTCTGAGGGTGCTCATGCTTTATTTGCTGATCTGAGTGGTGGCTGGGGTGCCTGGGTCATGCATGAAAGGCTAAATAAGCAAATATTGGAGGTTTGGCTCTATCTAGAGGAGATGATGGGGCTCGCACAGTACAGGGCAGAGTACAGATTTACTGTTCATGGGGTCACTATGGGTTGTGGTCAACTTGACAGCACCTAACACCACTGCCAACAACAAAGTAGCTCCTAGGGAAAGCTGGTGAAAAAGTCTGTATGGAGTTATATCACTAATCCAAAGGCCATGCCTCTCTGGTGGTTCAAGCCTACAAGTAGTTCATCAGGAGAAAGATGGACAATCTCTTCCCATGCAATTTACAGCCTTGGAATCTGAATGGAGGAGCAGCTATGAGAGAGGGGCACCTCAGAAGAAAGGCCTGGTGACCTATCCTCAAAAACCCTATGAAGCATGGACCTGCTCTGATACACATAGTGTGTTCATGACTGAAAAAAATGACTCCATGCTAACTATTGGGTGCTTGGGGGTTACCTAAGTAAGCACCCTTTGAAAAAGTGCTTTGAGCTGCATATGTTAGATTTATGTTCTCCACTGTGCACACTGTTAAAGTCTCACACAATCTCCTGCTCTGTGTGAGGAGACAATTTCTCCTCAAACTGGAGCCAGTCACAGCTGATGCTAGTTTTGTTTTTTGGGGTTTGTTTATTTTTTTTTTAATTTTTTGTGTGTGTACCGTCAAATCAGATCCGACAGGTACAGGAGGAGATTGCCCCTCCTGATGCTAGTTTTTAATGCACATTGCCTATTGTCTGTATGTATTGTAACACATCTTTGCAAAAGGATATGGTTTCAGTAACTGGATAAGTACTGGTCTGTCTGTAATATGTAGAACAGATAAATCAATTACACGGGTCAGAAGCCCCAGAGGACTTGTAGTAATTAGGCCACATCACCAGGAGATAAAACACAGCTCAAGCTCACTGACGTCAGCGACTGGCAACACAGCTGTTGAGAAACATCCACACCGTCTGCCTAGAATTAACCTGGTGCTTCACACTGGCCCCGAGAACTGCTAAAAACGGCCCCATCCGATTATGTCCTAGAAATTAAACTGGCCTTGCTGCCTGCTAAGCGGATGTCACAGAGTTTGCCACATTAGGAGGCAGGTCACAAGGCTGAACACTTGACTGTCCCCACTCGCCACATGAAAGAAACACCTGCTTGAGTTTCTCTTGCCAGCATTTCTGAGGAACTCCATCTAGAATGCTCCTCAGCCATCCTGCAATCAGGTACCGATCTCCATGAGGGTCAGCAGAGATGCTGGGCTATCCTCTGGCCTGTCACAGTATCGTGAGACACTGCCATCACATCACCCCCATCAACCACCCAGCATGGGAGCTTCCTATAGACTTACATTCCCCCTGCCTCCTGCTTCCTGCCCCCTGCTACATCTCAGCCCTGTGAAGGCTGGAATCCTCTTCATTTTTGTATCCTCAATGCCCAGCATGGTTTCTCACACACACATAGTAAGTGCCCGAACACAGTGGGCTATCATATAGGTAGTCCCCCACTTAGGATGTATTCAAGTTATGATGAATCGTCTCAAGGACTGAGTGGTTAGAGGTTTCTTTTGACTCATTTTATTATAGTAATATGTTCTACACATAGTGGTGCTGCACATGATGTCATCTTTATCAGTTCACAGATACCCAACATTATATTTTATAAAGAAAATGATGATAAAAAAATACTATAAAAGATTCATGTACGTTTTGGACTATCTGAAGTAAGATCTTTGAGAGTTTTCTTGTATCATCTTTAAAATCTATCTCAGTGTTATCTTTTTATCCCTATCTTTTAAAAAAATTTTATAAAAATAAAATTTTTGTTTTATCTGGTTTTAAAAAATAATAATAAAAACTAATTTTACAAAAAGAACTGACTTAGGATGGAGTTATTGGAACAAAACCCTGTTGTGAGTGGTAGATTTTTCTAAAAAGAGAAAGAGGAAGACAATGTCTCTTCTTGAGTAATACAGTAGGATGAAAAGAGAGTCTCTCAGGGAAGGTCAAGCTTTACAAAGGACCAGCATGGCCAGGGTGCCAACCGGCCCACGTCAAAAGAGAAGGGGGGTGCATGAATCAATGGGAAGTGGCAACACAGAGGGCCTTGCTGTTGTACTCCAACATCAAGTGACCTTACCAGTCTTTCTTCTTATTCCCACCAGGGAGCTGTTGTTAGGCACCATCAAGTTAAGCACAACTAAGCAACTCTATGAACAACACCTTGGAACCTTAACTTATCTTCCACCATCCTCACAATCTCCGATATGCTCACTGTTGCCCACTGCATCAGGGAGAGGTGAGAGGGTATCTGGTCAGAGGAGAGTGGGCTGTGTTAGGTTCTAAGTCGGCAGACACTTCTGAAGGGAGAGTCAGACAAAAGATCTGTCAGGAGAAAGTGTGACCTGGGAGAGAGTAGGGAGAGAGGCCTACCTGTGTAGTGTACCACACACGTCTGTCCCTTCTTAGGGAATGTCCTTCCTATAAGGAAACAGAGGACAGATAAAGAAGTTATTGCTGTTTTTATGTACTGTCAAGTCAGAACTGATGCAGAGCTGACCCTCTAGAAGAGGTCAGAGAACACTAAATCACAGGAGAGGAGAATGTCCATCCTTCTATCATGAAGCAGCTAGTGGATTCAAACTATGCGCCTTTGGGTTGGCAGCAATGCTCATTACCACTAAAACACCAGAGCTCCCTGGAAAAGGAGTATAGATTAGAAAACTTACCTGGGGTATTCAGGTGAGACTGCGGCCATCAGTGCAGGCCCAACACCTCTTCAGACTCTGGACATGCCCCTGTCCCTAGTTCTGACTCCATGATTCTGTGAGCTTTTTTCTATTTTCCTAGGCAATATCATGATTAATGGATAAAAGACTGGAGTTGTCAAGGATTTAATTTTACTTGCATCCACCTACAATCAACACGCAAGGTAACATCAGTCAAAAAAATAAAAAAGATGTGTTTAATTCGGAAAAATCTCCTGTGAAAGACCTCTCCAAAGTGCTAAAAAAGCAACAATATCAGCTTAAAGACTAAGGTTTGGGTTTTCCCCCATTACTTCCTTTCTGGAACAAAGGCCCATCCCAAATTTTCCCCGGTGTAACAAATTTTTTTATTTTTTATTTTTTTTTACTTCAGTTGCCATGATGTGTGTGGACACAAGACTTACTTAGAAGGAATATATTCTAACAAATTTATTTTTACTTTTTACTTGAAAAAAAAAATAAAAAAGACTTAGGTGTGCTCCTCCAAGCCATAATCTTTTCAATTGCTTTCTATGCATCTATGCTTTCACTTTCTATGCAATAAATAAGAATGATGGAAGAAAAAGTGATGCCTTTGAGATGTGGTGTTGGATAAGAGTACTAAATATCCCATGGACTACCAAAAGAAAAAGCAAATCTGTCTCAGAGGAAGTACAGCCTGAGTGTACCTTAAAAGCAAAGATGGTAAAATTTCATCTCATATACTTTGGGCATGTTGTCAGGAGGGGTCAGGAGGGGAATGAAAGAGAAGAAGACCCTCAACAAGATGGGTTGACTTAGTGGCTCTAAGAAAGGGCTCGAGGATATCAGAGACAGTGAGGATGGCACAGTACAGGGCAAGATTCTGGTCTGTGGCTCACAGAGTTGCTATGACTTTCAGTTGACTTGATGGCATCTAACAACAATTCCATCAAAATGTACTGAGTATTGACTGTGTGCCAGGCCCAGGCTTGATTCCACAGAGATAGCAGCGATCAATCTGTGAGTTCTCTGCTCTTTTGACATTTATATTTTAACAGGAGACAGCAAAACTCTGATAAACAAGATAATTAAAGATTGAGACAAGAGTGCTGCAAAAAGAAACATGATTAATTAAGAGAGATACTGTGACAGACCATTTTAGAAAGGATGGTAAGATGAACCCTCAAAGAAAACACCATTTGAGCTGAGACTTGAAGGATGAGCAAAATGTTGAGAGAGAGAGAGAGCACTCTGGGAAGAAGAGGCAACATAAGCCTAGAGGCAGGGACGGATGAGTACGATTAGAAAGGGGGGCAGGTGACTGGAAAGAAGTGAGTGAGGTGGAGGAAGTGAGCAAAACGCAGGTCAGGCAGAGCTAGAGTCAATTCTAAGTGCAAAGGGAAGCTGCTGGGAGATTTTAAGGAAGAGAATGACATAATCGGAGTTAAGATTTTATAAAATCACTCTTACTCCCATGTGTAGGATGGACAGTGAGGCGTCTGTTGCAATAATCCAGACAACAAATCAATGATGACTTGAATTAAGTTTGTGGCAAGGGAGGAGAGAGTGAAATAGACTGAAGACATATTTTGGTAGCAGAGCTGACAGGGCCTGCTAATGGATTGGATATGGGATCCAGGATGAAGGAAAATGAGTAAACAAGAGCGAGGCCTAGGATTACAGTTTGGACAAATGGAGAGATAACAGACCTATTTTCCGAGGAGGAAAAGATTTGTGTGAGTGGCAGACAAGCACTGTGTTTTCTATATGTTAAATCTGAGATAACAATTAGACATTGAGTTTTTATTGCAAGTAGGCAAGTAGAGAGTCTACACTGGAGATACAATTTAAAGCAGAACAAAGGCAGATACTGGGTATTCTGTCCCTGTTGTTACGTTTGAAATGAAATGGACTCATAGCTGACCGTCCAATGGGTTTTTAGAGGCAGAAAATGTCACAGGAGGAGACTGCCTATCTTTCTCCCTCAGAGTAGCTGGTGGATTTGAACTGTGTACCTTTGTATTGACAGTGCAATTTCTTACCACTAAGCCACCAGAGCTCCCCATTATAAATCTGGAGAGGCTTAGATTTTGTTGGACGGTGCTGTGTAATTAGGAGAGAGAGGGAAGTAGAATCTTTGAGATGGTAGGAAAATGTGGAATTGTTCACTACAGATTACTAAATAAACACAAGTAAACCTATGTTTACTTTGTTTTTTGGGTAATCTGACCCTGGGTGGAATTTAGTGCCCTAAGTAAGGCTGGATAACAAAGCCTTAGCTGCCTTTAAACAGGCTCTCACCTCACTGTAATCCAATGCACAAAATAACAATATGGTGCCCAGTCCTGGGGCATCCCCGTAACTGGTTGTGGATCCAATTGTGATCCAAAGGGTTTCAATAGCTTGCCAGTTTTCTTCCTTGTTTTTCTTAGTTTGGCAATTCTGGTGAAACCTGTTCAAAAACAAAGCCACACACAAATCTCAGATGACAGATGGAATTACTAAAGCCATCCACTTGGGGTCTCTGTTATAGCAGCATTAGAGAAGTATGAGGGCGCTCTGGTGACACAGGTGAGCAAGCTGTGCTGAACCCAAGGGCACGCGGTTCAAATCTACCAGCTGCTCCTACCCAATGGAGGGTCAGCTATGAGTCGGTTCCAGCTTGCAGGCAACGAGTTAAGTAAGGAAATAACTAAGATCAGGCTCAAATATACCTGCGGAGTAGAGTCATGTAGTTAGGAGGGGCTATTCTTTTTTTTTTTTTTTTTTTTTACTTATCATATGCCATTGAATTGGATCTGACTGGCACAGGAGGAGACTGCCCCGCCTTCTCTAGTGGAGCATCTGGTGGATTTGAACCCTGCACCTTCAGGATTATAGTGCAGCTTCTTGCCTCTAGGGCACCAGAGCTTCCAGGAGGGGCTATTCTTTAGAAAGAGTACATGCTTGGAAAAGTGAAGGGTCTATGTAAGAGAGAAAGACAAGAGGGACTGACACAGTGACTGTAGCAATGGGCTCAAATATGATAAGAATGGCACAGGACAGTAGGAGAGGATTCAGATGTGCTGTTCATTGGTTCGCTATGGGTCATACTCAACTCAAAAGCACGAAACAGCAACAGAGGCATCATTAAAGCATTAAAACACCTGGGGGAAGAAGTGGTAAGATATGTGCTTGGATATGGTAAAACATAGAAATAAATGGAGTGAGGCGAGGAGACCAGACTGAAGAGTGAGCAGGTGAGACTGAAGAGCAGGGAGGTGAGGTTAAGAGCAGTGAGATGGCTTTGGAGGCCATGCAGAAATCCAGGTGAGAGATGACGGTGACCTCAAGTGGAGCAGGATCTGGGGATATGGATCCTAGTGACATTAAGCAGGGACACTTGCCTGAACTTGGTGACCAAAGACAAGTGTCCCCAACATGGCAGCATTTGTACCGAAATATTCATTTACATGTCCCCCTCCTGACTCCTTCATGCTTTCTTGACTCAAGGTTTTAAACAAGAGTGACAACAAAAAGCTAAAACTCCTCCAAGCTTTTCCTAATCCTCTAATCCCTCTCAAGAGAAAATAACCCTGGCCAAGGAAAGAGGATAAGGAGAGGATGCTTTAAAGGCAGAGGTTCCTATCAGCCAGGGAAGTGGGAAGAAACCTCCAGTTTCATGCAAGAACTCCATGGTAATACCATCAGTGTATGTGTGTAAGACACACACAACGCACATAGAGCCTCAGGGAAATGCTTCCTGGGGACCAGGCAACAAGGTTCCCATCATGAACAAGCATGCACCCTATAGGTTACTTCAATTATCAGCTGAGATTTTCAGGGACCACTATTTTTAAACAAGGAAGGTGGCCTGGAAGTTAAGTCGTGTTTAGGTGCCACTGAGTTGGCTCTACCTGGCCCAACCCCAGTGCCCTCCTCGGTCTCTGCCGCGCTCACGCCCACTGTTGTAGTCACTAAGTCAATCCATTCCGTTGAGGGTCTTCTTCTCTCTAACTGACCTTCTATTTTTCAAGCCTGATGTCCTCCTCCAGTGACTGGCTCTTTCTGAGGCCCTCCAATCCCACCAGATGCTACTGTAGATAACGATGTCTCGTGTGAAATTTGCCTATCAAAGTTCCTTTGGTCTGAATGAAATGTGACTGAAGGAGTAAAAGAATAGCTATTTCTCAAACTCAGTGATGTCACTAGGGTGTCTGGCTTGGGAAAGAGAGACAAGAATGGGGGATTTGGGAAGAGGAGCGCTGGGGGTGGGGTGGGGTGCGACCATAAGTTCTGCTTGGACTTGCTGACTTCAGGTATCCCGGGGGACGTGCAGGTAGAAGTAGAGGCGCACTGCGAACTCGGGTGGGAGGTCTGGATGGAAGGCTTACATGTGGAAGTGATCATTTCCCAGAGGGTAATAAAAGTCACGGTAGTGGACAAGCTCTCCCTAGAAGGTGAGTGGACAAAAGAGATACAGAGGTGGAGGTGGGAGCCCTTCGGCTCTGTCCTCGCAGGCTCCTACTGCCCAGCCCGCAGTGACCCGCGAGACAGAAGGCCCTGCGTGGGACGCACGAAAAGCGGGGAGCGGTAAAGACCCCAAAGAAGGTCCTCTCCTAGGTTTTCAGAGTGCATCCAGCGGGGCAAGGAAAGCCAGGCTAAAAGCTGGCCCTAGAAAATGAGCTGCAACGGACAACCCAAAGGGGCTGTACAGTCTGCAGCCAGAGAGTCCGGGGCGGTGGCGGGGCGCAGACCACAGCCTCGGGGCCGCCACCTTCATGCCCTAGGTGAGCCGATGCAAGAGGATCAGCGGCTAGACTCCCCAGGAATTTCGATTCGGGTCCCCACCCAATGCCCTCCTGCCCCCTCCCCCA
>NW_006399759.1:10890802-10895677 GCF_000299155.1 Elephantulus edwardii
CTCCCGGGGAGATAGTCTCGATCTCCACGCCCATCGTGGTCCCACAGGCCCCTCCTCCAGGGGGGTCCCAGCAGTCGCCCCGACCCCGGCTCGCCAAAGCCCCCGGCCCGCCGGTCTCTCGCGCTCGCCTCCCGCCGCCACTGCAGAGCCGGAGGAGGTGCGGCTGGAGCCGGGACCCGCGCTGGGAGGGGCCACGCGGAAGGGGGCGGCGGGGCGGAGCCGCGGCAAAGGTGGGGTCCGCCGGGGTGGGGCCCGGGGGAAGCGACCCTGACGTGGCTCCTCTGGAGCCTGGGCTGGCTAAAGATCCTCAACCCCCAGGAGAGAAGGGGGAGGGCGGCACTGAAGCACTCTAGCATGCACCCACCCATCCATCCACCCATCCATCCATCCATCCATCCATCCATCCATCCATCCATCCATCCATCCATCCATCCCTCTTTCCATTGAATACATATTTATTTAGCACCTACTCTGTGCTGAACTCTGGAGCGTCTACCCTGTCTCACAGACTAAAGGGTAAACGAGAAATTAAAAAAAATAATTAGATGTACTCAGTGTCTTAAAGTTTAGAATGCTTTGGAAGTGTCAGAGAGGTACCTGGGAGGGTGGGAGTGGGGGGTCAAAGACGACTTTCTGAATCTATAGAGTGAGAATAAAGGGGAGAGACACCCTTACACCTCTATTGGCTTTTCTGTGTCATTTAGTGGCATTTACGTTTTTCCACTTTTCCAGGCCAAGGGCCACGCCCTGGGGGCGGATTGGGCGGGTGAGGAGATGCCAATTGAATCAAAGTAGGATTGGTGTCTTTAAGAAACTAAAACCGTAAATCAGTCCAAAAGCTGTGATTTTAGTGAATTCTACCTTGAGTTCCTTCTCCACAATGGACCTTCACTTTCACGCAGAGATCCAGGAATCTGGAAAGATTTTGATTTTTTTTTTTTTTATTTTTAGGAGGTAACGGTTGTCTTAAAAGTATGACAGAGATTTTTAAAACTTTCCCACTCTAAAAAAAAAACAAAAAAAAAAACCCAAAAAACAACCAAACAAATCTTTCCCACTCTCATTATCTCCTTCATTGCTCCAAAATTTGGTGTGAGGGAACATATGGCTCTGATAGATGGCGCTGGGAGGTGGGCGTATGGAGAAAGGGCAGAGATGTTCAGAGTGGGCCCTAGAAACCTTCCTTGGTTTTGCTCCACACTTCTCCAGACACCCGATTTCCAAGTGGTTAAATCAGACCTCTAATAATGACCAGCATCACTGAAGGAGAACTAGTTGTGTTGTTTAAGCTAAAGTGTGCGGATAGTTCAACTTTTCTGTGGGCATCTGAACCTGTAATGCCTTTGGAGTTGCTTTAAGTTTTAATTGAGAGCCTCCCAAGGGTGTAAATGATCTAAGGAAGCTTGGTAAGAATTTAGGCGAATAGAGACGTACAACTGAACAGGCTTTTTTAAATACACCATACAAAAGTAAGAACTTTCATCGGTGGAGATTTTATTAGATATTAACGGAGTCCCGATTTTTACCTAAAGGGGGAGAAGGTATGATGTCGACAATAGTATAGGAAGGCTTTTTATACTAAGAAAAATTACTTGTGGAGAAAGGCGCTGCGAGTCGGAGAAATCATGACTGGTTCACTGTTGGCAGTTGACTTTCATGAAGACTACAACTCCCAGAGAGCTTTACGTCCAAGTCCAAGATGATTGGCTGATGGGCTGGAGCGTTTCCAAACGTGACATCGCAATCGCCAATAGGAATCAGGTATTGTAGAAGCGGTCCGGCCGCCGCTCAAGTCCCGGCGCACTGGGAACTGACATTTCCGGTATCTGCTCCTTGATCTGGTGAGCTGGGGCGACCCTGGGGAGGCTGATTTTCTGTAGAGCAGGGAAACCAAAGGTATTTTGTCTCCACGGACTCCCGTGTAGCCAGTGTGGGGAAGCTGTGAACGGGCTGGGATAGATATAGAAAGGCCAGCGAGTGAGGAGAAAATGGGGTGATGGAAGGGGACCACTTGGGGAGGGGCGGGAGGATGTGATCTGAACTTTGGGTGGATTTAAACGAATCTGTGTATTTCCTGTGACTCACAAATGTTACTTTGGGTAATATATGAGAATACTAAGAAGTCGTCCAAAAGTTAAGAACACGCTTGATGCGAAAAGACTTTTCTCAAACTGCTACCTAGTAATCGGATAAAGTTGGCTGCAAGGAGCTCACGTGACACAGGGGTTAAATCTCTGCTGCTAACAGAATTGTGGGCTGTTCGTACCCACCAGCCCCTTTGTGTGAAAGATTGCAGCCTTAAAAACCCTTTGGGGCACTTGATGAAGAGTCACTGGAGTTCGACATGGTGGGAATCGACGCCGCTATTGCCAATGCTTTTCGTCGCATTCTGTTAGCTGAGGTATTGACGGGGTGGGGTTAGCTTGCATGAGGAGCCACTTGTTGATTTAAGCATTTCAGATGATCTTTTGTTTTTTTCCTATGAATCTTGCTGGGCTATCTATCCCTTCTTTGTAAACGTCCTATCAAGCGTTTTCTCTTAGAGCTCTGTCTAGGGATGGAAGAGCCAATTGCCATAGGTGATTGCTTCCTTGGGTAAGTGCCAACCATGGCTGTAGAAAAGGAGTGCATTTTTTTAAAAAAACAAAACAACCAAACTTTTTTTTACCCTTCCCCAATTAAGCTAAAGAAAATGAAAATTATTTTAAGTAAAATTTTAATAAATTTAGGAGCTTAGTAAAACAAGTAGGGTTATATACCTGTTAAAACCTCAAATTTGCTTAAGTCCTTGAATTTCACTGTGTGTTTGGAAAAAGATTTTAAAAAATAATTTAAAAAAAGGAAAGGAAAATATTAAAACCACGAATTAAGTATGTTAGTTGCTGAGCACCAGATCATAGTTCTGATCAGCTTTTTCCTGGGAGTCTTTTCTCTCTTTAAAAAACCGTAACTTCTTAGTTGCAAGAAGCTGCACTACAATACCAGAGGGTCACGGTTCGAATCCACCAGATGCTCTGCCGGGGAAGGAGGGACAATCTCTTCCTGTACCAGTCAGATCTGATTTGACGGTACACACAAATAATAAAATAAAAATTTAAAAAATGAAAAAATTAAAAAAAAAAAAAACAACCCAACAACCGTGACTTCTGTAGCGTGTAAGCCACGTAACTAGACTTTGTGGGGAATTAAAAAAAAAAATAATAAGACAAGACTTCTGATTTTACACTGTTTTTGTAGTCTGGAGTTTGAGAGATAGTAGCTTCATGCAAAATGTATATTTTTTAAAAAAAAATAAGAAGAATGGAGAAAATCTTGAAAATTGTTTTAGCTTTGGTCCCCTCGTTCTCTTACTTTTCACAAGGAGCTTTCGTGGCTTAAACACCCAGCCCTATGCCAAAACCAACTAACCAACCCATGCTGTTTACTCTTAGTGACAGCAACTGAGAGTTTTAACCCTGAGAGTTCCTTAACCCTATTAGGTTGTTGTGCGCCCTGGAGTGGGAACCTACTCCTAGATGACCCTGTAATGGTTTTTGAGAGGTTGTAAATCTAAATTGCATGAGAGAAGATTGGCCGGATTTCTCCAGAGGAGCTGGTGGATTAGAACCACTGGGCCACCATCACTCTCTCCCTAATCCTATGACAAAACCAAATTCACTGCCACTTAGGGGCCCACCATTGGATTCCTAAGGCTGCAGATCTTAATGGGAGGAGATTGCCTTGTCTTTTTCCCCTGGAGTGGCTGGTAGGTTTGAATGGCTAGCATTTTTTAGCAACCCAACACTTAACCTTCTACACCACCCAGGCTTCTTATACAAATCAGTCCCAGATCCTTACCTCTGATTCACTAAGTGCGGTCTGGTGGGCGTTGTGCTACTAGTCCAAAAGGTGCACCTCTCTTCCACCTGCAGTTTTACAGGAGGAAGATGGCCCGTCTCTTCCTGTGCAATTTACAGCCTCTGAAAACTCACCGGATGGTCAGTGATGAGTTAGTTCTAACTTAATAGCAGTGAAAGAGAGAACTGCCTGAGATACATTGCTGCCTCAAAAACTTCTTAATTGACACATATCTAGATATTATACTCAGCATACACTACATAGCTATCTTAACTTGAAAGAATATTCTGCTTTTATCTCTGGTTAATCGTTTAGCAGTTTTCCAAAATAAAAATCTGCCATGTTGTTTTTTTTTTAATTTTTTTTTTATTGGGAAAAACATATTGGGGGTACAAGGAGGTGAGGGTTGGGGGCAGAAGGGTGAGGATGGGCCAGTATGCAGTTGCAAAGCTGCACAGTTTGGTCGGTGGGGGGAGCAGGTGAAGGAAATGATGAGGGTCCAGTGGGGATCAGATGCTGCAGAGGAATGACAAGCGTTTTCCAATAGTAATTAAACCAACTGTCTTACTGATTTGGGAATTGGATGCCGACTCTCTGGCTTCTTCATGCTGAACAGGGGCGTAGATATAAAGGGGGGAAGGGAGGACGCTTTATCACCTTACTGGTGGTCTTGGGTTACAGCTGCTTGCCTTCTTGCTCCTGAGGGCTGCTACGGTTCGCCCCGAGCCGGGGGCCAAGCACAGCCCGGCCCGGGCAGAAGGCCACGACAGCTCGCCCCGGGCAGAGGGCCGCAACAGCTCACCCCGGGCCAGGGGTCGAGGGCAGCCCGCCCCGGGCAGAGGGCCGCGACGGCTCGCCCCAGGCCGGGGGCCGAGGGCAGCCTGCCCCGGGCAGAGGGCCGCGATGGCTGAAGTAGTCTTTTTTTAAAAAAGAAGAAGAAAAAGAGTGTGTGTGTGTGTGTGTGTGTGTGTACCGTCAAATTGGATCTGACTGGTACAGGAGACTGCTCCTCCTTCTCCAGCAGAGCATGAAGTAGAG
>NW_006399759.1:10895777-10900582 GCF_000299155.1 Elephantulus edwardii
GGGCAACAAGCTTAAAGCCCCTGATGGCTCTGGGCGCTGACTCTCACCAGTGGCTATGGATGAAGTCACAGGCGATTTTCAGCCAGCGCCGGTTGCCATGTTGTTCTTGATTCTTCTTCATCCTTTACCACTCATGTCCTGTTTGTTAGTATCTGGTCCATTGGCCTCAGACCTACCTCTTGAACTTGGCCTTCTCTTGGTACTACAACAGCTGTAAACTTGGTGTCCAGTTCTCATTGTGACAATCAAATGATTTCATAGCTCCTTATTAAACTCATCATCTTGCACATTGTTACTTGAATGAGTGCTGTCTCCCCCAAATTCTTTAGCTAGTCCTTTGTAATGGGAGGGAAAAGATTGGAAAGATAGATCAATACCCGGAGATGTTGTTGTTAGGTATAATGAATTGACTGTGACTCAAGGAAGACTCCATGACACAGATCAGAACGTTGCCCTGTTCTGTGCCATCTAAAATCTTAAAAGCTTTCCAAAGCATTTTGAAATAATGTTTGGTTGGCTTTTCAATTGTACATATTCTAGGCAGTGGAGACCTCCCAAAGGTTTTTGATCAAAAGAGTAAAATAATTAGAGCTGTGATTTTTTTGTTGTTTTATTTTCTTAAATATATTTCTATACAACCACACATTTGTTCCAGGAAAGAGAAGAGGCAGGGCACTCTCCTTATTCTGTGCAATGAGAGAGAAGGTCAGGATATGGATTAACACAGTGTCATGAGGAATCAAAAGAATGGAATAGAGTTTTGTAATTACTGTGAGTTTTATGAGAAAAATATATTAAATACTTTCTTGTCATAAAAGGTAAAAATATTAACTTTAATTCCTCCAAAAGTTCTAGTAAGCTTATTATTATATTTGTGTATTTTATCTGCTCTTTTTCACAGATTCTTAAGTACTTCCCCTTAGATACTGTACACCTTCAAGGACATTAGGCTGAATTGGGTGGCCTAAAACACAGAAATTGCTTTGGCTGTAATTGGCCCATTAGGAATTTTCTCTGCCCAAGGAAAATGGATCATGCATTATTTATCTATGAAAGTGTTTTAAGAGTGCCCAAGTAGATCTTAGGAAAAAATAACACCTTACATAAGATCAGTGGCCTGGAGATTGCAATTCCTTTCATTAGTCATGAGAGAGGACTTCTTTGTCCCATCGAACAAGCTGCTACAGAACCACTTAATCTGATATCACATATAGCAGATAACATCCCTTTCTTTAGAATCTTTAATAAAAGATTCTTAAGAGCAAGAAAGAAGCTGGCAAAGAAGTATGAGAAATATTTTACAGATTAAAACAAATGACTGGGCAGAGTGGTAGAGAATGCATTTCTTTTAGAGTCTGAAGACTTTTCAGGTTTTGTCTCTAACACTTACTAAAATCATACTCAACTCTGTGGCACCTAACAACATCTCAGTGATGAGCTCTGGTGGCTCAGTGGTAAGGAGTCCACTGCCAAAGCAAATACACCATCTGCTCTGCTGGAGAACGATAAGCACTATCTTCCTGTGTTATTTACAGTCTTTGAAAACCTGCTGGAGGTTCAGCTGTGAGTTGGTTCTGACTTTAGGACAGTGAGAGAGAGGAGCCCAATGATTGACTAAATGTTGGAGTCATTGTTATGAGTGGCATTACTGACTTACTGAGTGCTGTTTTGGAGAGATGGGAATGGAATAATTTGGAGTGGATTAAGAATGAGTGGTGAAGAAGTGGAATTGAAAAGTTAGACAATGCTTTGATAATAAGGTTAAATATCATTTTTGTGGGTCATTTGTATTCTTTTATGAATTACCTTTTTATACTCTTTGGCCATTTTGAAACTTAGA
Organism: Elephantulus edwardii; assembly: GCF_000299155.1. Lineage (NCBI taxonomy): Eukaryota > Metazoa > Chordata > Mammalia > Macroscelidea > Macroscelididae > Elephantulus > Elephantulus edwardii. The sequence goes on from NW_006399759.1 coordinate 10,897,618, forward strand.
ATGCTTATTAAAGCTCCTTAAGTATTTTTTCATCTTTTTTTTTTTTAATTTTCAGGTCTTCTGCCCTTTTTGTGACTGGCTTATCAGTGTTTTATTGTAGAGGCCCAGTTGATGTTGTTGTTAGGTACTGTTGAACTCATATTTTTACATCTTAATCTTTATTCTTTTAATTAGAGAATGACTACTTGAATACGTGACTCCTTTTTGGTAAAAAAGTTTTTTTAAAACAATTAGTAAAGAGGATCCCACTTAACACAGCAGCTGATTTCAGTATTTGCCAGCAGCAGGCTCGTATGTCTTGTTCTTGATCGTTTTCTTTTTATATACATTATTATTGTATATTGTGCATTACTGTTATTATTCTGTATAATGTTTTTATGAGCTGGAACTGACCTATAGCTGGTCCTCTAATAGGCTGTCAGAGGCAGTAAATGGCACAGGAGGAGACTGATCATCTTTCTCCCATGGAACAGTTGGTAGGTTTGAATTTGGTACCTTTGGGTTGGCAGCACAACTCCTTGCCACTAAGCCACCAGAGCTCCCTGTATAGACATATACAAACACATTTGCATAGATCCATAGAGGTAGAATTTTTCCCCCCTTACTATAAGTTTAGGAACATACTAAATTGACTGTCTAGTAAAATTTACTGGTTTTGGGGGAGAGTTTTTCCTATCAGTAGTCATAGAGCTTCCTTATTTTTTCATTTAAGTATTTTCATCTTGATGTACATATTTATTTTTTGTATTACAAATAATGCTACGATGAGCATCCTTTTATATACATAGATTTTTTTATTAGTAGAGGTGGGCAGTTGTGTCATCTGCGTATCGCAGATTGTTGATAGATCTTCCACCAATCCTGACCCCACACTTCTCCTCATAGAGCCCAGCCTCCCGGATAATCTGTTCTGCATACAGGTTGAAAAGGTATGGAGACAAGACACATCCCTGGCATACGCCCTTCCTAATTTTTTTTTCCACTTCCTAATTTTGAGCCATGCAGTGTTTCCTTGCTCTGTTCTGCCGACTGCCTCTTGGTTCAAGTATAGGTTTCTCATTGGCATGATCAAGTGTTCTGAGATTCCCATTCTTCTCAGAGTCAGCCACAGTTTGTTATGATCCACACAGTCAAACGCCTTTACATAGTCAATGAAACACAGATAAACGTTCTTCTGGTATTCCCTGCTTTCAGCTAAGATCCATCTAACATTAGCTACAATATCCCTAGTACCAGGACGCCTTCTAAATCCAGCCTGGACTTCTGGCAGTTCTCTGCTGATGTGCTGTTCCATTCGTTTTTGGATAATCTTCAGTACAATCTTGCTTGCATGTGAAATTAATGATATTATTCTATAGTTTTCACACTCTGTTGGGTCACCCTTCTTTGGGATGGGAACAAATATAGATCTCTTCCAGTCAGTTGGCCAAGTGGTTGTTCTCCAGATTTCTTGGCACAACTTGGTGAGCACATCCAGGGCAGCATCTGTTAACTGAAATATGTCAATTGGTATACTGTCTATTCCTGGGCCTTATTTTTTGCTATTTCCTTCGAAGCAACTTGAACTTCTTCATTCATCACCATAGGCTCGGGATGGATTGTGAAGAGATTGAGATTGTTCACAGCTTTAGTTTGCTTGGCTCCACAGTCAACACTCTTGGCACCAGTAGCCAGGAAATTAAAAGATGTATTGCCATGGGAAAGTCTGCTGTTAGGGACCTCTCCAAAGTACTGAAGAGCAGTGGTGTCTCTCTGGAGACTAAGGTGCATCAGATACAGGCCATGGTCTTTGCTATCATTTGTTATGCATCAGAGAGTTGGACAATGACTAAGGAGGATAGAAGGAGAATTGATTCCTTTGAGCTGTGGTGCTGGAGAAGAGTACTGAGAGTACCATGGACTGCTAGGAAAACAAACAGATTCATCCTGGAGAGGGTTAAACCAGGCTGCTCCTTGGAGGCAGGGATTCTGAGGCTCCGTCTAACATACTGTGGACATGTTGTAAGGAGAGACTGGTCCTTGGAGAGGGACATCATGCTTGGTAGGGTGGAGGGACAGCGCAGAAGGGGAAGACCCTCTATGAGGTGGATTGATTCAGTGACTGGGATAATCGGGATGGAGTGTCAGAGAGAGTGCGATTGGCACAGGACAGAGCAGAGTTTAGGTCTGTTGTACATAGGGTCGCCATGAGTCGCAAGTGACTCAACGGCTCATAACAACAAGAAGAGGTGGGCAGTAAATAAAGGAACTATGGTGGATTAGGGGATTAGGAGTTGTTCTGTCAACCAAAAGACAAGCAGTTCGAATCCATCAGCTGCTCCATGGGAGAAAAATGGGTACTTTGCTCCCATGTAATTTACAGCCTCTGAAAATCCACTGGGGGTTGAGGTGTGAGTCAGTTCCGATTCAGTGACAGAACAAAGATAAATATATCTATGACACAACTTCTGCCAATTCAGTTTTTACTGGTGTGCAGTTGATTGGTAGCAATTATATTAATCAACTATGTACTCCTACCCACATGTCATGTATTTTTATTGGTTTTCTCCAGGTCACTAGCATCATGGTGGGGCTACACCCAAAATTTGTAATTATGAGCAACTTAAATAGATTGTGTTAGAATGCACAGTTTTTGTTGTTGTTGTTTACTTGACTTCTTTAAGTAACTTAACCTTTTAGTACCCACTCTGTCCCTTACACCATTGTGGTTGTTGTTAGGTACCTTTAAGCTGGAACAATACATCAACAGAGAACTGCCAGAAGTCCAGGCTGGGTTTAGAAGGGGTCCTGGTACTAGGGATATTGTAGCTGATGTTAGATGGATCTTAGCTGAAAGCAGGGACTACCAGTGGAATGTATATCTGTGTTTTATTGATTATGCAAAGGCATTTGACTGTGTGGATCATAACAAACTGTGCCTGACTCTGAGAAGAATGGGAATCCCAGAACATTTAATCGTGCTAAT